>NC_068338.1:23766876-24366876 GCF_014633365.1 Diospyros lotus | reverse complement strand
TGGAGAGAGAGAAGAGAGAGAGAGAGGTACCAGAATTTCCATCTGTATCTTTCCAGATTGTAAAGGTTGACGGACTGGAAACCATGAATTGATTAAAATGAATGCTCAAAACAAACGAAAGCCAGTTCACTGAAACTAGCGATTTGAGATGATGATATCGTCGGATTTAGAGAACCTAGCCAGATGTTACAACGCTCCCTCATCTCTTTCTCTCCTCCCCCCTCTCCCTTGCAGTGGTTGCTGGTGGAGACTCTTCTACTTCCATGCATTGTTGCCGACAATGAATTTATTTCTCTGGTTGGAGCTTTATTTATTTTTTAATTAGAGAGAGATTAGGAGAAGGATAGATTAAATTAAATTTAATTTAGTTTTAATTTATGAGGTTTGTACCTGTTGCAACCTTTCCTCCGGGAGGTAGTTCTTCCACAGAAGGCACCAATCTCAGAAGAAGAGTTCTCACGAGAGAGTAAGTTCTTCTAGAGAATTGTTACCAATCCCTTCTCCCAGGAAAGGATATTCTCTCGAAGAACTGTCCCATGTAGTAAAATCCACCTGATCGAGCATTCTTCTGAGGAAGTCACAGGGAGACCCATCTCCCGCACAAGTTTGACCCACATTGTCTCGCACAACGTGGCTCGCCTATAGTAGGCCATCCTTCCTCCGGGGGACCTTCCCCCCCGCGACAACAGGGTCCTTCTAAGCTTAGCCTTGAGACAACCATGTGTGCCAAGGAGAACAGTGTGTCTTGTGCCCAAAGGAGTCACGTGTTCCCCGTACATGCGTGCCATGTGTCCCAATCACAACGAAGGGTATAAATACCCCTCAACTCTTCGAATTCTAAGCCTTCTCTCCAACCTTTGAACTACCCGTACCCTCACAACTCCTATTCTCCCAAAGAATCCTTCACTTCTCCTGGATGATCTTCACAGCATATTTCACCCGCTCTACTTCATCTGCACAACATCTGCATTTCTACTTCACTATGGCAGCATCTGACTTAAGTACCAGAGTGCCTGCACAGGAGAAATCCCCGTGTGCCTTATAAATGCTTTCTACCTTGCAAACACTGCTCCAGGGTACCTCACAACTCTTCCATACAACAAAGATTCACCCGGACAACTTTCTCCTGGACTACTCTCATCCAATCATTCCCAAGCTCTCCCGGATAGCAGATCGAGCCCTCACAACTGCTGCAGGCTTCTCTCAGACAAGCTTTGTTCCTCTGTCTTGCCTAGCCCTGCTGACTTCTTGCTGAGCTTTCCTAGAAACAAATTTTAATTGTTGTAATCCAACAACAACATTACTAAAAACTAATAAAGGGGTTGTTTGACAAATGACCCAAAACAGGGGTCTGAAAGGAATTGACCCATTTTAATTCTATTCATTCTACTAATACTAATTCATTATGCATGTAATCATACCATAACTTCTGAAGAGCAGGAACCTGTAATAAAGGTAAAATTGCTCTTCATGAGTGTATGTACCTAGGAAATTGTGTCCTAATTCTAAATTTAAGCCTGTGAAAACCAATCTAAGATAAATAGAAGGAAAGCGTTTCTAAGTGCCAAGAGTAGTAGGTCAACCTGCATTACCACTTCATTCTTTTTTTATTTATCAATGAGAAGTCTCAGACCACTTTCACTGCCTTAAATGCTTCAATCATGGTGTTTTCAATTCATTTAGAATAGTGCATCTTCTCATCTTATGTAGAGCTAGATCCCTCTCCGCAAAATATCAATCAGAGTGTTTTCAATCCAGTGATTAAACTGTGTCCTATAGGATAAATAAAGCTTGGACTGGAAGAGAGAACTGGACGAGGGAGCTAATGACCCTTGCTGTTATCATATTCGTTACATGTTTTCCAAGGTTCTGAAGAAACAAAGCAAAGTTTTTTTTTTTTTTTTCCAAATTGGAAATTTTCTGGAATCAAGTGTCAATTATCAGCTGTCAGCTGAATTCCAAATTGTATTTTGGATTCTTGAATAATGGAATATGTTGTCATCCCTATTCATCATGTGTTGAACTAAAAGCTTTCATTCTCTTGTAAATAGAACTTACTGAGTCCTATATCTTGGCATCAGTATTCATGTGCCACATTTATACTTTTCCCCCTATCTTTTCATGGAATTGATCACTACTACAGAAACATACAACAACAAAACAAAAGATCAAAAAAGAAAATCGTGAAGAGGATTGTCATATTTTTTTTATTATGTAATGTTCAGCTTTAGAACTTACCAGAGCAGCCGCCACACCATTGATTATTTGCAGTCTTGTTCTCCAGTTCAAGGGAGTCTTAAGAGGATCTGCCAAAAGACAACTGTTTAACACAAAAATAAAAAGAGGAAAATACACGGAGTATGTGCCCCAACGGTTACCATTTAGATGTTCTTTCAGGCTTCCATTTTCTATGCTTTCAAACACAAGGAACCTGAAAAGAGAAAAATCTACATATATCATTATTACAAGTCTCTCAGAATAAACTAAGGCTTAAAATCTTTAAAAACCTGGGGACTCAAGATACAATGAATATCGTATCAATCTTAAGCAATGGCTGGGTCACAGGAATAATTTTGCAGTACATCACTGAAAATGCTTCTAGGCATCTCAACTTTCACCATATGCTCTCTCTTTTAGTTATGAAGCTGATTCTAAATCACAAATCAAAAACTGAACTTATCATCTGCACAAAAAATTACCTATGTTCTTTTACTACATTTGGAGTTTGTCGGTATTTGTCTGATTACATTTATGTATTAAGATCTCATAATAGTTTTGTAAAATTATCCCAAAAGACTTCAGACGTGATTCATAGTAGGATATTTACTGTCTAGTTAAAAGCTGGAAGCTTAATAACAAAAACTGTTACTTTCACAAACAAACTGAATAAATATAAATGTTAAAGATGATGCATCACATGCATGCCTATTGATTAAAACTCTATGGATTCACAAAGCCCTATTGATAAAATATTCTGTCATAAAGTTAATGTATGGAAGCTTTGGAGCTGACTACATACAACGAATGTAATGCAGAAGGAGAGGCTGCAGTTTGTTACTTAAGTATTGGAGTAAATAAAAAGCAATCCAAGTGCATAGTGCACCATGGAAACACTTAAAACTTCATATTGGAGATGAACAGAAACCTTTATACTTGGACAAAGTAGATAGGCTAGATAAACAGGTTATAGCGTGATAAGGAACTTTGAAGTACAAGATAATCAGTTCTCTCTCCATCATAATGCCTGATCAAAATTCACAAATTATAATAATCTACCCATCCCATTTGAACAAAATCTGTTAAAATGTCACATATGAACAGAAGCCAAGAATTTTTCATAAGCATTTGTTTGCTAAAAAAGAATTGAGTTATTGTGTAGATGTCCAGATCCCAAATCATCTATTTTAGGTTATAAGTAATTAGGGTACTCAATTAAGGGAATCACAGCTTGGAGGAGATTTTCGATTTTAAATTGTTTCCTTTTTTATTTGATTGCTGATTCTTAGGATAATCACAATCTGTTAGAGATGTGATTGAGGATTCCCTTGTGTATATAAATGTACCAATCATGTACAGCAAGAGTGTGAATAAGATTTCAGTTTTACCACATGGTATTAGAGCCATAATCATCGGTTCTTCATGTCTCTGTCGTCTTCGGCCATAATCACTAGTGACCCATCCGAGATTGAGCAGATCCTCGGTCAAGAGGTTCCCTCTACTTCACTGTAATGCCAGTTGCAACGTCTTTGGTCTCATTCCCCGTCCCTATATCTGTTGTCCATCACCATCATCTGAACCTGAGCCTCGTTTGTGCCAACCTAGCCTTCGTCCAGGACAACTATGGCTACCGAGAAGGGTTCCTCATCGGTGAATGTCATCCTGAGTCATACAGGAGCCGTCGATAGCTCCTCATTCACCATCACCAGCCATAAGTTGAGTGGTCACAATTACCTCTAGTGGTCGCAATTGGTCCAAATCTTTATCTTAGAGAAAGGGCGAGATGAATACCTCACCAGCGAAGCTGTGCAACCCAAGAAGGAGGATCGGAAATATCGATCTTGGAAGACAGAAGGCAATCTCATTATGTCATGGCTTCTTAACTCCATGACAAATGAAATTGGCAAGAACTTCCTCCCGTATGATACGGCTGCAGAAATTTGGACTGCTGCAAAGGAGGCCTATTCTCATGTGGAAAACACATCAGAATTGTTCAAGATAGAGTGCATCCTCGATGACCAGCAGCAAGGAGATCTGACCGTCACTTAGTATTTTAACATTTTGACTCGTCACTAACAGCAGTTGGATATGTTCACTACACACCAGTGGCAGTGTCCGGAAGATGATCAATACTACAGGAAGATTATTGAACAGCAGTGGCTGCACAAATTCTTGATCGGTTTAAACAAGAACTTGGATGATGTTCGGGGCAGAATCTTATCTACAAGACCCACTCTAAGTCTCCGAGAAGCCTTTGCCAAGGTCAGACGTGAAGAAAGTCGAAAGAAGGTTATGCTAGGAACTCAGGATCCTTCTCATGAAGCTGCTGCACTTGCTGCCCGTGGTAACCACCCATCATCAAATCACAGCAAACAGAAGCAGGAATGGCCAAAATGTGAGTTCTGTCACAAACTTGACCATACCAAGGATAAATGCTGGGATTTACATGGGAAACCAGCAGATATGAAACCTTCAAACTGAAGGGAAAGTAGAGGGAACGTGGCCAATTCAGAGGAACAGAATACCTCCCCTGAACTAGCACTTTTCAGCAGAGAACAATTGGAGTTCCTGCAGCAGATTTTTGGGCAGTCCCAAAGCAGTACATCCTCCTCCATCATTGCAGCCGGCACAACAGCTCTCTAATATCCTTCATGCTTTCAGTGTTAAAAGCAATCTTTCAAATGTATGGATTATAGACTCGGGGGCCTCAGATCATATAACCAGAAATTCACGGCTATTCTCTCAAATCTGCCCTTCTAAAGAAAGATGGACTGTTCGAATTGCTGATGGCACTCAATCCCAAGTAGCCGGTGTGGGAACACTGAAGTTAACTGAAACTTTTCATCTACAATCTGTCTTATTTGTTCCCGATTTGGACTGCAACTTATTATCTGTCAGCAAAATCTCTCAGGACTCTAACTGCATCACTAAGGTTTCCAAAAAAACTGTGTGAATTTCAGGATTTGGATACGAGAAGGACAATTGGCAGTGCTAGGCAGTACTCAGGGTTATACCTTCTCTCAAGCACTCACTCTCTTCATGGCCAAAATCTGCATGTTGGTAATTTAAGTTGTAGCAGTACCTCTTTTAATGTTTCTATTCCCAGCTCTAATAATCAGGCCATGCTTTGGCATTTTCGATTAGGCCATCCGAATTTTACAGATCTTGAGAAATTGTTCCCATTGTTATTCAAGAATAAAAATTCCAGTTTACTCCAATGTGAAGTGTGTCAATTATCAAAACATACTCACAGTTCCTTTTGACCTCAACCATATAAACCATCCCATCCGTTTGCCAAGTTTCATAGTGACATATGGGGACCCTCTCGGACAAGACATGTTTTGGGATTTTGTTGGTTTGTGTCTTTCATTGATAACCACACTCGCTTAACTTGGGTATTTCTTCTAAAAGAAAAATCTGAGGTTGCTCAAGTTTTTAGAAATTTGAACACCATGATTCAATCTCAGTTTCATACCAAAATCCAAATTTTGAGAACCGACAATGCCAAGGACTATTTCAAATTTGTCTTGGGGGATTATCTTTTATAACAAGGGATTATTCATCAAAGTTTTTGTGCCGATACTGCTCAGCAAAATAGCAAAATGGTATTGCTGAACGGAAAAATCATCACCTCTTGGAAGTCGCTCGATCACTCATGTTTTCCACTAATATTCCAGCACATTTTTGGGGGGATGCCATTACTCACAGCTACCTAACTCATTAATCAGATGCCTTCTTGGGTCCTTCAGTTCCAAACTCCTCTCCAAGCCCTCCTTGTGACCTATCCCCAGCCTCGATTTGTGTCCACTATTCCTCTGAAAGTGTTCAGATGCTTGGTATTTGTCCATCTTCATTCTCATAATCATGACAAGTTTGATCCTCGGGCCCTTAAGTGTATTTTCTTGGGCTACTCTCCTAACCAGAAAGGATATAAGTGCTTTTCTCCTTCAACAAGCAAATACTATCACTCAATGGACATCACTTTCTTTGAACATCATCCATTTTATCCAAATCCTACCATTCAGGAGGAGAGTGACTTTACCAAGGAATGTCAGTCTTGGGATGCTCTGAACTTTTTTGCTCCACCTCCTTTGATGTCTCTCAACACTACCGATACTCCTCAATTTGGGTCTCATCCTCAATCTGAACCTCACTCTTCATCTAATCCTAACGACGATCACTTACCAACAAATACAGAACTTTGTGTCTACTCCAGGAGAGGAAGTGCTCGAGATCAAGAAGAACATCAATCACTGACCAAACTTGAACAACTGTCCAAACCAGATTCAATGAATGAGGATAACACCATTCTTTACAATTCACTTAGTGAGGCACCTGAGAATGATCTGGATTGGCCTATTACTCTCAGAAAGGGAGTAAGATCATGTACAGTGCACCCTCTTCATAATTACATTTCATATAAGGGTCTCTCATCAAAATTCTGAGCATTTGTTACCAGTTTGGATATAGTCTAGGTTCCCACCAACATCCAAGAGGCACTGGCAGATCCCTCATGGAGGACAACAGTTTTAGATGAGATACGTGCCATAGAGAAGAACCAGCCATGGGAGATCACTAATCTGCCTTCAGGGAAAAATCTGGTTGGATGCAAATGGATCCTCACTGTGAAGCATAAGGAAGATGGAAGTATTGATAGGTACA
This sequence comes from Diospyros lotus, assembly GCF_014633365.1. NCBI lineage: Eukaryota > Viridiplantae > Streptophyta > Magnoliopsida > Ericales > Ebenaceae > Diospyros > Diospyros lotus. The sequence goes on along the minus strand of NC_068338.1, from coordinate 24,359,997 downwards.
AAGCCCGTCTTGTTGCAAAAGGTTATACTTAGTCTTATGGTGTAGACTACCAAGAAACTTTTGCACTAGTTGCCAAACTCAATACATTCGGGTTCTCCTATCTCTAGCAACAAACCTAGATTGGCCACTAGTTCAACTTGATGTGAAGAATGCGTTTCTAAATGGTGACTTAGAAGAAGAGGTGTACATGAAGATTCCCTCGGGGTTTGAGACTCAGACTACGAAGAATCGAGTATGCAAGTTGAAAAGATCTCTATATGGTCTTAAGCAGTCACCAAGGGCATGGTTTGACAGGTTCACAAGAGTGGTCAAGTCTCATGGTTACTCTCAATGTCAAATCGATCATACTCTATTCGCGAAGAGGTCGTCAGAAGGTAAAATATCTATCCTGATTGTATATGTTGATGACATCATTGTCACATGTGATTTCATAGAGGAAATGGATGGTCTAAAGAAAGTCCTTGCCAAAGAGTTTGAGATCAAAGATTTAGGAAATCTTTGATATTTCCTAAGAATGGAGGTGGCAAGATTTAGTGGAATCTCTATGTCTTAGAGAAAATACGTTCTAGACCTACTAAAGGAATGTGGGATGCTTGTGTGTAAACCTACTGATACCCCAGTGGAAGCCACCACCAAGCTTAGAAGGGGAGAGAAGGGTACTCTAGTTGATAAGGGATGAAATCAAAAGTTAGTTAGAAAACTCATATATCTTTCTCACACCACACCAAATATTGGTTTCGCAGTTAGTGTGGTGAGCCACTTCATGAGTGATCCAAGGGAAGACCATATGGAGGTAATCTACAGAGTCTTGAGATATTTAAAACTAACTCCAAGGAAATGTCTCTTCTTCAAGAAAGGTTCAAGTCAAGGGGTGGAAATCTACAGTGATGCAGATTGGACTGGTTTAGTCACAGATCGAAGGTCTACTTTCGGAGACTGCACCTATGTATAGGATAACCTTGGTACTTGGAGAAGCAAGAAACAATCAGTGGTCTCTAGGAGCAGTGCAAAAGCAGAATTTCGCGCCATGGCTCATGGCATTTGTGAAGGGATGTGGAAAAAGAGATTACTCGATGAACTGGGAGTCAAGATCGAGGGACCAATGAAACTCTCTTGTGGCAAATTATAAAGAGATTACTCAACGAACTTGGAGTCAATATCGAGGGACCAATGAAACTCTTTTGTGACAATCAATCTGCCATCAGCATTGCCAAGAACCCTGTACATCATGGCAGGACTAAGCATGTGAAAATTGATCGTCACTTCATCAAGGAGAAAATTGAAGGGAATGTTATCAATCTAATCTATACTCCAAGGTAGCGTTTGTTAAAATGAACAAGATAAGGGAGTATCAAGATAAGGTTGGAATGCTTTCCAGACCAAGATATGGAATGGTCAAGATAAGACTGGGAAGAATTCCAAGATTTCTATCAGACTATTTGTTAAGTTTTTGAAATCCATTGAGAATTGTATTTTTTTTTCATATGTTTGTTAAATGCATATGATAAACTCCGAGATACGGGTTTTTTTTATCAAAATATCCCTATTACCAAATTCATAAACTGCAAGTTAACATTAACAAGAAATTTATGATTAAAATAGTGCTTTATGATTAATGTGAATTATCAAAAAATAAAAATTAAAAATAGTGTTTATTTTTCTAAATCCATGTTCAAAAATAGATTCTAAAAAGACTAGAAAGTAGAAATAATTATTGGTGGAATTACAATAATTCCAATTAGATAATTAAAAATTGCCAAAACATATTTTCATAACAGATAATAAAATATAAAATTGAATAAAATAATTTAAAAAATCGGTGAAAGGAATTTGTATTAGATAATAAAAAATATACATAGAGAGAGAAATTTAAATTTTAAAAATCAGTGAAAGCAATAATGTCATTTAAATTTTAAAAATTGCCGAAACATATGGTAATTTAAAAATATATTAAATGACATTAATTATCCTACAAAGGGCATATGAATAATTTAGACTTATTTGTAAAATATTAGATAAATTTATCTGGAGGGGGAGGCCAGATACTCCAAATAAATTTATTTGTAAAAAGTCAGATAAGAAGTTACGTGAGGGTTTTTCCAAGAAAGCTCAGATAAGTTTTAACAAACACTTTGGAAAGAATAAACATCTGGAATGTTTCCCATATTTGACATTTTCCACCCTATCTTGGTTAACAAACACTACCCAACAAGACTGCAAGTTGTTGATATCCTAACTAAAGCTTTGCCTTGAAAATGCTTCAAAGACCTAAGTTCCAAGCTTGGGATGATTAATATCTTCGCCCCAGCTTGAGGGGGAGTGTAGATGTCCGGATCCCAAATCATCTATTTTAGGTTATAAGTAATTAGGATACTCAATTAAGGAAATCACAGCTAGGAGTTTTAAATTGTTTCCTTTTTTATTTGATTGCTGATTCTTAGGATAATCACAATCTGTTAGAGATGTGACTGAGGATTGGCTTGTGTATATAAATATACCAATCATGTACAGCAAGGGTGTGAACAAGATTTCAGTTCTACCACATATTGTTTAACTGGAATGGTGAGTAAAAGATTTAAAAAATGTTCAGAACTTGTTGATGATGACTGCAACATCAAAAAGGTATAAGATCTAATCAGAAAAATTTAATCATTACCTGAACTTGATGAGGTCAATATGTTTTTTATATATTAAACGAAAATTAGACAAAGGATTATTATCAGCTTCCCTCAGATTAATAGGATGTTATTGATCATGAAGGCAAAATGAAATACATGTCTATGCATAAGGTTGCCATGGACTCCCTTCCAGTCAGCAATTGCCTGGAAGTGGAAGTTCAGTTGTCCCACCTTCATGTGTTTACATGGTCTCTATCAACTCTGACTATGCCTTGGACTTCCCCTTCTCAAATATTTACCTATAAAAAAGATAAAGAAAGAAAGAAAGAAGGTATCTGCTGCTACCGGGAAAAACTCCATCCCGTAATGCTTTCGGGGGCAGATATCCTAAACTAGCATGGGCAGATATCGGTTATAGAAATTGCTTTGCTTTCCTTCCATTTGTATTATGTCTTTCTTTTACAATAAGTCCTTTCATATTGTGCAAAACATCTAAAAAAAATAATTACTTTGGTTAAATAATCAATTGTGAGGTTTTTGCTCATGCAGTTGAATTCTCTAATAAGTGAATTTGAAAATGTTCAGAATTTTCCCATATTTAAAACCTTTTTACTTTAAGTCTATCACGTGCCTAGTCCATTCCTTCAATGAAGTGCTATATATACTAACAAAAGGAAGAACTAGAGTCAACTCAATGTCACTACAAAACACAGAGAAACTCCTTAAACCTTATGAGTGTAAGCCAAAAGCCTATTTTATTTCTTTCATTTTGCTTCCTTTTCCCTAACTAGGGTCTTGCCATGAATGCAAAATGTTTTTAAAAGAAAAAAGTTAAAATATTTAAAAATTGCATAGTTATTAGGTCTGCAGGAACAATTAACATCCTCCAACAGATGGGTACACAAAAAAGGATACATAACCAAGGGTAGTCCTGTGGACACATGAACCAGAAAACCTAGCAAATTAAACTCGATCAGGTTTCATGACATCTGTAAGCTGTACGAGCCAGCTAGCTTTGCCTCTGGGTGACAAATAATTATAGAGCATTAAATAAAGCAATATTAAAGGTTTTTAGAATGATATTCCAATAATAAAAGCAATTTCATCCAACCTAAGGGCAACAATGAACACAATTGGGCATTCTCCAAGATTCATGAAGAATCATTATTTGTCCTTTCTTGAGGTTAGTTCTTTGCAATATCCACAAATCTGCAGAAATTCAGATTCACTACCTCCAAATTGTGGAGGTAAGTTAATCACAAATATGTTGGTATCTGCAACCTGAGGTCCTGAGGCCCAAAACTGTGTCTGCCTCTCACTTCAAAAATACCCTAAATAGGAGCTTGCCCAAGTAAACTTGTGAAATTTGTTAAAGAAAAATAAGGAATCAAAACTCTCGTTTAGTGTAGGGACTACACAATCCTGCATACATTCAGATTCCCAACCACCAAATTTGGGCTAAGTAAATCATGAAATATTTCCTGTTGCCGCCAATCTGAGGCCCAAGTCCCTCCCTGTCTCTCTCCCTCTCTAAATGTCCTAAATAAATAGGAAACTGTCCCGAGGACAAATGAAAATTGTGACAAAGATTAAGCAAGAATTAGGAGTCAAACCTCTTACGTCCTTCAGAAAACCCACTGAGTGAAACAATGTGGCGGTGATGCAAGCTCCCCAAGAGTTTGATTTCTCTGTAGAAGGCATCTTTTTCTTCATCAAAATCTTTTATTTCTTTTACTAGGGCAGCAGCACCATCTTGGAATTGGGCTTTATATGCAGCCCCATTTGAAGAATTTTCAATAATCCTTCGGAAACCATCTGTAGCCCTCTTTATGTCATTGTATTTGAATCGCTTCACAAATGATATCGTAACTGAAATAGTTTCAATATAAAGATCCCAAAAAAGAGAGGTTAATTGAATTATATAGCAATTTTTGAAAAATATCTATAACTTAATCATAAAAGTAAATGACTAACACTGAGGCCAAGAAGCAGCAAGAAGATAATGTTCAGAAATAAAACAAATTACTTGGCTTGAAATATTTTTCCTATGATTCTACGTTTGAATAAATTGGACTGAAGAGAATAAGGACAATTTTGTAAGAATTAGAGGGGTTGTTACAAGAAATACCTAGAGAAGAGAAGATTATTATAGGAGGAGACTCAAATAGTCACATGGACAGAGAAGTGAATGAGGAAAGAGATGTGGATGGAGGTTATGGCTAAGAAGAAAGAAAGAATGAGAGAAACTATTTTCAATTTTTCTACAACATATGATCCCAACATAGCTAAAAGTGAGATTAATATTAGATCACATAAATGGTCTCTCAACTACCTGAACACTACTTTCTTATTAGATAAAAGGATTGCTCATATTGTAAGTGTTAACCTCGAGGGTACAATCAGTGATTTTTTATGATAACAAAAACAATCTTTATTAAACAAATGATCTTTTGAAAAATTATTTCAAATGCTTTTAATCCTATATCAAAAAGAGACAAATATTTTGAGTATTCCTTGTGTTTTGGTAAATCCAAATGCTTAAAACAATCATACTTTTTCACCAAAAATGATCCTCAAAAGAAGTGAATCTTAAAATTTATCAAATTAACTGAAGTTTGGTTGACCAATGTTCTGTTCTAGTTGACCAAAGATGTCCATAAACTACCTTTTCCAAAGATAACTGGTTTGGTTGACCACAGTCAGAGTTTAATTGACCACTGTGTCACAAAATGCCTGAACATTTTTCATCTAAAGTTTGGTGGACCAAAGTTTCAATTTAGTCAACCAAAGTTGAGCAGTAAGCCTTTTTGTTTGGGAACAACTCAAGTTTAGTCGACCAAAGTCTTCCAGAATGTTTTAAACACCTTTTAGGAAGCCACATTAGTCGACCAAAGTCCATCTACAAACTCAAGAATCCTTTTGGATTAGATGTTTCTTTCTCATTCAAGCTAAATCATATCAAACCTATAATTCATTCTTTTTATTCTATGAATCATTCTCTTGCAAAAACAAATTAAACAAAATTTTTCCTCTTTTGGTTAGTCAAACAAACCTGTATTTTTCCTAGCTAATGTCAGGACCCAACGGTTGGTTAGGAATGGTTAGAGGGTTTAAATGGTTGTAAGGGGAAGTTGTAACCATAGTTGATAGTGTAACAAATAACAAGAGGTTGTTAGCTACAGTTGTATAGTTGTAACAGTAGGCTGTAACTGGGGTTAAACGGTTGGGAATAACTGTCAAGGAGGATGGGCCTATATAAAGGGGCTTTCCCTCTCCATAAGGGATATCAATGAATTCATAGTAAACGTTTCATTTCTTTTCCTATCTCTCAGTTCTCTCCCAAATCTCTCTGTTCATTCTTCTCTCCCGTATCTTTCCTCTCTTTCTCTCTTCTTTCCTACCCTAATTTCCCTCCCTCAAGAAGAATTCTCTACTGTCAGGGCCGAGAGCCTGACAGCTAACTGTGCCTTTCATCAAGATGTTTTTTGACAGACAATAGATCTGAAATTTCCCCTTTGATGTCTAGTATTAATTATTTTTGATCTGGTTCAATACCTTCTTGTTGACCTAATATACAATAAAAAAGATTTGATTTCTTGTAAAGCTATTTTCTGTGCAAAGCTGACACTCTTTCAGGTTGAAAAAGACATTGGAAGATTTCAAATTTGAAAATTTTCAAGCTCTCAAATTCTCCAATGGTTAGTAGCTATTGAGGCTCTTTAAATAGGTCAAACATAGCAAGCATTCATTCACTTATCAACTTTCAGATTTGGTCATTCAAAGAAGAAGGTGTTCAAGGTGGTCAAGCATTCCTTTGAGTTGTACTATTGCTGTTCCAACCTTTATCTTTGATGTTTAAAGGGCTGTACATCATTGATTATTGTTGTATTTGACTCGCTTGTGTATGAGGAGATCTCACATTGTTTGTGATGGATTTGACTTACTACAAGAGTGTTCTTGTTAGCAGGGGGACTGTATCGAGGTTCTAGCTCCTAAATAAAAGCTGTAAGTCATTGATTATTGTTGTATTTGACTCACCTGTGTATGAGGAGATCTCGCATTGTTTGTGACGAATTTGACTTGCTACAAGAGTGTTCTTGTTAGCAAGGGAATTGTATTGAGGTTCTAGCTCCTAAATAAAAGCTATAGATTGCATCAAGGTTCTAGCTCTTGAATAAAAGCGAGGGTTGTTATTTGTTTCATATTGAAAACTTTAAGTTTTAGCTTGAAGAGAGATGACATAGGCTCTTAAAGTCAAGTCTCTATAAATGTGTGTTTGTGCTTGATTAAGTTCATACCTGTCCATCTATACCCATCAGCAAAACACACTTAAAATTAAACTCATTAAAGAAAATAGTTTGGTAAAAAATTTGAAATTTTTCATAACAATTCACCCCCCAACCCTCTTGGGTTATTTTTCTGGGCAACAGTAAGGATTGTAAAATTACACCAAGACAGTGTTTAACCACTCACCATGGGCTTATGGTTTTGACATCCAAGCCAAAAAATGGAGGAGGGGAAGGATGATAAAAAAAAAAAAAGCCCAAGAATTGCATGGTGGGATTTAAAAAGTGAATAACAGGTTAACAGAAAAAGTGGTAGAGGAAGAAGAGATTGAATTGTGAAAGGTGAGGCTAATACAATGTTGATTGTGATGGCTACAACTATATGAAACACAACAAAATTGTTCTTGGAGACTTGAAGGTAAAAGTCCCCAAACCAGAAAGAGTCATGGTGGTGGAGTGAAGAGGTAAAAGAAAAAATAAGAACCAAAAGAGCTTGCTACAAGATTGTACATACATTCTGTAGTAAAAAAATAAATAAATAAACAAAGATGTATAGTTTGGAAGGAAAAAAATAAGCAAAGAAGGAAATTAATGAAGGTAAAATAACATATTAGAATACAAAAGCTTCAAGTTGAAAAATTAGATACATGGAACATGAGTTTAGTAAAAATATAAGCGTGAATGGTGCTGTGGTGAGACATGAAAATCATGTTATTCCTAAAAAATATGAGTTTAGATAATTTATATTAATTGCTCAAAAATAAAGGGAGACCATTGACAATGATACCCATTAAATAAAGGCAAGATAGTTAAAGTAGTGAAATGATCCAATATTTTATGCAAACGTAAAATCTCTTTAAAGTTAAAAGGGAAGTATTAACAAATAGTTATAAGACCATCTTTATTGTATGACTTAAAATGTTGGGTAATTAAGTACTAACATGTGTAAAATATAAATGTAAATGAGATAAAAATGTTATAGATGCATGGCCATTCAAGAAAAAAAGAATTAGAAATGAGATTATTTGTACTAAGGTTGGGGTGATGCTTATTGAAGATAAGATGCGTGAGATGTGATTAAAATGATTTGAATATGTGAGAAAAAAAACCAATAGATGCACTTGTGAGTGAATAAATAAAATGGAAGAAATTTGTAACAAAAGAGGTAAAGGAAAAAAGCTTCGTAGAGAAGACTTACACATGATATGGGATATAATATCCTTAAAGAAGATATGGCTATGGATAGAGATGATAGGAGAGTTATAATTCACATAATTGACTCCACCTAGTGGGATTGAGGCTTGGAATGTTGATGAAGAAGAAGATCAAGTTTCAGTAAGTAACATATCGCATATATATTACCTTTTTATGTAGGTCAAAAGGACAAAATAGAAGGAAAACTAATAACAGCCTCCCAAGAGAGAGAGAGAGAGAGAGAGAGATTACAAATAAGAAAGTACTCATATTATTATTGAAGAGACATCTTCTTATTAGCTAGTTAGGTCTGCTGGTGTTGATGGCCAAAGAGGTCTTAGTTTTAGAATTACAAGTTCATTCAGAGGTCAACTCTACAAAAGGAAAATTTTCTCAGACATTGCATAGATAATTTAACCACCAAATGCAAAACCATAGGTATATTAACAGACGTTACAGAAACATTAAGTATATTTTCTCAGTATGAGAGTTTAAATTTTCCATTTCCAATTCTTTTTTTTTTTTAATGTAAAAACAAGCAAATCCCCGTCCTACTTTCACTTCCTTACTGGTCCACTGATTGCTTCAGTGACTAATTCAGAATTTTAACACACCTTCCGGGACCAATTCCAGATTTAGTCGAATTCATCATGCAAGAGTAGACTAATTTACAGTGAATTGAAATATGATCATGAACTTGAATTAAAACGCACGGAAGATATCCATTATCCAGAACTCAAATCACATTATAGTCACTAAACTCAAACAAAAAAGCGGAAAACAAGTTCACGAAAAAATTGAGCAAGTATTAAGGTTAGAACCACTAATTGGCGACCAGATCAGAACGACGTTACAGCAAAAGGAGTTAAGATTAAGGCAGAGGCGTACCAGGGCGAGATCGGCGGAGGTGGAGCCAAGCAAGGAGAAGAAGCTTGATCTTCAGCAACAGAGGATCCATTTTCTTGTCAGTTCAGAATCCAGACAATTGCTGCGGTGGTTGCAGCCGCACCGTAATTTCTCCATGGCTTCGCCTTTATAGAAAGTCGAATTTCGGAACCTCTCCCCCCCCCCCCCCCCCCCCCACCTTTCACTGCTCTTTGGTCGGTAAAAAGAGGAAAAAGGAAGGAATTTATACACCCATTCGATTTCTCTTCGTATACATCTGCACAAAGGGAGTGGGGTCAAATGGGTCATTTAGGAATGGTAGTTGGCCGCCACCTATGCGTGCCTAAAGGTGAAGCGACTTCAGTGACGAAACTGAATTCGAACGTGCTGGGCTAAACAATTTTTTTACGATGCCGTGTGGTGTTATTTTATAGTTTTAAATGGTAGTATTCTTATATGAAATATTTAAAATATTTTTATATTATTTATGACTTAGAATTAAATAGTATTATTTTTATTTAAATTGAGAATTTTTAAAAATAATAATATTTTTAATTTTTTTCAAAATACATTGATCATAAACTATTTCTCAAATATTATTAAATTTTTTATAAGAATATAAAATTATTGATAAAATTAGATTAGTGAATCTTAAATGATTTTATTGTTTAGCCTATATTCAATATAAGTTGAAATAGAATATTAGATCTGTAATTAACTTAATTATAAGAATTTGAAAAAAATAAAAAAGAGTAGATGAAAGGAGTTTGGAATAAGTCAAAAGAGTTGATTATAATCAATATATCAATAAAGTTAAAGATGATTGGGTTAAAAATTAGAATTCTTAATTGAATAATTTTATTTATATATTAATTTTATTAAACATACAATTCAATATAATCAATTTTTTAATAATTAAATATTTAATTTGATCTAAAATTGAGCAAATGCGAACCCACTATTACCAAATTTTAGAAATTCAAGTTATAATTTAAAACTCAAACAAATATATATATATATATATATGTTTAGAACCCGGCAATTGCCAAATTCAGTAATATAGTTTAGAATTAGTTTTTTTTTAAATATATTTTTGTAATTTAAAACTATATTTTGTACAATTTATAATATACGCTTAATATATTTTTAAATATATATATGTTTTAGCTTAAAACTTTTTATGTATAAATAGTTTAGAGAGGGAGTGAAAAGAAGGGAAATAATTAAAAGAGAAATGGTTATTTAATATTATTTTTAACAATAAGTGTAATTTCTATTGTTTTTAAAATGTAAAATATATTTTGCTTTCAAGTCAAATTTCAATGATGATAATTATAATTTATTTTATATTTACAGAGAATATTACTTGAACACTCATGCTTGACATTTGTAATTATATCCTACATTAATATCTTATATATTTATATTGATATGACACATAATATAAAATATTACAAATGTTAAATTTAAATATTTAAATAACATTTTAATATATTAAAATATACTAATTATGTTTGACTCCCCAATTGATATTTTGTGAATGTTTTTCTTTTTAATATAAATGTTGATTTGAGATTATACAAATCTAGATTTGTACTCTAAAATTGACTTTAAATTTATATTTGAGAAAAGACTCATTTAATTTGGACAAGTTGAGTCAAAACTCTTAAGCTACATTCACTCCTTTTTAATTTTTAATTTTTAATTTTTAATTTATTTTGAATTTTTTATTTTGATAATCTATTTTTAAAAAATTAAAAAATATTCTTTTTGTTATTTTAAAAAATTATTTTTCAAAATAAAAAAATTAAAAATTACGTTTTCTTTAAAATTTTAAAAATAATTTTTTAATAATATTTTATTTAATAAATTTTATTATTTAATAAATTAAAAATATTTAATGTTAATATATTCTTAAAAAAATATATACATTTTAAAGTTAATAAATTTTATATTTTATTTCATTATAATAATAAAATATAAATAAATAAATATATTTTGAGTTTAAAATTTATTTTATATAAAAACACTTAAAATAATTTTTTTTTAATTTTTTATAATTTTTTTTATTTTTAAAAATATATTTTAAAAACAACAAAAAAAACACGTTTTTATTATTTTAAAAAATTAAAAATTAAAAATAACTTAAAAATAATAAAAAGAACGCAACCTTAAAATTTAAAAACAACTCAACTCAACTCATTTGCAACCATAGTTATCAACAACTAGCTTGAGTAATAATCCTTTTTTTTTTGGGTCCAAATTTGGGTAGACTGAGAAGAACTAATACAATTCAACACTTGGATTTACTTAAATCTCACAAACAAGACTTGTAGCCAAAGGGAAAAAATAAAAAACAAAAAGCGTCAAGTTGATCTTGTTCCTGTATAATTTACAGCCATGGGAAAAGAAGCAAAGAGCTGTGACCCATTTTGAGAAGATTGGAGTAGCAGATGGCCATTCTTTGGCCCATAAACTCTTCTTCATTATAGATAGTGTGATCTCTTGATGTGAATTGAGGAGCAGATGAGAACTAGAACACCTGCAAAAACTTTCCCATCAAGTATCAACTGTTGCCACCGATTGAGTTGAAATCTGGAGCTTGCTTCATGCTGATAAACTCATCCTGTTTCATCAGTAACTGCATTTGGAGAATTCTTCAGCTTTTTACCTCAATCTCAACACACTCCGCATTGTCAGACTCCTTCAGACAAGCATCTGTTTTCACCTTTATCTTAACCGGATTCCCGAGCTTTGACTTATCTTCCATCCTTGCTATTTCAAGAGCCCTTTCACATACCAAAAAACCCTGACCATCCCAGGACTCCAGGATGACGCCGGAGCCAAGGCAAACTTCCCCCTGATAGAAGGCTGCAAACTGCCCGGCTGCCAGGCCTTGATCATCTTCAGATAACTGGACAACTGCAACTTCGTGACCATCTTCGTCAAGTTGCATTCTCAAGCTGCAGTCGTAGAAACCAGGGCCATGTCGAACCTAAAAGGAATCGTCAACAGATTTGCTTTAGTAGAAGTGTATACAAGAGAGTGATTAAATTGAATTAGTGGGCTGCCGAGAGCATCACAACCAGTCACAACAATATCCAGCCATGGAGGATCATCACAAGGTAAATGCTAAAACATTTCTAAAAAATCATTGAAAATAAAACTATGCCAAGCAATTCCAAGGCACTAACTGATGCGGAACGCAAAAACCAAAACACAAGAGTAATCCCAATTACTCAAATCAATAGCAATATTCAAAATCCATCTTTAATTATAATTTCAAGGACTATTTATAGACTACTCTAACTAGGATTCATTATTCCAGTCGAATTAGGATTGGAAACCTAATCCCAATCTAATCAGGATTCCACTGAAGGAAATAAAAAGAAACAAAAAATAAAATAAAATATTAAAGCAATACTAATTTCAACTTCTAGGCTGTCATGTACCAGCTACGTGGGGACCTTGTATAGGGAGGACTATAGACAATGGGTAGTTGTACTCAGGAACTTACAGCAGTAAGGGGTTGTACTCTGGTAGTTAGAGCAGCAAGGGCTTATACCAGGGAGATAGCTTATTTGATTGTATTCCCCAGAACATGGGGGCGGTTAGCGGCACATGGGTGGTTGGATCAGCATATATACAAGCTGTCCACACCCAATTGGGATATCATATACCAGAATCCTGATATTTTCTCAGAATTTATCTCTCTTCTCTTCTCCCTCCATTCTATATTCTTCTAATTTCCCCCTAAGCTTCTCTAATTCTCCCTCCTTCTCTAGCACCCTCACTGAATCGGTGAGAGACTTGGTCAGATCCTTTGGGAGCTGACATTTTGGTATTAGAGCAATGCTCTTGGGCAGTGTTCTTTTCATCATAGTATTTTTTGATGACATTCTTGTATACAACCCCTCTTTTGCCAAGCATCTAGACTACCTAAAAACCACTTTTGAGGTCTTTAGATTCAACAAATTGTATGTTAAGGAGTCAAAGTGTGCATTTGCACAGAGACAAGTGGAGTATTTAGGGCACATCATCTCAAATGCAGGGGTAAGCACCGATCCAAGCGAGGTGGCAGCCATGGTTGCTTGGCCTAGGCCTACCAATGTTAAGGACCTTAGGGGTTTCTTGGGGTTAACTGGCTACTACCGAAGGTTTGTAAAGGATTATGGAGTAATTATCCGTCCTCTCACTGAGTTGTTGAAAAAGGAAGAGTTCAAATGGGATTCTAAGGCAGAGGAAGCATTTGAACAACTCAAGAAGACAGTGAGTGAAGTGCCAACCCTAGGGTTACCAGACTACAACAAACCTTTCATTTTGGAAACAGATGCTAGTGCTAATGGGATTGGGGCTATCTTGGTGTAGAAGGGCAGACCCTTAGCATTCCTCAGTCAGGCTTTAGCCCCTCGACATCTAGGTTTGAATATATATAAGAAGGAGCTGTTGGTAGTGTTGATGACGGTGGATAAATGGAGACATTATTTGGAAAGGAGCCAATTTGTGATTAAAACGGACCATGAGAGTCTAAAATCTTTGTTACAACAAAATTTACATACACAGTTGCAAAGGAAGGGAATGGCCTAGCTTATGGGCCTAGATTATGTTATACAGTATAGAGAGGGAAGGGAGAATATAGTTGTCGATGCACTGTTAAGATGTTATGAAGAAGGAAGCTCGGCTACTATCACATCTATTGTTCCGGATTGGTATCAAGATGTGACATCAAGCTATGAAATGGAGAGTACTAAGGAGTTACTTGAGAAGTTGGTGGTGGACCACTCGAGTAAGCCCAGGTATACCCTTACTAATGGCTTAATTAGATATCAAGGAAAATTGGTAATAAGGAGTGATGATCAACTAAGGAGCATACTGGAGGCATTACATGAGTCTCCCATAGGGGGGTATTCGGCATAGTGAATACCTACTATAAGGTCAGACAACTTTTTCATTGGCTGGGATTAAAAAAGTTTGTGACGGGGTTTGTGTTGAGCTGTGATGTTTGTAAAAGATGCAAATTTGAAACAGTAGCCATTCAAATTTGTTACAACCATTGGCTATTCCAGGGCAGCCATGGGAAAGCATCTCCGTGGACTTGATTGAAGGACTACCCAAGTTCGAAGGAGGGATTGCATAATGGTGGTGGTAGACCAATTCACAAAGTATGCCCATTTTCTCAGCCTAACCCATCCCTACACTACTCAAGAAGTGGCTAGGCGCTTCTTAGACCAGGTGGTGAAGTTCCATGGTACACCTCAAGCAATAGTGTCTAATAGGGACAAAATTTTTACATGTCTGGTATGGAAAAAGTTGATGAAATTATTGGGGGTCAAATTGCACATGTCCACCACATATTATCCAGAATCTAATTGTCAAACAGAGAGAGTGAACCAATGTTTGGAGACCTACCTGTGTTGCACCTACTTCCTACAGCCTAAGACTTGGCACAAATGGCCAGCTCTGGCTCAGTGGTGATACAACTCCAACCACCACAGTTCTATAAAGATGTCTCCCTTTGAGGCTCTTTATGGTTACAAGCCACCCCTAAACAATTCAACTACGATGGCAACCTTAGACACTTATCTGCATCAGAGACAACAAACCTTGCAATTGTTGAAGACTGAATTGGCTACATCTAAGAACCGAATAAAGCAATTTGTAAACAAGAGGAGGAATGAAAGGGACTTTTAGGTTGGGGGTGAAGTATACTTAAAGCTCAACCTAGGCCACCTCATTTTGAAATTGAGCCCTAGGTTCTATGGTCCTTTTCCAATTACTGCTAGAATTGGAAATGTTGCTTACCGACTTCAACTACCTAAAGACTCCAAAATTCATCCGGTATTTCATGTCTGTCTCCTTGAGAATTCGTGGGGACATAGCCAATGAGTTCTTCCTTGCCCACTCTTCCTAATGCAGACAATAGTACCATGGAACCAACAACTATAGTGGACCAACGAGTCATGTATAAACAAGGCGCCCCTATCACTCAAGTCCTTATCTGATGGCCTAACCTTCATCCAACCAATAACATATGGGAATACCTTCCAGATTTACTCAAGCAATTTCCTCAAGCTACCAACATTTTCTGCATTTCTTGAGGATAAGAAATTTGTGAAGGGGAGGGCAATTGTCATGTACCAGCTATGTAGGGGAGGTACCTTGTATAGGGAGGACTATAGACAATGAGTAGTTGTACTCAAGAATTTATAGCAGTGAGGGGTTGTACTCTGGTAGTTACAACAGTAAGGGCTTATACCTAGGGAGATAGCTTATTTGATTGTATTCCCTAGAATGTGGGGGGAGTTAGCAACACATGGGCGGTTGGATCAGCATGTATACAAGCTGTCCACGCCCAATTGGGATATGAAATACCAGAATCCTGATATTATCTCAGAATTTCTCTCTCTCTTCTCTTCTCCCTCCATTCTATATTCTTCTAATTTCCCCCTAAGCTTCTCTAATTCTCCCTCCTTCTCTAGTACCCACACCAAATCGGTGAGGGACTCGGTTAGATCCTTTGGGAGTTGACATAGGCCTAAAATATTGTTTCCCAAAATATTTGCTCCTTTGATTTTCATCGTTATCCCCCAATTGAAAAGAACTCGACTCTTATGAGTTGGACTGTGAGTACCACCCCAAGAGCTTGGGATATAGAACTTGAAAATACTCTTTAGTAATCCAAGTATTATCGAATTCAGGTTAATCTTTTCATTTGACAAGGAATCGTCAATAACCACCACAATAAGAAGCTAGTATCTCATTGTCAAGCACAACATTAATCACATCCTTTTGCTGCAGAAGGTGTGGGACATGAGGAACCTAGTGGCATGCAGGAACACTAGCACGCAAGAGAGGATGGTTAAATATACCTCATTAAGGAGTTAACTCTTCCAAATTGGAAACGAGAGCAATATTCATATTATCAGGTAAGTCAAGTAAATAAGCATTAGATCCAAGTTTTCGGATGATAGGAAATGGGCCACTAGCTAGAGCATGCAATTTCTTGAAAGAGTGTTTAGGGAAGCACTTGGGGAAAATATGAACCATGACATAATCACCTTCGTTAAATTCTCTAGTCCTACTATGTACATTGGCAGCAAGTTTATAGTCAACATTACTCATTACAATTTTCCTTTTAATCTTAGCATGTGGGTCATGGATGTGTTGGGAAAAATTTTCAGTGAACTCAGAAATTTGGGCATCTAGGGGTAAGGGTACAAGATCAATAGGGGTGTGAGGAGGCGATGATGGTGATTCCCAATGAGATCGCGACAGGGAGTTGCAATGGTAGGGGCCCTCCAACCTTGGCTTTGACACCAACTAGTTGTGATGAAAGCTGTAGGTGATGGCTTTGATGGCTAAGAACTGATGAAGGTTAGGATGCTTGCTGTTGGTGCTTGGCAAAGATGGTTGTTGTGGTGGCTTGATGGATTGTTGGTGAAGATGGTTAATTTTAGAAAATCCCTTACCAAATTCAGGATTTTTTACTCTGATACCAATTGATGTAGCACCCAAAAACCAAAACACAAGAGTAATCTTGATTACTCAAATCAACATCAATATTCAATTTCAATCATCAAAATCTACCTTTAATTACAGTCTCAAAGACTATTTATAGACTACTCTAACTAGGATTTGTTAATCTAATTAGGATTGGAAACATAATCACAATCTAATTAGGATTTTACTAAAGGAAATAAAAAAAAATAGGAAACAAATTAAGAATTGGAAACAAAAACGAAATAAAATATCTATAGAATACAAATCCTTATTTCTATGCCTAAAAACATTGTTTCCCAAAATATTTGCTCCTTCAATCTTCATCACTAACCTTCCAAGGGAAATATGAAAAATAGACATCCTACAAACCCACACATCACCTAAAGGTGGTATTGGCATTGAATTGAATATCGACACAATCAAGGTCACAGTTAAAAACATGAATGAGAAGAAATCAACATGTTTACAACAGAAAACAGGAGCTGATTTCGCTTCATATAGAACAGCATAAGATGGTCAAGGAATATTTATTTCATTCTCCCTTCTTTGTTATTGTTTTCTCATAAGAGTCAACCAATTTCAGGAAGATTATTCACTTTTATATCAATCCTTCAGGGAGATGCCATGTGTGCAGGGTTGTGATTGAATCCAATGAGCTTGTGAAAATTTTCCGTTACAGATAATATATTCGATTTGCTCAAGGCCAAGTATTTTCTTTGTTTAGGCAGAGCATTATATAGTCAAAAATGAGTGGAAGGCCCTTCAGACGCTAGAACCCCCTTTCCTACCTTATCCAGAGAGAGAGAGAGAGAGAGAGAGAAAGGGAGAGAGAGAGAGAGAGACCTTGCATTGAAGTAAGTTAGTTTGGGCAGGAGATGAACTGAGCCATTTCAGGGATCCAACACGAAATAAGCGCCTCCTTTTATCATAAGAGAAATAATTCCTTGATACAAAGATGACATTGTTTTTAACATCCTTTTGAACAACATACCTGCAAAAGATGCAGCAGTACTTGTCAAATTAGCTGTTTGGTTTGATTACCTGCAAAATGTGAAATCAAGAAACTGTCGTGGATCCTAATCAACAAAGAAAGTTTATTGTGTTTAAGACAAAAAAACATTTTGAAATTTAGATCAGCACTGTGGAAATGCTTACTAATTTAGCACTCAAAAGTTCTGCACAACAATGCACGTCACCAGTACAACTATTAACACCCACAAATTTCCAAAATAATAATTTCATAAAAGGTTTAGTTGACCCAAAACTACAGGTTGTTTGCGAACAACCAAAATCCAACATCATTTCAGACTACATATAAAATCAAAACAAAAAAGAGAAAGTAACTTTTTACCACTATTAAATAACATAGCAAAAGGACACAAGATAATACCAGGGCCCTCCAGGGAGTCGCAAGCCTTGGCGTTGGCCAATTGTATAGAACCAAAAGCCCCGATGTCTCCCTAGGAAATCTCCTGTCTCGGCTTCCAATATGACCCCTTCCATCTCCCCAATGTGCCTTGCAACAAATTCACTAAACCTTATCTGTCATTAAAAAAAAAAAACAGTTTTGAGGAACAAAAAGGGGCACAAGTTACAGCTCATTAAGCAAGACAATGCCACAAAAACCATCAGTGGTTACATCAATGTATTTTTTCAACAATATTACCTGAATTATAAAGGTTACCAGGTCCTAGATTCACAGCTGCTGTGGCTGTGTATGCTCCATGAATCAATACTGAAGTGAGAGCTTCTATGAAGAAAAAAGAAGGAAACTGGAAGAGAACTGAAATTGAGATTTGCTGAAAATGATTCTTGACATTAGAAACAAAAAATCAGTTGAGTATTTATAGACTGTGAACTCAACTGATTCTGTTAGGGATACAACTAACCTTGACAGCTGTACAAAGACAATTGGACAAGTCCTAACTGACAAGACAAATAGAATACTCTCTACGTTCCCCCTCAAGTTATACTTTGGAACTTGTGCAGATTGAGAGTCTTCTGTTGAGTGAACTAGAGAATTATTCTTGAATCATCCTTCTTAGGAGTCTGTTGTAGTTTATCTTGAACAACACTGTTATGAGACAATGTTAGGCGAAGTCTATTACACAAAAAGAGAAACCTGTCTCTAGGCAAACCTTTGGTGAGAATATCAGCTGTTTGATATTGTGTGGGAATATATCTAATCTCCATCTCACCATTTTCAACTTTCTCTCTCAACAAAATGAACATCAATTTCAATATGTTTGATGCCTGAGTGGAAGACATGATTTTCACCAATAATTTTAGCTGCCATATTGTCACACCAAATGATAGAAATCTTAGAAAATGAATAGCCCAGTTCAGCAAATAGAAACTTTAGCCACAAAACTTCAGTAACTCCCAGTGCTAGAGCCCTATATTTGGCTTCTCCAACTGACCTGGCAACCACTGATAGTTTCTTGGAACTCCAAACTATGATTATTACCAAGATAGACACACAACCCACTTGTGGATTTGCGTATTACTGTACATCTAACATGATCTGCATTTGTATAAACCTCAATAGACAGATCAGAGGAAGGAGTGAACAATAAACCTAATCCAATAGTCCCCTTTAAGTATCTGAGCAACCTTTTGCAGGCCAACCAATGATGTTGTTTAGGAGAATATAAAAACAGATTGAGTTTATTCACCACAAAAGCCATGTTAGGCCAGGTGCAAGTCAAATATTGTAGGGAGCCAATAATAGTTTTATATAGAGGGATCTGAAAACACTTCACCATCAGTTAGAGGAGTTCGTAGATTAACTAGTGTAGAACATGACTTGCAGTCTTGCATACTAGCCTTTTTCAACAAATCAACAGTATATTTGGACTGAGTAAGATAGAGACCTTTGCTATCCCTGATAGCCCAAAGTTTTGAGAGCAAAATGAGTGTCCAAATCATGAATAAAAGACTAAAGAGCCTTAAAATATGAACCAGTGATAAGAATATCATCAACATATACAAGAATGAACAGAACAGAATGAATAGACTTCCTAATGAAAAGAGAGGTATCAAAAACTGCTCTTGCAAAGCTGTCCAAAGCTTTATGTACTAAGCACGAGGGGCTTGTTTAAGACTATATAGAGACTTCTTTAGTTGACAGACATAAGAAAGAGACTCTGAGCTAACAAAACCTTCAGGTTGGGACATGTAGACTAATTCAGTCAAATCTCCATTAAGAAAGGCATTGTTCACATCAACCTATTGAATATCACAGCCAAAAGTCACAACTAATGAAAGGAGAACCTATATAGGAGGTGCCTTAACCACTTGATTGAATGTTTCAGTATAGTCTATACCAGGATTTTTGATCAAAACCCTTAGCCACTAACTGAGCCTTATATTTCAGAACTAACTCATCTAGGTTATACTTAACACGAAACGCCCACTTGCAGCCAACCAAATTCACATCAAGAGAAAAAGGAACGAGCTCCCATACGCAATTCCGTTGCAAGGAATTAAATTCTTCTTGCATAGCCTTAACCCACCTAGGATCCAAGAGAGCATCACTAACTGAGCTAGGTTCTATAGTACTCACTAGAGCATGAGGTGAAGAGGTTAGAAGTTGTTTAGATTGGAACAAGTGATCATAGGATGAACAGAAAGAAGAGGATGCCGCTGAGGTTGCTTAGGTTGTGACCTAGATAACGTTGGTAATAAAGGAGAACTTTGTGGCTGCACAGTAGGTATCCAGACTAAAGGGGCAGAAGATTGTATTACTTGAGGATTAGAAGAAGAAAAGGAATGAAGAAATGAACTGAGAAGACTGTAAGAAGAAGAAACAGACTGTGAAGAAGATGGAAATAGGGTAGGAAAATGAAAATCGGAAGGATTAAACTGAACATGTCTGGAAACATAGACTTGACCTGTGGAATGTAAACATCTATACCCAGCTTGCACATGACTATATCTAATGAAAACACATTTGGTGCAATGAAAAGAAAACTTGTGTTTGTTGTAGGGTCTAAGGTAAGGAAAACAAGCAAACCAAACCAAAGGGTTGAAGGGATAGATAATTGAGTTGTTTGTGATAAAGAAGTTCAAAAGGAGAGGTAAATTTGAGAGGAGAAGCTAGTAAAAGGTTAATTGTATAAACAGTTGTTTGAAAAGCTTCTGCCCATAATGGCATATGAGCATGAGCTAATAGTGTAAGAACCATTTCAGCAATATCCCTATGCTTCCTCTCTCAGCAATCCCATTTTGCTGATGAGTATGAAAACAAGTCAAATGAGGTTGAATGCCATGACAATTAAGATATGGCAAGAAGGCTACAAATTCCCCTCCATTATCAAATTGTGGAGCCTTTATTTTGGAGTGAGATTGTAATTCAACAAATTTGAGTAAGGCAATGAAAGTAGAAAGAGCATAAGACTTTAGTTTCAATGGATATAGCCATGTATAGTTGGTATAAGCATCTACAAAGATGATATAGTATCTATAGCCTTCAATAGACACAGGTAGGAGTTGGACCCCAGATATCTGAATAAACTAATTCTAAAGGTTTCTTGGCTATAATTACACAATTAGTAAAAGGATGCTGATGCAGTTTGCCAAGTTTTGCATGATTTACAACAAAAAGAGAGAGAGAGCAAGGAATATGAATTTTATTCAAGACCATTTTCAGTACAGAAAAAGAAAGGATGTCCCAATTTGGCATGCCACTGATCACACACAGTTTTATTTGTTATTGTGTTTTTATTCAGAGGTGTGGCATGACAAGATAGGGATTGCAAAGATGACATTTTAGACTAAGTAGATTTACGGCATTCAGACAGAGGAGACAAAGAAGCTGAAGCAAAAACAAAACTGGATGCGGATGCCAATTGAGAGTCCATCTTTAAGTAGCCCTCAGAGTAGTACAATTCCTTTGTCCTTGTCCTTAATCACACAGGAATCAGAATAAAATTCAGGTATCACATTATTGTCTTTTGTACGATGAGAAACACTTATAAGGTTTTCGTCGTGTAAGGAACATGAAGCACGTTAGATAAAGAAAGAATAGAAACAGGTTTGGTTTGAGTACAAAGTTGACTAAGGCCAACATTTGAAATGGATAGTTTCTTACCGTTGTCAACTGCAACTTTATCAAGGCCTTGATAAGCAGAGTGAAAAGTGAGGTTATGAAGATTGGAAGTAATGTGGTTAATGTGGTTTGTTGCTCCAAAGTCAACAAACCAAGAAGGATCACTACAAGTTGCTGAAGTATATTGATTATCCAAAGAATTGTTATAGTGAGAACCTTGAATAGAACCAGTCTCACTTAGAAATACTTCCCTACGATCACTAAGGCTATAGGATAAGCTCAATCAGATTGAGATAATCCTCCTCTGCCAGAATTTTGACTGGGAAAACATTGAAAATTTCTGTCAAACCTATGGTAACATTTGTCAGTAAAATGACCTTGTCTCCCGCACAATAGACGATATATTTTTCCAGTGTTAGATCTGCCTTGACCTCTACTTCCTCTGTTAGAAAAACCTCCTCTAATAGTAATAGGACCCCTGCCATTCTTTGACCAGTGAGATGCAACATTTGCATTGATCAGAGTTATGCCTCAAAATTTAGGGATGAAGATGAAGAAGAATTCTTAACAAATAACCTTTGTTCATGCATCAACGGTAAGTATTGAACCATCTCTAGGTTAATATCATCCATTTGATAGGTAATTAGACTAACAATAGTTTCATAATCATTATCAATCCACTCAAAATAGCCAATAAAAGACTTATCACTAATTGGTTCACCAATTGCAGCAAGAGCATGTCCTATTGTTTTAGTCTTCAAGACATAGTCATTTACAGATAGAGAATCTTTCTTGATAGATCTTAATTGTGGTTTTAACTAAAAAGATTTGGCAATAGTTTGCAAAGAATATAAGATCTCAAGAACATCCCAAAACTCTGCTGAGCATTCACAATGAATTGCCTAGGCTAGAACTTCTTTGTCAATTGCAGAGAAAAGCCACCTAGGAGTAACTGATTTGATTTGAGCCAGGCTAGATAATCTTCATTTACTTTCTGTGCATTAGGATCATCAGAATCTGGATCTTGTAGATATTTGACTGGAGGTTTTTCTGATTTGTTGATAAAGGAGATCAAATTGAATGCCCTAATTGTCACCAAGATCTGAGCTTTCCAAAACAGATAGTCATTACTATCTAGTTTGATTGGACTGTAATTGAAAGCTCTCGCTATGGAGGAGAAATCATATTGCAAGGCAAGAAAAGGAGCAGGATCGACTTTGAGAAGAATGTGACTCTCTGTGATTTGCATGAGTATTTATAGACTGTGAAGTTAACTAATTCTTCTAGGGATAAAACTAACCTTGACAGCTGTACAAAGACAAATAGACAAGTCCAAACTAACAAACTTAACTAAACTATAACTATACTTAACAGAACGGCCGCTAATATTCCTTTGGATAGGATATATATAACTACTACTCTCTACAAATACTATCATAGGCATAAATGCATAGAAGTTCTACATTCAGAAAAGTTTATTAATCCAAAGTGAATGCACACCTTTCCAAGAAAGCATATTCCTTGTGAATCCTTTCTATCCTTGTTAGGCAAATCAAATTCTTTTGCAAGCTTCCGGACTTCATCCTGCAGATTATTTAGCAAAGAAAAGAAGAATTAAAAGAAAGATAAATGTCCCAGTTCTTCTTGGATCCATCATCCAAAAGAAAAACTATCTCAAAGGAATTGCAATTTGCTTTTGACAAAATGATAAAATCTATGCATCAGTACCTTTCTACTTTTGCGGTGCAATATCAAATCAATATTTCCTCTACTGCATCTATATTTATTCATATTAGTTCTCTTATCACACACCAGATTGTTTCTCAATGCCTCCTATGTACATAGTTCTAAATCTTTCACGTTCTGCTTGGAGGAGCCACAACCACATGCATTGCATGGGTGCCTATTTTAGTTTTACATACAGAATGTCAATACAAAACTCATAATTAATAAGAACAATTATAAAGATCAAGGTTAGGTAGCTGTAAGAACCCACAAAAATCGTGACATATCCATGCACTAAACCAAATGGCTGGAAATTGGCATGAATTATTCTCATTAAAGTAATCCGATACAAACGAGAATACAACATAACACTTGGACAATATATGTAAAACATTGTGCTCTTTTCTTTCCATTACAACATAGTGGCATTTCTAACTGTTTAAGAACTACAGATATGGTGGGAAAATACACACAGAAATCAGATATATTGTGAGATTCCTGCATATACCATAAAAATACTCCTCACTAACCTTTGTGATACAACCAAGAGGAAAAATGAGTTTCTTAAGTTGGGACTGTGAGAGATGTGAAAGGAAGTATGTTTGATCCTTGACCTGAAAATCAATAAGACCAAAGGCATAATTAAATAGATGACGTGCAAGAAAAATAGGCCTCATAATCCCCTACAGTACATTATACAAATCAAAATAGCACAACAAAGGTACATGCAAAATCTTCCATCTAACCTCATATGAAGTGAACTAAGTATTATAAATTTGTAAGAATAAAGGAATAGACTGTTATAAATTACTCACCGCACCCATAGTTATTAAAGGCGCGCCTAGGCGCGAGGCGCCTTAAGGCGCCAGTTTGGCGCCTCGCCTGGGCTGAGGCGAGGCGGTTTCAGCAAGGCACTCGCCTTGCAAGGTGAGGCGAGAGGCGCGCCTCATGAAACCCGCGCCTGCATCCTGCCTGCATCCTTTCTTCCTCTCCTCTCCAGCATCCCCTCTTCTCAGTTTCAATATGTATACATCCATATTTTCTTTTATTTATATTTTATCTTCCATTTACTTTAATACATAAATGTAAATAAGAAAGTACCCCCCATTTGGATTCAATAAAAATATCTAAAAAATCAAAATCCATAACAATAAGAAAATAGAATTTTGATTTTAGTACAAACTCAAGATTTAGCGATTTTACCACCCCAAAATACATACCTACTATTTCTTGAAAAATCCATTAAAAATCATTTTAACAACAATGAATATTAACTATCAAAATACCGGGAGATAGTTTTTCAAAATGAAAACATTTTCTTATATGTCTCCTTATAATGCCCTAATCTTCCAGACTTAGAAAAAATGTGCTAATCTTCCAGACCTAGAAAAATAGCATTTTTCAAAATGAAAGCATTTTCTTGATGGTGGACTTGTAGTGTTTATTGATTGTGGAGAATACTAAAACTATTCCAAAATGTCCTCCATCAATAAAACAAGAGATTGGAGAGTACATGCAAAAGAAGAAAAATAACAGGGAATCAGGGATGAGCAAAATATGGCACCGTAAGATGATGATTTTCAATTTGGTGAAGGGTATGATGATGATGATGATTAAAATTTCTTTATTGATTGTGGACTTGTAGTGTTTATATATTTGTTTAGAACTTTGCACGATGATTGGTACTTGTTTGAGTTTGAGACTTTAAGTTTGAACTTTGATGATGTTTATAGTTTAGAAATTGCATGATAAATGAATTAACTTTGATGTTGTTAGTTTAGAATTTGAAGATAATGAAACATTAATGATATGCATGTGTTATTATTGATAATTTGATAGTTTTTTATGATTTTACAAGATTTTGAGTTTTTTTTCTAAAAGGCGCGCCTCGCTTCGCAAAGGCGCGCCTCGCCTCGTGCACCTCGTGCCTCAGGCTCCAGGACCCTTTGCGCCTTGCGCCTTTCAGAACTATGACCGCACCAATCACAATACGTGCACAATAACAAAAAGTTAAGAATCGACAGAATTAAAAAAAAAAAAACAAAACAAAAAATCTAACCGCAATACTTTGCACACTGATTTACCCTGGTTCATGCCATAGAAATGACACTACATCCAGCAACTCCACCAAGAGAACAATTCACTAAGAAATCCAGAAATATGTATAAGAATCACTCGCCTTCTCTTACACTCGAGTACAATCCTCACAAAAAGACTCCAAGAACTATACTGATCACAACTCTCTCTTTTCTCACTGCACTCGACTAAGAGAATGAAATGATAGAATGATTGATGATCATAACAGGTCCAGTTGCCCTCCTATTTATAAACTAAAAGGGCGGACCTTCCTAGGGGAAATAACCGACTATTACAAAGTCTAAATTATCCCTAATATTTACAGTTAATTACAGATGTATCTTGCACTCTAATTGCCAATCCGATCATCGTCATAGTCTCCTCAAATTTCTTCTAAACTTCCAGCATACTTACTCGCACTCTAATTGCCATCCGATCATATCATCATAGTCTCCTCAAATTTCTTCCAAACTTCCAGCATACTTACTCAGGCAAAACATCAACATAGACATTACATGTTCTGCGGATGTATATGTCCAAATGAAAAGCACTAAAAAAAATGAAGAATACCAAAGCAGTCGAGAACCAGATAATATACCGGATAGAAGTATGGAAATGCATGGGAGAAGAGGGCTTTTTTTGGCTAATGAAATTATTTAATGTGATCCTTAACTTTAATCAAAAGGGATGTAGGATGAGTAGAGGAAGAGCATTTTAGTGTCTATTTTCAAGAATAAAGAAGATGGTCAAAGTCGTGGAAATTATAGAGCAATCAAGCTAATAACCCACATTATGAACCTTTGGGAGAGAGTGATTGAGCAAAGATAAAGAATAGAAACCAAGATGTTGGAAAACCAATTTGGTTTCATGCTTGGTAGGTCAAAAACGGAAGCTATATATTTGTAATACAACAAGTGGAAATGTTTGGAGATAAAAAAAAAGATTTACATATGGTGTTTATAGATCTAAAAAAAGGTTATGGCGAAGTTCCTAAAAAAGTCTTGTGGAGAGTTCTAGAGGATCAAGCAGTTTGATATGGTTATATACAATTTATTAATAAATGTATCATAGAAAAGAAACATGTTTTAAAAACATGTAGAGTGTGTTTGATAGGCATGGAAAATGAGGGTGGAATTCGAATTCCATCTAAATTCCAAGAAATTCTATCAAACAACTTTTTAATTCCATGGAATTCGAATTCCATCTTAGTTCAAAAAGTGCAAATTTTCCTTGAAATCAAGGAATTGGAATTCCTAGGGGTTGGGGTGAGAATTGGAATTCCATCCTTATTTTCCACCTCTATCAAACGCACCTGTAGAGGAGATACAGGAGTGTTTTCCAATTACAAATGGGATTACACCAAGGATATGTATTAAACCCTTGCCTATTTGCACTAGTAATGGATGAACTCACTAAATATATCTAGGAAGAGGTATCATAATATATGCTATTTGCATATGAACTTGTGTTGGTGGATGAGACAAGAGAATACTATCATGACCTAGGGTTTTGATGGGAAATTAGAAGAATCTAAGGGAGAATTAGACAGAAATGAAGGGAGAACAACAAGAATAGCGGGAGAACAGAGAAGATCGAGAGGGAAACAAAGAATTGAGAGGGAAATTAGAGAGAGAATTTGAGAGAGAAATTCAATTTATCATTCCACGATATGACTAATTCTCTAGGTTACAACATATTTATAGGCTTTCTACGTAAAGAACAAATTAGCAAAGCAGTATGGTACAGCCACTAAGTAATACATGTAATATCCTATGCCTAATCTATCCTTGGGGTCATGACAAACCCCCTCCTCAAGAGGTTTCTAGTTCCCAAGAAACTACAATAACTGAGCTGTTGTTTCTTCATCCAATTCCCGTCTTCACTATCTGGTTTAGTCTTTGCCTTTTCTTGTTCTTTTCTCTGACTTTCCTTTTCTTTTGCTTTTCCTTTTCTTTTTCCCCAACAATAACAATACTACGATTTATTGCAACACCAAGTCCAGCCATCCACCTATTCCATATTGCAATTGAAAATAGTTCTAATTGACCTGTCATTCCTTTAACCATATCATTTCCAATTGTAGAAATGAATTCAAACTTCTCTACAAGCTAAAATATGATTTGACGCTATAGCTCTCCAATTGGAATATGAATAACTAGGACAACAAGAGTCTTGTTCCCAACTACATCTTTTACTTCCTAATTGCTGGTGTACACCAAAGGCTCACTTTCTGCAGAGTTTTCCTCTAGCGGAACCTCAATAACCTCTTTAGCAATTACCAATCCTTTCTTGTCATCCTGAATTGCCTAATCCAATTCAAGTTTTTCCTCATTCCTTGCAACTACCATTCATATTCTTAGGACCTCATCAGCCTCATACCTCTCATCAGCTACATGAACGCTATCTTCCTTGCAATCCTCCTCTTCCAATGCTACTTCATTAGCTTCTTGCAGTACTTGATTTGCAGCTTTAGAAGTACCGTCAATCTGCTAGCTACTCATCAAATAATTTTTAGGCTACTACCCATGCTTTCTGTATATCGCTTCTAAAGCAAGCCCAGTAGCCTTGCTTTCTAAGCATCCTACTTAATGGTGGCAGGCCGCATCATGTTGATAGTTGATCGTAGTTTGTCTTTAAGGCCACTGATGAAATTGGAAACGAAATACCTCTTCATTAAGGCATGTTGCGAAGTCAACATCAAGGATCTTAATTCTTCAAACTGGTCCTGATACTCCATCATTGATCTGACTTGTTTTAGTTTATGAAATTCGTCAATTGCACGGTCATTGACTTCTCTCCAGACCAGTCACTTCGATCCTCCACAAACTCAGTCCAATTAACCTCAATTTTAGTCAAAACACTGACCCAATACCTCTAATAGGATCCTCACAAGAAATTGATAAAATCTCACAATCAACGTTAAGAATCTCCGATTCTTAACTCCGATTCCAAGCTAAGAACAAAAAAGAAAACAATATAGGCCTACTCGAGAGGGCCTTCTCTCCCAAAACTTCTTCAAAATTCTCTAGCTACTTCTCTCTCCTTTTTCACATGTTTTTATACCTCCTCGGCTCTCCTCCCCACTCTGTTGCAACCATGTGGGTTGTTATTCTCCCCCAACCGAATTTGACCCTTTTGCCCTCGTGTCCTATTCCTTGGCTGCCCCCTGCCTTTGGTAAAACTTACAAATCAAGGGCTCTAACATTACTCCCGCCCACAAGATTCACCTTGTCCTCAAGGTGAAACAAAGAAAATTGATGCAGTAACAGATTATACAGTTCCCAAGTGGCCAACGGGGGGGCGGTGGAACCACTTCCATTGAATAAGAACGTCGAGGCTCCTCAAGTTATTTCCCATGCCTGACTTTACCCCCAATAGGAATTCTGGTTTTAGCTCTACAGTTAGCTGGTCAGGGATAGTGGTGGCCTCTTGCCCTGCTCCTTCAGCCTTTCGAAGCTAGAAAATGCGAATTACGGGATGAATTGCACCAAAGGGTGGTAGAGACCACTTGTACGCCAGCCTCCCAATCCTTTCCTCCACCTCGTTGACAATCTCCACCTTGTCGTGAACAATAAGTTTCCCCTCTAGGTTGAGAATCTGGTCAACCTCAACAACCACGGCCATCAAATGGCATCTCTTTTTAACTTTGGAGAAGAGATGGTCTCGTTCATAAACTATAGGTAGTGTATCTGGAGAGTCTATAGGCACCATAATCATGATCCACACCTTCAAGTTTCTTAGAGCAGTAACCAATCCTCCATAGATAACTTTCATGTCCATAACATTTCTGACAGATGACCCGTTTCTCCCCATTCTAGTCAGATATGATTTAATCACCACTCATTTTCAGGGCTGATAGTCTGCAGTGAAATCTTTAGGGGCTACTTTGCCATAGACTCTAAACTAGGAACTCAACAACCAGTACAGTGGTTGTCCCACCTGTGTTGACCATTGTTCTAGCTAGTTAGATCCTCGTTCTGTTTCAGCAACAGGAATTTTGTGCATGCATACTTGCAGTGGCACATTCCAGGTTGCATTAGGGTCATTAGATTCTTGACAGACAAGAGGCTCATTTTGTGCTCTTTCTTCATAGCACTCGTTCGTAGTAGGTTTTTGATTTACAGCAATTCCCATTCCAATCACTACATCCCTGGTTATTGATACAACTTCGCAGCACCTTGACTTTGTCAATTGTTTCATGGCTTGCCAATTCTCAACCTCATTATGAAGTGCACCCAAATCCCCCATCATTATTTAAGATCTTTGGGTCTGCACCATTGGGCTCCACAACATAATGCAAATTGAGCCTTTGACTTCTAGAAACATGCTACCATTCCACCATCATGACCTGCTTGGACGAGGCACCCACCCCTTCATGATGGTGAGAATACATGGGGGGGCCCTCCATTATTAACCAACCCCATGTGCAATCTCTGAGAAACCGAGCTAAGAATCAAACCAGCTTCCCAAACAACATGGACCGTTGATGGCGCCCCAATCATCGGTAAGATGCTCTCCTTGGATGTCTGCAGATCAGCAGTCCTTAGCATTTTAAACGGACCAATCATCGGCTACCCTTCTACCTCGCTAGTGAACTCCCCAACACCATCGTTGTTGGCAGCCATTTTGCCTCGCGACACCATGTTCTACTCAACCGCCAATCCCCCTTCAATATGCCAAGGGACCCTACAACGTGCACAGTGGACAACAACAAAGACTCTGCCCGAAAACTGAAGTCTCTTAGTGCTCATTACTACTGATATAGCGGGCATTCCCTTTTCAAGCGCAAACTAAGCTTGCGCTTCATGTTCATCTTTTAGGGCAAATGACACGGTCAGAACATCTCTTTCAAACAAAAAGCCTCCAAAGCTAACAACTCCACATCCAACATCTAATACAACATGGGTTCGTTTTCCCCAGGCAATATTAGGGACAGCCTTGTTTAAAGCCTTGTAGTCCACGTAAATTCGCCACCCACCATCCTTCCCTTTTACCTTCATCGTCTATGGAGGAGAGCCTACCAAGGAATTCAACGACAATTCCACCATCTCACCCTCCTTAATCGTGTCCCCCGGCTCGTCCGACTTCTCCACCGTGCCTTCCTGCGTGGATCCTAAGTGATTCCTCAACAACCCCTTTAGCTCTTCCCAGCTTCTCACTCTCCGTCTCCGTTGCTCTCACTGGAACCATGAAAGTACAGCACCCTCCAAATATAGTGTTGTTGTGTCCATCTTCTCCTCGTCAGTCAGCCCATTCACCGCAAAGTACCTATCGGCTCGGAATATCCAGCCGTCAGGATCTTCGCCTTTAAAGAGGGGCATCTCCAGCCATCACCCTCGAATCTCAGGCCGCCAACCCCTTGCTTCAGCTCACCGCACTCCTATTTCTAACGTCACCTCGGAATCCTAAATGAATTCTAAAGGCTGGTCTCCCAACTCCTCCTTGTTCTTCCTCTCCCGTTCCTGTTCTTCCCACCTCGTTCTCATCCAAGCAAACTGTTCTAGCAAGCTCACTACATTCTTCTCCACCACTTGAACCTCACCCCTCAAGGCATCAACTCCCCATTGCATGCCTTTCATCCTCCTTTCCAATTCACCTACTCAGTCTGTCAGGTTCACCATTAGGATCGATGAGGCTCTGATACCAAATTGATAGGATCCTCACAAGAAATTGATAAAATCTCACAATCAACATTAAGAATCTCCGATTCCAAGCTAATAATAGAAAAGAAAACAATATAGGCCTATTCGAGAGGGCCTTCTCTCCCAAAAAACTTCTTTAGAATTCTCTAGCTACTTCTCTCTCCTTTTTCACCTGTTTTTATACCTCCTCGGCTCCTCCTCAGTCCGTTGCAACCATGTGGGTTGTTATTCTCCCCCAACCGAATTTGACCCTTCTTCCCTCGTGTCCTATTCCTTGGTTGCCCCTGCCTCTGGTAAAACTTACGAATCAAGAGCTCTAACAACCTCCTAGCAAGCTGAATCAACAATTTGTCCATTCAATCTAGCTTCTGCTTGAAGTTAAAGCAACTTTTCTCCCATGACTACACACTATTTTCCCAAGTTTTCTCAGTTCCTCTAGTCAATGCCATTTCCACAGTTCGTCTACTTCAAATTATCGTTTCTGATCACTACAAGGGATCGCCTATCAGAAAATGTGTCAGTTCTCAAATCCACCTCAATTCGTTGCTTCACGTTTAGCAAACCTAATATGCTAATTGATCAATTCTGGTTTTCTCATAGGTATCGCCTCCGATCATAGTCGAAGGTCGGCTAGCTTCGCTTAGCCTTCACACTTCGAACAAGAATTGCCAGAATTATCAGAAGAATCATTGGCATGTTCCGCCTTTCAGAATCACGACAGCCAAGGACTAATCGGCTCTGCTTCAACTCACATAAATTCAGTGCCTCTAATCTGCAACTGACATGCCAATTAGAGCCGACAATCGTGATGGATTAGCAACCTCCAAATCTGCTCGCGATCGCTACGGATTCAAGATTGCTCAAACTCTTATTGCGATTGTTGTGATTCAACAATCGCCCTCAAGCCTACTTCCACTTCGCGCCTTCCTTCTCGCCGGAATCTCAGTTGCAATCGTTGTGATTCAACAATCGCCCCAAAACCTACGTCCACTGCGCGCCTTCCTTACTCGTTGAAATCTCAATTCAACAGCTGAGGACCACCGGCTCTAATGTAGCTTCTTGAGTTCACCTAGATCGTCGAAAATCGCTGCTTCAAATTCCGAACCTAACTACCAAGGATTGTCGTAATCACCACCGAGGATTGATCAGCTCTGATACCAAACGTCACAACCTAGGGTTTTCCTAGGGTTTAAAAGGAGAACAGAGAATTGAGAGGGAAATTAGAGAGAGAAATTCAGTTTATCATTTCACAATATGACTAATTCTCTAGTTTACAACCTATTTATAGGCTTTCTAAGTAAAGGTACAAACCAGCAAAGCAGTAAGGTACAACCATTAACTAATACATGTAATATCCTATGCCTAATCTACCCTTGGGGTCATCACAAATACATGAATGCTAAACTTGAAATATGGAGAAACACTTTAGACTAAAGAATTTTTAGAGTGAAAACCGAATATATGGAATGCAAGTTCAGTAAAAATGTAAATGTAGATGATGTTATGGTAAAAATGTGAGATCAAGTCATACCAAGAAAAGATCAATCCAAATATCTTGGATCAATCATCCAAAAAGATGAAGAGGTTAATGATGATATTACCAACAAAAGTAAGACGGGATAGTTAAAATGAAAAAGTACATCGGGCCTTTTATGTGATAGTAAGATTCCATTACAGCTAAAAAAAATGTTACAAAACAACTAGGACAAACATGTGCAAAATAAAGCACTAACAGAGAGGACCAACTTGGAGAAGAGGAAGCTAAGATGGATATGCAGCCATACCAAAAAAGAAAAAATTAAAAATAAGATTATTTATAATAACGTCAGAGTGGTTCTTAATAAAAATAAGATACATGAAACACGATTAAGGTGGTTTGGTCATGTGAAAAAATGACCAATTGAGTCTTCTAAAAGGGAGTGAATAAAATGGAATAAATAGTTAGCAAAAGAGGCTGAGGAAGACAAAGAAAAACTTGTGGAAGACAGTATTAGTTATAAATGCCTTGGAAAATATAAGACCATGGATAGAAATCACTAGAAAGCCCGAATTCATGTAGTTGACCCCAAATAGTGGGAAAAAGGCTTGGTATGTGGTTGATGTAAACAAATAGTTTCTAAAGAAGGAAGAGTTTCTACGGGGTAAAAGGGGGTCAATATAGTTTACTAAGTTACATTTAGACTAAAAGGACATGGTGTTAACATAAATGTCTATATTTCATAAAAAAAAAAAAAAAGGTACTCCAATAAATTCCATGTTCAAAGACATGGTTTTAATTGGCAAGACCAGACATTCTAGAAGGGCACAGAAATAAAGCATAGGTAGAACCCAACTCATGTCGGTAAGGCTTTGCAAACATTCTAGAAGGACACAAAGATGATGGCTGTTGGTGGAAGAAAAGAATAACAGAAAATGAAAGTCGTAATGGAACTCTAGTCTAGTAGTGGTCATCAAGTTAGTAAAAAATAAGGTGAACCGCTGTTTTTAGGTGCAAAAGGGCATTTTCACAAAAGTCAGCATGTATAGCCAGCAAATGTGAAGGATAAACAAGAAGGGTACACTACAAAAGCATGGCCCTCTCTCCTAGTTAAGCATTATCTGTGCTTAGGCGTTAGCATGATCCATAAGAAAAATTTTCAGTAGGCCAGTAGGACCGAGCCATGCCACTAAAATTTGACTTTCATAGTCAGGAAGCATCAATATGCTGCGGATCAAGATAATGACCGAAATAGCAACTTAAGTTTTAGGTGCTATCTTCTCACCCTTTTCCCCCTATACTATCAACATACCTGGTAATTTTCTGCCCACTAAGCCACTATTGCTTAAGCAACATACATTGTATGTGTAAGTTGACACATAAAACATGACTCCAACAGGTCACATTGCAGTAGGCATAGGAAGCCCATTTATTGTTGGCTATAGCGCCCCCCCCCCCCCCCCCCCCCTCCCCCAAGTACTTGATATTATGCTTTATTGAATATAGGAACTGAGTGGAGAATTTATGTTATGAGAAAGTGAAACCAGGTAATCTTGTCCAGTTGTTCTGGGAGACACATTCCTCAAAAGAGGCAAGTATTAAAGGGCTGTCTACCCTAGAACTAGAGTGGCATAAATGTAGCATAAGTGCTCATAAAGTGGAACATAATGGAGGGAAGCAACAATGAGGTTACTCCTTTGTAAGTGGAAGGTGACAAGTTCGAATTGTGGAAACAAATTCTTTGCGAGAGAGAGAGAGAGGCAGGGGGGAAGATTTGTGTACAAATATAACCCTCCCCCAACCCCTGAAAAGTGGGAAGCCTCGTGTTCCGGGGACACCATTTTTCCTTCTCTACACCTAGACAAGTTTTATTGGTTCAAGATGATAATGTTAAGGCGACTGAATGAAAAGAACATAAAAGAGCAGTAAAAAGTGAACCAAACATATTTATTTAAGCAATGGGTAACCATGGTTTGGGACAAGAACAAGATGGTGGTATCAACTTGTTTGAAATGCTTCAGTGACAAACAACAAACAAGAATGATTGCACCAGTTAGTAAAGAGGATTCAACAAAGGGTGAGTGCCCAAACATCAAACCCATCTGATTCTCATGACTAAGAACACAGGGATTCATCTGAATTTCAAATTTCTAGGTACTTTAGTTGTAATTTTATCAGATAAGTACATAAATTATTACACAGATTTTTATGCACAGAATGAGAGTTTTATACTACAGATAATCTGAGGAAGTAGTCAAATTGGAAGTAATAATTGCTAGTTGTTTAAAACGTAATGGGAGCCAGTAGATCATTTACTACTTCATTGTATAGTTGCTCACGATGTTTCAAGCTTTTTCATTTCCTTTTTTTGGTATACAATGGAATTTTAATACTCATGGGGTTAGAATATCCCAATTAGGAGGCACAGAGAGTTTTGGAACTATATTCCTTTTTCTCTATGGTGGTACATTTGGAAATAGAGAAACAGGAATGCTGTTGAGAGGTTGAGAGAGAGAATTTTTGCCTCAAGGGACCCATTCTTGTTTCTTTGTTTTTGTGGGTTGAGTTTGTACCTCTCTTTTGAATCTGTTCTAAAGTTTCTTGACAAGTTCTCTTCGTGATTTTCTCTCAAGCTTTCTTGTCAGTGTTGGCCCCATGAGATTACTTAGTGTTTCTTTACATACCCTAAAAAAAATTATACAGTCTTACATTTTTTTTTCACATTTTTATTAAGCTCAAATCGAAGTTAATCATGTAAGGAACATATCCTATACCCTATCTGAAAGTGTCAAGTGCCCAACATAAGTACTTAACCAATCAGAAGACTCTCAAGTAAAATAGATTATAAGAAGTAGGAGGAACTGATTATAGGAAAATGAAAATTAAGAAAACAAACACAAGTAGAAGAAATTGGTTGATATTATGCTGAGGACTATCAAGGAGTAGGTTTATGCCAGTTCAGAGTTTCATTGTTAAGAAACAATGTAGTCTTTAGAAGTGAATGTGGTGGAAGATATATGTGAAACCAGGAAGAAAGACTAGGGGGAAGATGAGGTTTTTTTATAAGAAAATGCATAAAACAAGAATTTGTCAAAATAATAGCAAGAATCAAGGATTTGGTACAGATGGTGGTTCAAAGCTTGGTTCTTGATGAGATGGGCAGCACCAGTGAAGAAGAGATGAAAATATACACAAAACTATGGAGAACAAAAACATGGTAGATGTAGTCCATCATTTCTCTGTATGCTGATGATAGAGGTAAGAATTTGTGCAAGGGGTTATGGTAGATAAGAGAATAAGAAACATGTAACAAGATAAGGCATCCTCCAAAAGGGAGGGGAGAAAGATACATGCAAAACCGTTATATATGTAAAACCATTTCAAAAGAAGAATGGTGGACCATGATTCTTTGTCTTTCTTTTTGGTCAAGATACAAGGAAGAGTTTGTGCAAGGGATTATTATGGACTAGAGAAAAATAACCATGCTATCTATTTTGATATATGAACTTAGTCCAATGGGGGGAGGCATTGGTTTAATTTACTGTCTGCTAACTTTTGGATGACAATATAATGTTCAATTAGAGAGGCATTGTGAAATGTAAAAACCTGATTGATGGTTAAGCATGCATAATTCTCAAGGTGGGTAAGCATACCTCCCCCCCCCCCCCCCCCAACCCCCCAAAACCAAAAAAATATAAGATAATAAAAACAGAAAAAAAAAATTATAGTTAAGAAGTTAATTTTCCAGGAAGTTCAGTGTTCTGGTTCATTCAGCAAAAGAAAGAAAAGAATAAACATTGAGATTGTTTAAAAAGAATACGGAAATGATATCTCACATAGGTACCAGATCTTTCGACAATTCTAGAATAGAGAGTTCATCCCTTTGTTCCACAAAGAAGTGAACAACTTTTGCATAATGTCCAGAAGCAACAAAGTCAAATTCCAACCCAGCAATGGCATCCAAGAATGCACCTGACAGAAAATTAAAAAAAAGTCCATCAATGAAAAAGGAAAAATAATGATAACATTAGAGGGAAATAAAGTAATACAGAAGATATATATAAATTCATAATGGCTGGAGTTATATACCAAACTTTATCCTTGTATTGCAGAGAATGTCTGGGTTAGGAGTACGCCCACACTGATACTCCTCAATAATGTAGGAAACCTGATACATGGACTCATAAGTTTGCCAACTTGACCAGTTATCAGATTCCCATACACAACAGCTTGCTAGCCTACCAAACCCTCTCCCCCAAAAGAATAAGAGATAAACACAACAAAAATAGAGAACAGATATGGAACAGAACGTAACTATAACTGCATATCCACATAATAAATAACAATTGGTTAACAGCAGGGGCAAAGCTAAAATGCAAAAAGTTGCACTTCTGCATACCACATTTTCCCAATATTCATCAGTCAGATGGACAACTTCCAGTGGCACATCAACCTGAAATTGTGGTACTGATTTAGTTGGGTGAATGAGTGGCCGATTGTGGGACAAAATAGACAATAAAAAATAAAATTTGTTCAGTGGGACAAAAAAAATTAAGTTGACTACCATATGAGTTGTTTATAATAAATTCAAAAGAAAACCATAATGATAGCAACAAAACAAGAGGTATATATCCCATCTGCTAAGAGACCCTGCTAGATTTGAGATTATCCGAGTGAAACCTGATTGCAAACGGCTTTTGCATACTTCAAATCCTCCTCCCATGGGCATTCGGACCAAAAGTTTTCAAAATCTTCCTATAAAAATAAATAAACAAAAAGAAACAGCCGAGATTAGAGGAGTATGCATAAAAAGTATGATTCTTCCAAAATGATCAGCTAAATAAACCAGTTGGCACTGGAGTATATGACGTTAATTAACATCAATACTCATAAGAAAAAAAGAGCCAACAAATTTGACCTGGAGAGTAGTGAGGCCTATTCGTTATGGGGACTCAATGCTCCGGGGGCAGGGTGTATGTTGAACCCCCGGAAATGCTCAAGTCAGAAGCAGCAATGAAAACCGTCCCCCGATAAATGCATCTATCCTTTTGGACAAAAATTAACTGAATCGTGCAAGAATTGCATTGCAATTTTTTTCACAAATTCTTGTTTAACCGCAGAGACAGATAGGATCCATAACTACTCCAGATTGTAATCACTTCGAATTTCCCCCACATTTTTCGAAGATAAAAGTAAGAAGAAGAAGAAGAATAGAACATTACCAATCACCATAGCTTCGACTCTGGTATATTACCTGGAACCAAATCTTGAGATAAAAGGCGGTGCAGGAATGGCCGGCGGTGTGGAGGAGGCGGAGAGCGACGCTGCTGTCGACGCCACCACTAAGAAGCACAGCGACCTTCAGAGGACGCTTATCGGGCATGGAACAACGAAGGTAGTGGTTTAGGTCGAACTCCTCCGCCACCTTCACAAGAGAGGCCGAAGGCGCGCATGGAGTGGAGGAGGAGAGGCGAAGACGGAGGAGAAGGTTCGCTCTGCAGTTGGAGGAGGGAGGGAGGAAGGGTTTGGAAAGGGAAAGATTTTGGAAAGATAAACGGGCATTAGCAAAAGGTGGGCGGAGGAGAGAGAGAACGGTCGCCATTGTTGTTCTGACATTCTTCGTCATCCCATCGGCCGTCCCCCCAATGGCCCGAGAAAATACGGAAATGCTATTTAAGTATAGAACTATTTTATACTTTAGGTGACCTTAGAATTAAAGGGAAAATTCCACTTTTCTAGGGTTATTGTCAAATATATTGGAGAAAATATAAAAAGTATCTTTTGAAGTTGGATTATAATTTATTTTATCGTTAATAAATTTACATTAAATATAAAAAAGTGATCAAAATATTTTATATTTAATTTTTTTTTATTTACGTTTATTTCTCTTCTCAAATCCCTTTTCTATTTTTCTCTTTAAATGATTGATGACAATCATAGTAATAGTAGCCATATCAATGACGAGTCTCTCGTTTTTTTTTTCTTTTTTTTTTTTCATCTTTTCTCTCCCATCGAATTCAAATTTAGGCCCTTCATTTTCATTTTAGATCTAAATTTATCATCACATACTGACAATGAACCTAAATTTAGATTCATTACCGACTTATCCTTCTTATTCCTTTTCTTATTTTCTTTCTCTATCTTTTCTCTAACCCAAATCTAGATTTTTCTTCTCCAACCCATATATGAGATCTACCATCACCTTATTTTTATTTTTTTTTCTTATTCATGATCATCATTTTTTTTTCTTTGTCTTTTTATTTTTATTCTTTTCTCTCTCTTTCTCTCTTTATTTTCGAACTCAAATTTAGGTCTTTCTTCTTCAAGGGTTCACCACCATATGTCAGCGATGCACCAAGATCCATCACCAACTTCTTATTCTTATTCTTTTTCTTTTGTTTATCTCTCTCTCTTTTTCTCGAATACAATGGGAATGATATAAATTCATAGCTAGTGTCTTTTTCTTTATCTTTATCTTTTTATTCTTTTTCTATTTTTTCGAATCTAATAGTGATAAAACTAGATATTGGTTCATTGTCAACTTTTTCTTTCTGTCGACGTTCGAAATTGGTCGATGGTGATTCATTGGCCCACACTAGTTTGGTAGATCCGAGAATGAGATAATAAGGTATTTTGGTTCAACGTCTTGACCCGTTAGCCCTTCCCTGCAAAGTACTTCGATGCCCAAGTCAATGGGCGAGCAAGTAAAATGTGCAAAGTAGTTGTTCGTGGATCCAAAAAAACATACTCTGGCTCTCAGAAGAGCTGGCTGATATATACCCCAGGACATGCCTCTCTGTCTCCCCTATACGTATACAGATAATGGGATGGAATAGCCGGTGTCGGCGGGGACGGCCATGCTGCAACAAGGTGTCGATGAGACCCTCATTAATGTGAATGAGATCCACCATTAACGAGGATGGGATCTGAGGTGAACGCGCGAAATCCAGACGCGACTGTAATAATGTTGTAAAAGAGGGGCCAAGATGGGACCGGCGTGAACCGGCCAAATGGGCCGAAAAAATGGGCCTGAATAGTCTAGCTGGGGTGACCCCTGGCCAAATGTTAGCCATGGCATACGCCATTCCCGTTACATGAGCCGATCGGCTATGCCAACGAACTGCAAAGGTCGCTAGAAGCTTGCTCAAAATGTAGTTGGGAGCTCGCTTAGTTCCGTCGTATAAGCACGGGCGCTAGCAGCGTGTGAGCTCGCTTTGATGGGCTTAGCTCGAGGTCTCCCAGATCTTAAGCGGTTGGGTCGGCCCATTGACGTAAATCCGACCCGCATAATGTAGAGCAGGAAATACCCGTAACACTTTCTTTTTTATCCCAAATGGGTTTCATTGCCATAGATCGATGATGAACCTAGTGGGTTCCAACTATTTTTTTTTATTAAATGAGATAAAATAAAAAAAAATTTAATTATTTTACCCTTGGTGGTCATTATTGTTTTTCAAACATAAAAGAATCTTTTATAATTTCACCAAATCTTATGGGTGTTATTTACAATTTACCCTAGAATTAATGTGTTTACATTCACTTGTACATTCAACGTTAATATGGGAGGAGACAAAATTCATGTTTGTTATCTATATATGTGGGATTATTGAAAAAATATATATATTTATATATAATAACTATCATTGATATTTAATATCATGTTGTTGTGATCGTCCCTATTATTAACTTACCATGATTAATGTTTTCAAATATCCAAATTATTCTAGTCTATCTTACTCCAACTTATTTTTCACCTCTTTCTCATCTTAGTCATTGCCCACAAGTCAAAACCACGAACTATCTCTATTTGGAAATGTTTCCTTTTAACTCGGCAACATCTACCCCTATATTTTCACTAACCTCCTTGATTTCTTCCCTGAGTTCAAAATTGATGATGACATTGCATAACCCTTTATCTATTTGACAAGCCATAGAAAGTCACAATTGATGAGATTGGATTGGCCATTTGAGCTCGATGGTGTTAGCCCTTCTAGTAAAGATATGAGGTTGGTAGATAAAGTCTACAAGAGTGAGAGGAAAAGGAAGGGATGAGAAAGATCGTCGTTGTAGATATGTAGTACATCTTAAACTAATACAACAAACATAAAGACTATCAGACTATAACATACATGTATCAGTCTAGTTTCTTTTCTTTTTTTCTTGTTTTGCCTTTTTGGTAGCAATAGTAAGATTACTCCTTTATAATTAGAAGGTCACAATCGAACTTGTGAAAATTATCTTATTGCTAAAAAAAGAAGAAAATGGTTACATACAAATACAACCCTCTCTTAACTCTTACAAAATAAAGAGTCCCATGCACCTTGAACACTTCTTATTTCTTTTGCCTCTTTAGTGTTGAGGTTAGATTTTTACTTTGATTCTGGGAGGCATTTAGCTGCCATAAATTTGGCATGAACA
Organism: Diospyros lotus; assembly: GCF_014633365.1. Taxonomy (NCBI): domain Eukaryota; kingdom Viridiplantae; phylum Streptophyta; class Magnoliopsida; order Ericales; family Ebenaceae; genus Diospyros; species Diospyros lotus. The sequence continues at coordinate 24,319,126 of NC_068338.1, read as the reverse complement.
ATATATAGGTCACCCATCTCATTAAGAGAATAACCAAATAACTAGACAACAATCAGCATATTCACTGAAACTACTTGTGATGACAGAAGCGGGAGAAATATATTAACAAGACTTTTATTTTGCTAAACTGTTATTATGATCAAATAAAAAAATGAATCAGCATTAATTCGTTTGCATTTCCTGACAACTACTTTATATGAAGATTGTTACAATGCTCACATTTGATGTGCTATAGCTAAAAGCCACAAGGAGAATACACATTACTTCACAGGATTTGCAATGCAATCAACCAAGTCATCATGTCTTTGGATGGATGCACCAGCACCAATACAACAACATTGATTACAGCGGCCTCATTAGGCTCGGTTTTCTCTAGTTGCAACATCTCCTTGAAAAGCCCAATGGCATCTTCACAAAGTCCTCTACGTGCATAACCACCCACATAGGGCCCAAGAAACCACATCTCTCCTTGGTCTATTCACAAACAGATGGTGAGCACTCCTTGAAGACCCACATTTGACATAGAGACGTCCAGCAGGGCATTGTCCAAAACAATGTTATATTCACCCAAATTCTTAAAGGCATACCCACGAACGGCTTTACCAAGCTTGATGAACATCATACCACAACATGCGGAGACAACGCTCACAAGGGGTGATAGCAATGGCCTCCACGTTCATAGCAAAACCCCTAGAATGGCTCACACTTGAAAGCCACACTTAGGGAGCCCAGAAATGATTGATGTTCAAGAAACAATATCAGGACAAACGACTTCATCAAAAACCTTACATGCGTTAACAATGTCCTTGCCAAGAACGTAGAGACGACCAGAAGATCCTTCCACTTAAATTTGCAAGCTCTATGGGGTTTCATAATTTCTACGATGATCTCGCTTGGGAATATTCTTGAATGGATGAATCATGAAATGGTAAATGGGGTTGTATGCAAAATAAGGATCATCCGTGGCCACTAAATTTTAAACTTTAATTTTATTAGTCACTAACCTGACATTTGTATCATGGCATCATCATTCAATTTATTTGTCCAGAATTCATATAGTTTAGTTGTTACCCGTCGACTACTACTTAATGCAACTTGCCCTTATTCAAGCTTAGAACCTGCTGTAAACAGAAACCCTACTAAAATATCATAACTTTACAGTTTACCCACATTACATACATAACTGTATAAAACAACCTACTCAGAAAATCCGGTGCTAAGATAGAAGCAGTTAAATCGTTGGTAGCAAAGGTAACACAATTATTACAACTCTTTCTTAGGCTGTAGGCATGACCTTCATTATAACGAGCTCAAGGATGCCGTCCAACCTGAAATTGGGTGAAACTAGTCTGGGATCAACAGGTCCAGGCAAGTTGAAGGAAATGCTAAACTCTCCAGGTGGGCTTAGCTGCTGCACTCTCACCACATGCACAGTTGATGAATCTTTCAAGAGTCTTCCAGACGGTGACATTCCTCTTACAGTTACCTTTCCCTCCCGCTGGATATCAACTGCAAGTTTACCTGCCATGAATGCAAATAAGCAACATTACATCATTTCTTTTCTCTCTTAATTTTCAATCGCGATATTGGCCTTGTAATTCTTTAGACAACCCTTTTCTTTTGCAGGTCATTTGGCTCTTTCACTGAGTGATTAATAGTTAAATAAAGTTTCACCCATTCTCACAGGTGCAGTGCATGCCAAGGTGCTCTAAGTTGTTTAATTCGAGTTCAGAAGTAAGTAAACAACTTCCACCTTCTATCTGTCATATTGATGCCTATGTTCGAAAATCCTCAAAAATACAGCACTTACTTTCATCTTTCCTAATCCCAGGCAGGGCAATCCGACAAAGGTAGGCTTTTGGACTGACACCAATATCCATCAAACCAAGAGTAGGTCCACAACTCCCTTCCTTGGCAGTACCCGTCAAAACAACGCATGGATTGAATTCCTCAGGAGCTGCACACGCTTCTGTCCCCATGATCTCCAATTTTTCTTTCCTTCACATGGAGAAAATAAATCAGTCACAAACAACATATCTGTTCAGATGCATATACTAGCTTTGTGTTTACTGCTATAGTAAGAAAGCCTTCTCTGAACTCATCCAACACCATTCACTGCAGAAGAAAAAGACAAAGGCCAAAGAAGACAAAGGAAGGGGCTTCGTTCAAATTTACGCCTGGACATTTAAATTTTATAATAAACATGACATACAAATAACGAAAAACTGGTAGGGTGCTAAAACCTTTATGATAAACATCGCATATAAATAGAGAAAAAATGGTATAGCCAAAACCTTTATCATAAACATGACATACAAATAGAGAAACCTTGAGAACAAACATCAAGTTACCTACCAAGTTTAGATTCATTATTTCTTTTGACAACAAAATTAGCCATAGCAAACAAATATTTAAACTGCCAAAAATGCTAAAAGGAAAAAAAGGGAGACATAAAAGAACCAACTGCAACACAGGAGATAGATAAATAGCAGGCAGATTGTTTTATCCAAAGGTAACTTGTGAAGCAAAGGTTTATGATGCTATTATTGATAATGAAAGTATGGAGAATATTGCATCGAAGGAAGTGTCGTTCCTTGTACTCCCAATATCTTACCAAGCAACTCCCCTATGCTTGGATTAGCTTATCAGACTCAGCCCTGTCAAATGTCCTCCCAAGGTAGACTCATTATAAGGATCAAAAGGCGCTCAGTATCTTGTAGTCCACCCACAGTGTGAATCTGGAACAGTCCCATAGCTCATTGCATAGAGCTGGTTCAGTCCACAAAGGCTAAAATCTTGATGGCATGAATAGAATATCAAATCAGAACCAGCAGTAATCTGGTGGGCTATCTTCACTGAGTATCCAACCCATCCTCAATTTTTTTATTATCTTGGGCCTCAAATTGCCTACGGATCTGTTCTAGATCCTCCCAGTGCCCAACATGACTACTTGCACATATAGCCCATCAACCAAGGAACTGCCTTCGCTATTAGATCTACACTTTTTTGGTGAATGAAACCAATTAATGGGACGTTATCACTAAACGGGTAGACCAAGTTCCTTCTTCAATGCTGTCTTGCATGAGCTTTGCTTTTTTGGAGGGTTTCTAGGGAATAATTAGTAACCATCAGATTTTAGGTGAACATGGAACTTTGGATTCCACTCTTTTGCATCTATGGCATTGACAATCCCTTTCAGTTTCAGTTTCCAGTCATTCTAATTGATTATCCAATGCAGACCCAAACCACCTTTAGGACTTTCAACTCCTAAGACAATTCGTGACTTACTGTAACAACACTAGCTAGTCTCCCATGTGACTCGTCCCAACCAAAATCTCAATCAACAAGCACATGAAAGTGCTCTGGAAATTAGAAATGCCAAAAAGCATTACAATCCATTCAAATAAGCCATCTAGAGTTTTAACAGTTGTCATCCATTCATCCCCACTCGTGAGCCTAATTTGAAGGTAACCACTTCTCAAGTCAATCTTAGAACACCACTGACACGACAAGCACGCAACAAGCTGGTCCAACATTTCATCTAGCCATGAATTGGGAATCCATACGTAATTGAGATTTCAAAAACCTAATCACTCAAATACTAACCATAAAGAGACAAATAAAAAAAACATTAAAAAATAAAATAAAAATCTGCATCATGTCTCCTCCTCTTCTATCTGTCACAACCTATTTAGTAGCCTCCCTCCATCTCTCTCTCTGATTTCTCAAGTTAAGAATAGTAATTGGGAAAGTAAGCCCTCTCTTCAACCATAAACATATAGCATGTATTCACCGACTTGTGATGAAAAATAAGCTATTCATTGGAGAAGATAGACTAGAACACTTCTATCTATTTATTTCTATTATTTTTTTCCTGCAGGGTCTACCTCTTTATCCTCATTGTCTCTTGCACTGTGCTACATCCTCTGTTTGACTGTAGCGAGCACTGCATTCTCTATATGCACTCCAGTTTAATGTATTCTTATGTCAGCTCAGACTAAGTCTCAGTTTCTTGCACAATCAAGTACTCCCATCCATTGTTGTTTGTTCTAGAATGGCATATCAACTTTGGTGTCTATCAGTAAACAGTTGAGGCATTTTGCCTAGTTTTGCATGATAAAGCAGCTTACTTGTGGTCTGGCAGACAGTTAGAAGGGTGATCTTTTGGCAATCATACAATGCATTGACCTGCTATTGCAGAGTGCTAAATTCTGCAATATCAAATAATGTTGCAGTCTTGGTGGAGCTACAAGTCTACAACATCTCCATTTGATATGGGTAAAGCCGTAAAGGGATTTCATATGATCTGGCGTACATAGAACCAAACTACGCACCGCAGCACCGTTCCCTGACAAACAGGGAACAATCTGACTAATGATTTGTCATAAAGCCTGTACAAGTATGGTCAGTGCACCATCATTGGAATTTGGAAGTATGGGGTTGTTTGATTGTGAGGTGAGAGATGATTATGAAAATGTTCAGCATCACCACCACTTTCAGAGCCTTGGTGTGGAGTGCAAGGGTTTAGTTTCCTTCTTGTGACTCTCTTGGCTGTGTTAAAATTCATGCAAGACAAGTAGTTCCAATAGAAGTGTGTCCCACTCCCAGAAAAAATTGCTTCGGACATCAAATAACTATTCAGGAGGTGATCATGTCATGAACCACCTTCCTAAGCAACCAAACCTTGTGCCTCAAAATCACAGTGATGCAAGCTAAATGCCTTCTAGAAGGCTCACCCTGTTTCAAATGCACAAGCATAGTGAATTGTTCGTCTCCTAAAACATATTGATTCAAGAACATTCTCTTCCTGACTAACCCACCTTTCCCAAGGCAAGCTAGGACTATTGCATTTTCCAAATATTCAATTCTCAGATACAATATCCAATCCTTAACCAAAAGGATGTCATTCCCAAGGCGGGATAGAACCCGCGGTTCAGTGAAGAGCCCAAATGAATTGTCAAAGAAACACAATTCTAAAACAACTAAGCTCAATAAATACTAAGCAAACTCAATCCTAGTACATTTAAGATTTTTGCTAATCTTCTTTTTCTCCATAAATAAGTCGTAAGTTCTTGATCATTGTCCCTCTGTACATCTCTATGTCCTATACATAACATTAGCTCAGGGTATTGCAAGGCGTCTATTAGTTTCAATAAAAGGAATCAAATTGTTATAGAATGAAATATTAAGGTGTTCAAGCAGCACCCACAGTCTCCTTTCCATTGCAAAGGATGAAATAATCCTTGTTATTGTCAGTTCCCATAGCTTCCTAAATTCATATTCTTAAAAATGATGAGAAAGGAAACACTGCTGGAGCAAGAAAATTGAGAAAGATGAGTCGTAAAGAAGAGAACAACATATGGGAGATTCACAATGAATTGCATTGGTTACTCTGAAACAAGAGAAATTGCTACTGTAGCACAGTGCAGGGAGAAGGAAAGAACTGGTTTATGGTATATTCAATGGTAAGCAACACCAATACATGACTAATGAAGGGCATTCCATTCTGAGATAACAAGGAACTACACTTGACATGAACTAGGAAAAACCAAGAAAGAAAAAGTATGTGGAAAATAAAATTCCTAGAGAGATGAAATGAGAGAGGCTTGCATATAGCAACAATACAAGATGAGTTCTATCCCAGTTATCTCTTAGCAAGAAAAGTTACTTTACAAATGAATACTTCAGAAAAATTCTAGCAGAAGAAAAAGTAGTAGCGAAATGAATTCTGAGAAACGGGAAGGATTTTATCCCTGACCATTTATCTAAAAGCTGATAAGTATGTACTGGAACTAGTTGTATACATTTCCTTGTGGTTGTGTGTGCTTTGTACATATTCACCTCATCATCAAAGAAGTGATGTTCTACACCAATCTAGAGCTCCTCCCAGGGAAGCTCGTTACCCACAAGCGAAAATGGCCTAAAATCATGAAAACCCATACCAGATTTTACAACTCAGAAGCCACTAAACAATGTCACAAATATGATCTACCAAATCCCTGCACCTTACACACAAAGCACTAGTCAGTCCTAATGCATCTTCTCTTCCTACAATTATCAATGATGAAATCATTAGTGGTGAGAACGGATTCAAGTTATGCCGTTCATACAAATAAAGGCCTCACTGTCCATATAGCCTTCCAAAGAAAACCACTCTGTATATTCCAACAAATGAATAAATATGCATGGAATAGCATAAAGACATAAAAGTGGAAGAACATGACCGGCGATGGGTTGTTTGTGGGTCAGGTCTTAGGGTTGTTGTAGAGCCGTGTAAGGACATAAATGACAATTAAAAATTCAAATTTAATCGAAATCAACTCCTGCATCATGGTTGGGACGATAATCAGCCCACACTAAATCAACAATTGTATTCCTATTATTAGACCATGCTGCATCAGCTTTGAAAGATATGTGAGCATTTGGAGTCTCGTCTTCAGATACATCGACAACATGTGTAAGGTTATCCTCATCATCTCTAGTATCTACATCCTCACGACAAACATCTTCTATATCATCATTCCTTAAGAAGTTGTGAACGGCACAACAAGCTAGGACTATCTTTGCTTGTGTTTCAATGTCGTGGTAGGGTTGATGCCTCAAATATGCAAATCTTCTCTTAAGCAAACCAATTGTCCTCTCAACAACATTACGTAGAGATGAATGGCAAAAATTGAACAACTCCTTACTACTTTCAGGGCGTTGACCCTCAATGTCTCTAGGATGATAACGAGTCCTACGATATGGTGCAAGAAATCCCGGAACCAATGGGAAGCCGGCATCACAGAGATAATATTTACCTATCAAAGAATTGTTTGTTACATAATCATTATTAAATAATTGGTAACCTTGTGAAAAAAAATGATATCAAACTAGTGGTACAACTTACCCAAAGGAACTGTCAGCTTATGTCCTTGTCGTAATATTGCACTCCTTAACAATCGACCGTCATGTGCCGATCCCTCCCAACCGGCAAGCACATATGTAAATTTCATATCAAATGTGCAAGCTACCAAAACATTTTGAGAAATCTCTTGCTTTCTATTGCGATACCTAGCTTGTTCTTCTAAGGGGACATTTGCAGGAATATGTGTACCATCTATTGCCCCTACAGCATCCTTTAACAAAAAAAAAATACTTTTAATAAGAAAATTACTTTAGAATATTGAACCTTTACAAAATATATAATGAAATAATTTCGACTCCTAACCTGAAAATATGTGAACCAAGGCTTGACATTTTCTTTCTCGTATGGTGAGTTGTGAACAGTGGCGTTACTGACAACATCTCTATATAGTCAAGCATGTAAGACCCTATGGAAGTAATGGCTCACTGTTTGTCCAGATCTAAAGAAAGTAAAACTTCCAGCTCGATTACGTTCATCATGCCCGACCTTCTTTAGGAAAATAGCCACTTGTTCCTCAACAAGGACAAATCTACTATCAACCAATCCATATGTTCGTAACCGAGCACATAATCTATGAAACGACTCTATTTTCATCCTAAGTAGGTTATGACAAATTCTATCACTCATTCCAAACATTCGTGTAAGGGTCATTTGTCTTTTAGAATCCCAATTTATATGAGGAGCTCTTGGGAGATGTTGGTTGCGACGCCTAATATCATTATATATCACAATCGCTAGCATGACCATCGTCCAAAATAAACCCAAACGTTGTTGTTGTCGTCGACGTTGATCCCTTGTTGAAGGCATGTTACTCACTACCATGTATAAAATAAAAATTCAATAAAATCAACATATAAAAAAAGACGACAAATTAAACTACAATAGTTTGTAAAATTCAAAAAGATATCAAGAGTGAGAAATGTTACTAAAAAAGACTGATTGATGATGTTGCTAGAAAGAGATAAAAGTTTTGAAGCATCCAGTCAAAAAATTCCCTCCAATGCAGGCAGCAGCTTTCTACACTCCTCGATCACCCTCTATTTTATTTTTATTTTTACTTTTGAACTCAGAATTATTATCATGGGGGTGCATTTATTTTAATTATGTTTGAAAATACATATATAGATAGATTAGATAGATAGATAGACATGGGAGTGGAAATCAACAGAGTCAAGTCATTAGGAAATCAACAGAGTGAAAATACATAATGTCCAGATAACAAATGGTTAATAACAGTGATAGGCAGTTCATGTAGGACCCCTAATAATTAATTATCCAATGAGCATAGACAGACACAGGATAACAGATAAATAAACAAATTACAGCTCAGTTTGGTGGCTAAGTGTATGAAGTTAACACAGTAAGTAATTAAAGAATTATACTTTAAGAAGAGAGACACGCACATAACACAAGCAAATAAATCAATATACCAAATTATATTGGTGTACAACACTAGTGCATGTCTATGAATAATGGGCACCTTGCACTATTCGTTTCTGCAGTCAGTGACTTGTCCATTTTTTCAGAAACTCCGTGTATCTGAAACACAGTTTCTCAACCTACAATGGCATATGCCTCATTTAACAATATTTCATTTGATTCTACACGAGTGGACCCAGAAGTATATATCACAATATGCAGAAGTGACAAAAACCAAAGCTACTTTGGTTTCTTTTTTCCTTTATTCCACACAAATATGGACATATATCAGAATATTAAATTAATAATGTTGAGAAGTTTTCTGTATTATAAATTTTTAGAACAAAAATTACCCAAGATGGGGAAGATGGCGACGAAAGCTTACCGTGGACGAAGATGGCGACGAGGATGAACGACGGTCTGCAAGTCGGAATCGGAGGTCGACTTCGGCGGAGATGGCGAACACGAAGATCGCTCGCTGAAACAGAGGCCAAGATCACTGGCCAAAACAGAGAACAAGATCTCTTCCGGTGGACGAAGACTCCAGATCGATGGTCGAAGACCAAGATCGTTCACTGAAACAGAGAGAAAAACCAAGATCGATGGACAAATACCAAGATCGCTCGCCGGATCTACAGAAATAAGAACAGAACGAGGACGGAAACCTTACCGTGGAAGAAGATGAAGATGCGCCGGTGGTGTGAAACTCGAAATCGAAGATGGTCTTTTGCGGAGATGGCGAAGAAAACGAAGTCAGAGCTGGTCTTTTGTGGAGATGGCGACGAAGCCCGAGTCGAAGATGGATGGCGGTGGATGGCGAGTCACAGGAAGTCGGAGATGGGCTTCTTCGGCGGTGGATGGCGACTCACAGGAAGTCGAAGATGGCGAGGAAGCCCGAGTAGGGGCTCGACTTCGGCGGTGGATGGCGACGAAGAGGAAGGGAACGAAGCCGGCTCGAAGGCTCGAATGGGAGAGGAAACCCTAGAGAAATCGAGGACGAGGCGGCTGCGCGCGCGGCTCGGCCCCCCCCCCCGCGCCCCGAATGCGATTTTTGTTCACCCCCATTAACGGGGGTGAACATAACCCCCCCCCCCCGGGTCAGTGGGGGTTAAAAATATATATATTTTTTAAAAAATAATATTTAATTTATGTTAGAAATTGTAAAAACTAATCATATTTAAAAAAAAAATTATTTTTGGAACTAAATCGAAAAAGATCAAAATTGAATGGATTAAAACTTATAAAAAAATGACGAACTTACAAAAATAATTGACATGATTAAAATTGAGTCAAAACTGAAAAGTGGTTGTTTTTAGCAATTAGTTTGTTTAACTGGTTAAAAATAATTTTTTTCAAAAAAGTGACTAAAAATATTTTTTTTTTTGAAACATGATTAATTTTTACAATTTTCAATATAAAGATAAAACATTATTTTTTCAAAAAGAGTATATTTTTTTAACCCTCACTGACGGGGATTACGTTTACCCTCATTAAAGGGGTGAACAAAATCGCACTCCTCCTACGAAAACTATTTCCAATAAAAGCTATAAAATAGCGTCACGTGACCGAAAGTGAGAACTTAAGTTCTCTGAAAAATAAATACAATCAAACACTAAAAAAAATGAAATTTAGATGAAAAAAACTCATTTTTCATGGAAAAGAAGTGCAATCAAACAGGCCCTTAGTGTCTCAATCACAAATAACAACTTATGATGGGATTTAATTTGTGACTCCAACTAAAATGTAACCATAGTCAAGATTTTTAACAAATTCTCACTTAAAATGCCAAATATTAAAAAAGTATATTGTGATTGCAATTGAAATTGAGATTTAATAGAAGTCAATAATAATTCCCTTTTGCTAGCTAATAAAGGAAAAATTTTAATTTAATTAGCATTTATTAAAATAAGTAAGATAAGTTTGTATCTAGTAAAATTGTCGAACAATGATACCACACACTTAAGAGAGGGAGGTAAATTAGGTAATTAAAAATTTTGGTTTAACTTAAAAAAAAAATTAGCTTAAAAGTGAGGATTTAGTGCAAAATATGGTGATGGATAGAAATGCAAAAAAGAGACCAAAAAAATTTGAGTAGTTCAGTCAAATGATCTAATTCACTATATTTAACTCTTCGCTAAGGATTTTAAAAACTTCACTAAATTATCTCACTTGATCACAAGTAGGCTTTCTTGACTTAAAAGACTAAGAAATACAACCTCTAATTATCAAAATAAGTCCTCATGCACCCTTACTAGGAAAGTACAAGAATATTACAATAAGAAAGAATTTAAGAGATGAATATCTTAGTTACAAGATCTCTAAAAATAAACATAAGACTTGAAATAATAAATACAAGTAAGGAGCAAAGCCTCTAAGATAAAAGTTTTAAAACAATTGAGCGTTTGTGAGTAGTTGGAACACTTTTAAGTTTGCAATTAATTCTCTTACCCTTTTACCAAGTTTGAATTTATAGAACTTGATGAGCCATTTGAAAATTTTGGCCGTTGGTGGGTAGTTGGGGTAATTAATGAGCTTCAAAACTAGTCGTTGGAGAAGTATTCAAGAAAAACAGTACTACAAAGAATCGATTGACAGATTAGTATACAAATTTGAAAAACCATAGACACGAGGGAAAAAAAAATGATCGACATGCTAAAAAACTGTTGACCAATTTTTATATAGTGACTGTCGACTGTACTTGGCCGATAGCCAACATTCGATCTGTCGATAGGCTATGAAAGCCGATCAACAACAAGGGCAAAAGCGGACGATTGTTCCTTAGAATTGTTCGACAGTTTATCTTGCGCTTATAAAAAAATATTGCTCCATTTTTCAAGCACTTCAAAACCACTTTTGAATAATTAAATTTAATTAAGAATAATACATAAAATGAAAAACTTGATTTCTCAAGAGCCGTCAAGAAATATTTGGCATTTGATTTCAAGAATTGAAATTCATTTTGAAATTTAGAAGACTTATAACATAATTCAGGGTATAAAGACAAACAAAACAAAATATTTATGTCATTATAAAAAAATATTATTTTTATCATCAAAACCAAAATAAAGAGCAAAACAACATTTGGTTGGATTGTTGGGTTTCTGAATTCCATTATTTTTTTAGGGGTTTGTTGTCGAGGTTATACGTTGCCAAGGTTTAAGGAAATAAAGTTGTGCCTCTCGTAACAACTATAGATTTTGGCATAATAGTAAGTGCTTGATCTTGGGTTCAATTGGTAACAGAGCAAGATTGCAGGTTCGAAACTAATTAAGTAGGAAATCATAGACCAATATAAGGATCAAACCACGTGGTCAATTGAAATAATAAAACAGTGCAAAATTAAATATCTGGAGGTTGGAATGAGAGAAAATAAAAAAAGAGTAATGGAATTTTAGGGTTTTGATTAAACACCGAAATGGAATTATAGAAAGTAAGTGTGTGCAAAACTAGTGTTGCTTTTCTTGCCAATTTTCTTTTATTTTTCAAGATCTATTATCAATCTTACATATTTCATTTTGTTTTAAGACTTGGATAAATTATACTTAGCAACCCTAAAGCTTTATAGAAATTCAGGTACGCTATAGATATTTGATAAATGATAACAAACTTAATTTAGTTCACAACTCTAACTACATTTTCCCTTACTGTTATTTCACATATATTACAAATTTTAACATAATCAAAATACCTTCACATTTTCTCTCCCTCTTACTTTCATCTCATTATATGGACATAATCAAAATACCTTCACATTTTCTCTCCCTCTTACTTTCATCTCATTATATGGTTATTTCTTTGATCAACGATGGTTTAGCCATTGCTTAACTAAAGAGAGAAAGACATCAACAAATTGCTAAATTTTGAATAATTCACTAAACAAGTTAGGAGGATAAAATGAGAAAGAAAATGGTAAGATACTTCTATCATATTAACAATTTTAATGAAGAGAGAAGAAAATATAATTAGAGTTATAAAGTTAGAGAAGATCACTACCATTTCTCAAACGTTAAGGATATTTTTATCTTTTTATTGAATCTAAAAGGGAAATGATTGTAATTCTTTTTATTGGACTTGCCCAGAGGCACAAAGAGTTTTGAAACTATATTCCTTTTGTTTATGGTTGCACGTTTGGTAGAAGATAAATTATGAGTGCTTTTGAGAAGATTAAAAAATAGATTTTTTTAGCTTAAGGGAACCATTCTTTGATTTTATGGGTTTGGTTTGTACCTTTTGATTAGTGGTTAATTTTATAAAAATTTTGTTATAATTATACCCTTCTTTTGATCCTAAAAATGGCTTAAATTAGATATTAATATATATTTTATGGTTATATGCAAGTTTAAATTGAAAAAATGAATGAAATGAAGTTCTAAAATAAAAAATTTAATAATAATAATAATATATATATAATATATAATTTATGAATAACACTAAATTGTTTTTGTTTGTAGGCATGAAAAAGATGGGTTTGGATACTCAAATTGAATTAAAGCCCATGAAGAATTAAAATCCATGAAGAATTAAAGCCCAATTTGAGCAACCCATGTAAGATATCATTTGGAGAATGCCCAAACATTATTTTTTTAATCCTAATAAAGATAAAAAACCCAATTATAGAAATCTATTTTTTTATTTTTTAATGTGAGTGCTTTATTATGTGTGTTTTTTAGCTAAAATTCATTTAATTATTAGGTGTGTATTATAGCTAAAATCCAATTAACTTTATGAGTGCTTTATTAGGTATGTATTTTAGCTAAAATCTATTTAATATTAGGTGTGTATTATAGCTAAAATCCATTTAACTTTAAGTGTGTGAGTGCCCATTAGATATAATTATGTTTAGTTCAATAATTGAAATTGTGTGGTTTGTATTGTATCTTGTGGCCTATAAATAGCTCACTTGATTGTATTTGTAAGTGTGATTATTATTCTTGAATCAAAATTTAGTTGTTTTCTTAGAATTCTCTATTTGAAAATTGCTTTTATTCTCTCTCATTTTCTTTATTGTTTTCTCTTGTGATCTTACTTCATTTCTTTGTTCTTTTAAATTTTATGTCATTTATTGTTATTTTATTATTCACCGCCTAAATGGCCGGTTAATTTATGCCTTTAAATTTCTATAATTTTAATTCTTGTCATTTAATTGTTCACCGCCTAAATGGCTGGTTAGTTTCTACTATTTTAATTCCTGTCATTTAAATTCTGTTATTTAAATTATGTCATTTAAATTTCTGTCAATTAATTTTTAAATGAGATGAGTGGCTAAATCTAATCTTTGGTTAAGTCAAGGACAGTGTCCAACGCCAATGATTCCCAAAGAAAGCTGCGCTTTAAATGAGTAACATTAATTTAAACTTCAGTATGAGTGTGTTTTGATTATTGAGAAATCACTAGGTTTGGATTGAAGCGTAAGTCTAACTTAGAGCTTTCATGTCACACATGAGAGTTATTAGAACTGAAAACGCTATCATACCCAAACCCAGATGATTAATTTAGTTATTTTGTATATTAATTGCAATTGAATTTATGGTAGTTGCTTAAATTAAAATCCCGCATATCATGTATGGGGATTGCTTAAACTAGAACTATCATTATCTCTAATTAGATTTAATAACAAACCCTCATATCTGAAATTAAATTAATGTTGCTAATCTTTTATGCTAAAATTTGGGAATCAACGGGTTGGCGTTGAAATTGTCTTAACTCAAGTACTATCCAATTTCATATTCTCACGTTCAGTATTTATTTTAACTTCTGCCTTGCTTTAATTTCTAGTATTTGTTATCTAAAAAATCATAAAAAAAATATTGTTATCAATCCATCTAAATGCGTGTGCGTGTGTGTGACATTCTTTTTCTTTTGCCATAAATAAATCTCTCAGTGGACGATTTGGACTCATCCAAAAAGTATAAATTTAAATTTGAACTACAACTGCACTCGTACACTGACGAGTATAAACCTTTCACCTAAATAAAGAAAAAAATATAAAATTTTTATTGTGTTTTGTTTTATGTTTTAATTGCAGAGTGACAATGCAACCACCTTTCTCTCTTGAACCTATCTGTGAAGCTAGAGAGAGAAAATATATTATGTATATTTTCACATTAACTAATAGGTTCTACACCTATATATATATATATAAATATGCATGAATCACGACATAAGCATAGGTCATGATACAAGCGTATAGCTAACCCTATAAGAAATATACAAACACAATAATCAATACAAAAAAATTGATATTTTGTGGCAATTTCAAAAACTTTCACAAAACATAGTATTGTGGTGGTTTATAAATCACTACAAGATACATTTTTTGCGATAATTTCTTTAACATTTTGCGGTAGTTTTAAAAAATTGTTGCAAAATTTAAAATTTTAAAAATAAAATTTTGCAATGGTTTTTGAAAAACCATCGTTAAATTTAGAAAATAATTTAATTATTAAAAAATAAAATTAAATTAACATTTGTGGCAGCTAAGATCCGCCACAAAATTTATTAATTTAATCATTAAAAAATTAAATTTTGCGAAAGTTTTTGAAAAATCGTCATAAAATCTAGAAAATAATTTAATAATTAAAAAAATAAATTAAATTAATATTTGTGACGATTTTGAAAAATCACTGCAAAATTTATTAAAAATTAAATTTTGCGGTGATTTTTAAAAACCATAGCAAAATTTCAAAAAAATAATTTAATAATTAAAAAATAAAATAAAATAAATCTAATATTCATATTCAAAACATATAAAATTTTGATAATTTATATAATTTATAAAAAAATTAAAAAAATATGTTAACTCTTATTTTTATTTTTTAATTAATTTATTAATTTAATTTAATTCAATTAATTTATTCCATTTTTCTTTTAAAATATATATTTTAAATTTAATCAATTAATTAATTTTTTTATTTTTTTTATTTATATTAAAAAATATAATTATGAAAAATAGTGGTTGGATTAGTATATAATTAATATGCACAAGTACATAACAAGGAGGCTTTGCAGATCGGTTGGCTTTGCGCCCGCACGAAAAGTCCTAGGGATCGAAACTAGGGAAAGACACTAACTGCAATAAAATTTTAACATTGCCACGTGGCAAACGGCATGGCCTGCCCGCTCAACAAGGCACGACTAAAAACCATGTGCATACATGCGCGTCGAAAACAACGACGGTTGAAATCGCTGCTAAAGTTCAATGATTTTTAGCAACGATTATGAAACCGTAACTAAATGTTACCAATTGTTGCAAAAAATATTGTCTAGTGGCGGTCAACGGTTGTTGAAAACCACTGCTAAATGTTTCGCGATGGCTGCATTTATGGTGATTTTGAAAATCGTCGCTAAAATTCGATTTTTTTGTAGTGAATATACAACTCAACACTCCCCCTCAAGTTGGAGCATATATATGATATGCATCAAGTTTGTTACAAAAATATCCAATTCAAGGACTCTTGAGCGATTTAATAAAGACATCTGCTAATTGGTCATTTGTATTGACAAATATGTAATGA
Source organism: Diospyros lotus (assembly GCF_014633365.1). NCBI lineage: Eukaryota > Viridiplantae > Streptophyta > Magnoliopsida > Ericales > Ebenaceae > Diospyros > Diospyros lotus. The sequence continues at coordinate 24,303,286 of NC_068338.1, read as the reverse complement.
TATAATCAGATAAAATATTCCCTTGAATGAAGTGACAATCTATCTTGATATATTTGGTCCTCTCATGAAAGACTGGATTGGAGACAATATGTAACGCAACTTAATTATCGCAAATTAACCTTACTTGTGATATTTCTCCAAACTTGAGTTCCTGAAACAATTGTTTTAACTAGATAAATTCACACCTCCCATTTGATGTGTGTTTGTAGAAAATCGAATGATCAGACTCACTGCAAGTCATACAACCTTCTTGAATAATAGCAATGAAGCGACCAAACCAGGCTCACAAAGAATGTTTTAAACCATACAATGAGCAACAGAGTTTACAAGCTAAACCAAACTCCCCCTGAGGAACAAACTCAAGAGGTTGCTCCATATAAATTTCTTTTTGAAGTTTACCATGTAAGAAGGCATTTTTAATGTCCAACTGATACAATGGCTAGTGGCGCATAGCGACGATAGAGAGAAACAAACACACAAAAGACATTTTAGCCATAAGGAAAAAGGTATCACCATAGTCAAGATTATAAATCTAGATGTACCCCTTGGCAACCAAACAAGCCTTAAGCCGATCAATTTTCCCGTCAAGACTAACCTTGACAGTATAGATCCACCGATATCCAACAAGAGATTTCCTTGGGGGTAAGGGAACCAAATCCCAGGTATCATTGGAATGCAAAGTAGTAATCTCTTCTACCATTGCTTGTCACCACCCGGATTAGAAAGTGCCTCACTTATAATCTTGGAAATAAAAACAGATGATAAGAAAGAAAGAAAAGCATTAAAAGGGGAAGACAAACGATGATAACTAAGAAAATTATAAATGGGATGGGATTGCGAGTAGGACAGGTACATTTCTGAATGGCAATGGGAAACTGATCATCAGGAGGTAGGACCGCAACAAGTGGAGATGCTGGAGTAGGATGTGAGGCAGTAGGAGTTGCTAGGGCAATAGGAGAAGCTGGAGTATGCGCAATGACATCATCAAGACCAACATGAGTGTAACGCCCCAGCCTCTTCAAGGCGTTAAATTTATTTCATATATGCTAGGTTTTTTTTTTTTTTTTTACATACACAAAATATGCTAAAATCCTCAACACATCCATATAAGAACAACACTTTCAAAATATAACTAAGGAAATGAAATACTTAAACATAAGCGAAAGTAGTTTCAGAACCTTAAAAATCATAATGTTATGGGTATTTCCCAGACTAATCCTTATGGGTTGGGCTCGACCCAGTAGGCTGGCCCAATCGCCTAAAGCCCAGTAGGCCCAAGCCGAGCTTGTCAGGGTAAGCTTGCACATCGTTGAAACCCGAGCTCAGATCGCGGAACCAAGCGAGCTCCCAGCGAGACTTCCATCTCGCTAGCCTACCGATCAGCTCATCGATCAACCTATTCAGCTCGCATAACAATAAGATTGCGGAAGCCCCGAAGGCATGGACCCACCTACTTTATCTTATACAAACCAGATCCCTTGTAATGCGGAGCCCACTCTTGGTTTTATGGAGATGATAAGGACACATTGTCCCCCATAATATCATCTTTATATTTTTGTATTTTCTGCAATTGTAAAGACCTCTTACTATAAATAAGGGTAAAAAACACCATTGTATGGGGGATAAAATCATAATAATGACATACTATTACTCTACCGAAATAACCAGATGACAGTCGTGGAGTAGACATCGTTCTGGCCGAACCACGTAAAAATCTCTCGTGTACGTTCTATTCCGTTCCTCCTCCTTGCATTTGGGCTTATTTCCTCATTGCAGGTATACGGATCACGATCGTCTAATTCTGAGCGTCGGCACATAACATACACGAGTTCATACATATCGTTTGTCCAACATATCATTACAATAACTATTAAAATCACATAACATAATCGACTGAAATAACTGGTACTTAGCCCTCCATAGGGTCCACCAAAAACTTCTATCACGATCATGCCTCAATCACTCATTCGCCTTTCCGGCCGCTTGTCTCGCCTAAAATGTGGAATATTCCTGGGATATATGTCCAACGTTAGAAGATGAATCTTCTAAAAGATGGTTAAAATAATAATGAATGAATGATGTATGGACATGAAGAAACATATGCCCTAGTGTAACTTTCTTGGCCCACCAGCTCGACACGGAACCTTAGGCAGAATCCCGACCTACTTTCAAGATAATCCTAACGTTGTTCCATCAATTGCCCTTGGAGAATTACCCCTACACTATCGGGGCGACATCCCATCCCAACACAAATATCGATATGTCAACAATATCATGCAGAGAAAAAAATCACGACCATCAATGCAACAATATATGTACAGATATGACAAGATGTGCATAAATTATATATGGCTTAACAACCATCATAAATATCATGCTCAATATAGATAAAATATAACATGTACAAGCTTTTGAGAAAAATTACTCACATCTCAAACTAGATTCAAAACACCTAAAAAAACGTGCATAGTCTGAATTTTCGTGTCGAACCTTCAAATTTGTACAATCAGTCAATTTCGAGCTCCAAACCACCCTATCCATCATATTTATTCAAATAAACATTAAAATATATTTTTTCATAATTTCTTACATTTTTTTCTATTTTCTTTCTATTTTTCTCTTTAAAAAATCTAAAATAAATTAGAATATTTATCCAAATATTTTTTACACCAAAATTCATAAAATGATACTCCAGATACTCTAGAATTTTTCTAGAGTTTTTCGAATTTTTCTCTTATTTCCATATTCTCATTTTTTTCAAAAATAAATATTTCTTAAATAATTTCCCAAACTTTTCTCCACAATAATTCATAAAACAATATTCCAAATTTCTGAAATTTTCTAGATTTTTTTCTTATCTTCTTCGATCGTCACAGTGACCTGCAACTTGCTCCGATGCTTGATCCGACTTCACCTTCTGGAAGATCTCCTTAAGCCGATCACAATGGTGCTCTTGGATGCTCGAAAAATTTATCAGAAGTGCCTTAAATCGGCCAATTACAGTCCGGCTCTGACGTCGACCCAATTTTCTAACGACCCTGAAAACCCACTCAAATGAACACCAAATCTCATCAAACTTTCCATAAATTCTCCCCAAGACACGAGAAACAAAAGTCTTTTATCCTTCTCCCTCAATTTTTTCTCAAACACACGGATTCACGACTCGACCGATTTTCCAGCAAACTCTTAAAACCCGCTCAAATGAATACGAAATCTCGCCAAACTTTCCAGAAATGAACCTAAAAGTATGAGGAACAAAAACCCTCTATTCTCTTCCATTAAATTTTCGTCAAATGAGAGCAATTTGAAGCCCAAATTTGTGAAAATCTTCGGGCAATTCTTCATTTATTTATACTTGAAATTGGCCCTCCAAACATCCATTCTCATTTAATCCAAGGCCACTAACGCATCCACTTGCCCTAGATCGGTCCAAAAACCTTGATAAGAGCCCCAAAAATCTGATTATAGTGGCCCAATTTCCATCCACTTTCGGCTAAAATTTTAGCCATTTTCGCCATCGACACGGCCGATTGTTGGCCAAGGAACGACCTAGGCCTATAGCCCTGAGCATTCCCCACCACTTTCCTCGAGCGGCCGAAAGAAGCGGTTAGGGCCAGCAAGTGATAGCAACAAACACAAGAACAGAAAGTTAAACTTCCCTTTTAAAATACCAATGAAGGTTACAGCTTATTCAAGGCTCAGATCTGTATATCATCACCTACAACGAACCAACGAGAAGCTCTCCCAAACCGAAGTCCAATCGGCCCAGCTTGGTACCAGCACACAGCAAGAAGATCACACAGAAATGGTTCACACAGAGACCCAACGAGTTCAACTAGGTTTCTCTTCTTTTTCACCCGCTCGTCCCATCGAACCCACATAGGTTTTATAGCCATCAAGAGATAAACTGAAATCAGTAAAAAATCCCTCAAAGGAGGATAAAGGAACCAGGCTTTCGGAGAAGATAGAAATGGCGAGATAGGAGGAGAGGATAAGCTAGGGTTTTTGACGGAGTCGCAAACGGCCAGAGAAGAAGTAGGTCACAAAACGAGAAACAACTATTATATACCTGGGAGAGGGCTGGCCGAGCTGGGCTTCAATTTGGGCCTGAGCTGCTGGGCCAAAATTGGCCCTACCTCCTCAAAGGCCCTTTGGGCTTGCTTCTCTATTTGGTGACCTGCACATTGGGTTGAATCCACACAAAAGTGGCCCACATGATCATCATAGCCTTGGGATGTTTGGTATCACAAACAACATTTCTTTTTTTTTTTTTTTTTTTTTGGGGGGGGGGGGGGGGGGGGGGGTTGTCTCTTTGGTAGCAAGTACCAATCGTAAGGTTTATCCTCTTTTTGCACCAAAAAAAGAAAAGGAAAAGAAAGAAAAGTAAGAAGGCTGCGTACATGCACTAAGGATTTTTTTTTTTCTCTTTGGTGTTAAAGTTTGCTTTTGCTAGATTTTGCAAGCATTTAGCTGCCCTCAATTTTGTCATGAATAATAGGTCTCCCATCTCATCACAAGTTGCAGAAGAGAATAGCCAACAATCAGCATCTTTACTGAAACTACCTGTGATGACAGAAGTGGGAGACAATGTATCCCCTAGACTTTTATTCTACTAAATCATTATTAATTATTGTGATCAAATAATAAATGAATCAGCAATTCGTTTGCTTTTCCTGACAAGTACTGTATATGAAGAATGTTAGAATACAGACATGTGATGTGCTATGGCTAAAAGCTACAAGAAGAATACACATTACTTCGCAGGGTTAGCAATGTAATCAACAAAGTCATCATGCCTTTGGATGGATGCAGCAGCATCAACCCAGCTACATCCAGCCATTTTCTTCAAGGCCATACTTCTCATTGCATCTCGAACCTCATTAGCATCTTCCCACCTCATGGAACTAGCATATGTGTTAGACAGTAGAGCATAGGTACCAATGCTGACACCTTCAGTTTCTGGAAGGCAGCGGGTGATCTGCCCGGACATCTCCTCGTTCCCATGAATTCTACAGGCATTAAGCAATGCTCCCCAAACTGTTCCATCTGCTACCACGGGCACTTTTGTTATGAAAGCCTCAGCTTCCCTCAGCAGACCTGCTCGACCATACATATCGACAATAGAAGCATAATGCTGCATTTGGGGAACAATTCCATAGACATCAGTCATAGCTTTGAATAACACCAACCCCTGATCAACCATCCTCCCATGACTGCAAGCAGACAACAAGCCAACAAAGGTTACATCATCAGGAGGTACCCCATGAACTAGCATCAGTGAGAAGAGCTGCAAAGCTTGCAAACCGAGTCCATTCATAGCCATTCCACTAATAAGAGTACTCCATGACACTACATCCTTGGTCATAAGCTTGTTAAATACCTGTATCGCCATGCCCATATCACCACACTTGGCGTACATGTTAATCAAAGCATTCCCCACACTACCATCCAGGGTAAGATCATGTCGAGTCCTCACGTATGAATGCACCCACCGACCCAAACTCAGGGCACAAAGTGAAGAACATACCGATAATACATTGATTAGAGTGGCCTCATTAGGCTCAGCTTCCCCTCTTTGCAGCATCTCCTGGAAAAACCCAATGGCCTCTTCACAAAGTCCTCTCTGTGCATAACCACCCACCATAGTAGTCCAAGAAACCACATCTCTCTTAGGCATATTCACAAACAGATGGTGAGCGCTTCTCAAAGACCCATATTTTACATAGATATCCAGCAGTGCATTGTCCAAAACAACGTTATATTCACCCAAAAATTTCAAGGCATACCCATGAACGGCTTTACCAAGCTTGATAAATCCCATACCGCAACACGCGGATACAACACTCACAAGGGTGGTAGCATTGGGCTCCACGTCCATAGCCAAAAACCAAAGAATGGCTCTCTCTTGAAAGCCACACTTAGAGAGCCCAGAAATGATTGATGTCCAGGAAACAATATCAGGACAAACTATTTCATCAAAAACCTTACACGCATTAAGAATGTCATTGCCAAGAACATAGAAATGGATCAGGGAGTTTTGGATGAACACATCAGAAAGATAACCGGATTTGAGGGCGTGGGCATGGATTTCGAGACCCTTTTGGGTGGCATGCAGCAAGCAGCAAGCTTTGAGGGCATGGGTGAAGGTGAAGTGGTTGTGGGAAGTGGGGTGGCGGAGCATATGGTTGTAGACGAAAATGGCACTTGCTGGGTTGGATGAGCGGGTGAGAGAACCCAGAAGCAAGTTCAAGATGTAAGGATTGGTTGATTTTACCAACTGGGCTTGGATTTGGCTTAGTTGTCTGAAGCTGAGACTGCGTATCAAAGAGTTTATTAGCATAGTTGTTTGCAGGCTCGTGTTTCTTAATAAATACTTTTAAACAAACCCATCCCCAGCCTTCACGAACGTTTTCGATAAGAAACGAGAACGTGAAAATAAATATTTTTTTTAAAAAATAAATATAAATAGAGTCTAAAATAAGAATCAAAAACGTTTTTCAAATGATTTCTATAAGATGTTTCTGTGTAACATAGCCCTCACCCCCAATACTTTCGCATTTTTTAATTTAGATATTTAAATTTTTAATTATTTTAAATATATCTCTAAACTTATAATTTTAAATTAATTATATTCTTAAATTTTTTATTATTTCAATTTCACTTCTGAATTCATTGCTCTCAACAAATTTGTGAGATATGCTATTGATTCGAAATTGCATAATTTAGTGATATAATTGAAATAACAAAAAGTTCAGAGATACAATTAATTCAAAATTGTATAGTTTAGGGATATATTTGAAACAACAAAAAATTTGAATGTCTAAATGAAAAAATATACAAATACAAGAATTAAAATATATATTTAACCTTAAAATGATAGAAATGAAAAATGGAGCGTCTTGCTATTTATTCAAGTGCAAGTTATATTTTACATTACATTTAATATTAATACATTGTGTATTAGATATATATTATTGTTAATTTATTTTTAGAACATGTTATTTTTTTTAAAATGACATGATATTAAAAAATATGAATTACTTGAATAATGCCACTTAAAGATTTGATATCTTCTACAAAGTGAATAGATATAGTATTCAAGATTGTTACTCTTTTAATAAATTATGATACAAATTCAAAGCAAATTGAAAATTTAAATTTGAAAACATTCAAAGTTCACTACATAATTAAAAACACGATAAAAGATTAATATTTTTTTATAATTAACTCTTAAATTTAGTGTGTAATAACTAAGACAATGAACTTGCACTTCTGCTGTTGTATCATGCTTAACTTATTTATTTATGGACCGTACTGATTTATTGGGTCGTGTCTCAGTGGCAAGCCCACCACTTGGCACTTAGTTTGGTCCCAGGCTAGATCTTGGCCCAATAGTTTAGATAATGTTTCCATTTAAGTTGAGATTCTTGGATCAATAACGAATCCGATCAACCTTGGACAACTCGCACACTGATCTTCATCAGCTCATAATCCTCATTAGATCCAGGACATTCGAGGATAATCTCTATTACTATCGTGCATTTCAATCCTCTATCGTCTCACGACGATAAACAACACACAAAGTATCTTTACCCCTATATAAACCAACCTAAATGCAAGCCAATGTATGTTCTTTTTAAGTCTTACCAATTTTCTGACATTATGAATCCCTACTAACTTGAGTGTCGAAGTGCTTGCAAGTGACGACCACCCCATACAGTGCAAATCGCCAGACTACAACACTCTGCCTCCATTGCAACTAGTCCGATCAACCTTGTTGAGCCGAAACGAACAATTTATATGGTCTAAAATGTTTCCATGAGACTAACAAAATTCTTTTCTATATCAAAGCTTGAAATGAACCATAAATACGTAGAAAGAAAATGCCTCAATCCTTGTTCAATCCTTCACACTTTTCCCATATAATCTAAAACCTAAATACATGGTAAGAAAATGCTCTCTAATCGATATAGATAGATATAAAAACTTATAAGATGAAACCTATATATTGTTTAATCTCAAAATAAGAATTCTCCTTTATCCACACTGCTGAAGCGAGTACAAGCAACATTTTCAGAAACTCCAGTGCTAAAAGTTATGGAACATATATAATTATTACAACTCGATCTTTCTTAATTAGCATTCAGGGTTGAACTTCCTTACCATGATCTCAAGGATGCCATCTGGCCTGAGGTCAGCTTCAAAGAGCTTGGGATCAACAGGTCCAGGCAGGCTGAAGGAAATGGTAAACTCTCCAGGCGGGCTTACCTGTTGCACCACCATCACTGCATGCGCAATTGTTGGTAAGTCCTTCAAAAGTCTTCCACCCGTTGAGGTCCCTTTTATAGTTACATTTCCGTCGCGATGGATATCAATCTGGAGTTCATCTGCCATGAATGCAACAAATAAACAACATTACATCTTCTCTTCTTAAATTTAAATCACTAGATTCGTCTTATCTGACATTTGACTGTTTCGTTGGAAAATGATCCTTTGGTGTTGTCACCAAATGAAGTTTAAATCGAGTTCAGATGTAAGCAATCAACTTCCATGGTCAATCCAATTAAAAGTTGGTGTGTGTTTGTGTGAATCTACAAAAGTAGAGGTCACTTACGTCCATTGTTTCGAACACCAGGCAGGGCAATCAGACAGAGGTAGGCTGTTGGACTCACACCAATATCCATCAAACCAAGAGTAGGACCAAAACTCCCTTCCTTGGCGGTACCAGTCCGAACAACATTTGGGTTGAATTCATTTGGAACTGCACTCTCTTCTGTCCTCATGTTGTCTGTTTTTTCTTTCATTCACAAGACGCGATTAAATAAGTCCCAAAAGCCACAAACTCATATGCATATATTAGGTCGTATGAGAGCCTTCCTTGAACCAAAGAAGACAAAGGACGAAAAACACAAACGAGTTTCATTCACCTTTATGCCTGGACTAGAATTAAGAATAAAAAAGGGTTCCCCAACAAGTAAAGGAAAAATGGTATATAGATATTGCCAAATCCTTTACAATAAACATGGCATACAAACAGAAAAAAAACTTGAGATAAACATATATGAAGTTATCATCACAGTTTATGTGTTGACCGTATAAATAAATAATTGAACTTCCAAAATCGCAGAAAGCAGGGGGGGGGGGGGGGGGGGGGGGAAGAGGCTTGAAAGAACCAACTGAAACCATCATAATAGTTGACCATCTTCAATCATTTAAAAACTTCCTAAAATGAGCTTGTAGTATCAAATTTACGTGTCAATAAAATCATCCAACAAAAATCGCTAGTTGAATCACTGATTATTTTTTACTATTTCATTGAAAGAGCGTTGGTTCGAGGAATAATTTTACGTGAACGTGGTTTTTAAATGACTTCGAAATAATAATAGTGAAATTCTCATTTTTAGATAATAGTAATGAGAATGCACATATATACCTATAATAAACATTAAGAAAGACAAAATCCTATAAATAGAGCATGTAGTGTCCGTGGTATTCATGGAATTGTCAAGTACATATTTTCAAACTCCTATTGAAAGGTTAGATTCAAAAAATTTCTAATAGTTGACCATATTAGTACATATTTTCTAAAAAATTCTCTATACACAATTGTTTATAAAAATATTAGTATAATGTAACATGAGGGATCTCTAGCTAGGTTGCATGGGAATAGATATAATACGAAATAAAAACATAAAAATAATATTTTTAAAAAAATAGAAAATAGATATATGGAAAATATGTAAATAAAAAAATATAGGGATTTGTTTTGTAAATATAATTTTTAATATAAAAATTATAAAAAAATAATTATTCAACCAAACATAAACATAAGTTCCATTATCAATTCAAATAAATGTAAATATAAGTTCTATTATCCATGAATTATGAATTCATAATTAAAAAACAGATAATAAGTTCAAAAAAATAATCAAACATAATAAAATGAAGAAGGAAGAATAAGATTTGGGTTTAAACCCTAATTTCAATGAGAAGTGAAAAATTTTCATCTCTAACGTCTTGAGTAAATATAGGAAAATGTGTTTCTAATGTTTTTAAAAATTGCGAAATAACCATAAAATGTTTTTAAAATTATAAAAATTACCCAAAATTTTTTTTTTAGTGTTTCTTGAGGTTTCAAGATACAGAACATTTCAAAAATATCGAAATGACACTATTTTAGCATTCATGAGAGAGCTATAGTTGAGCAAAATTAATACTAAAATAGTTTATTCTTTAAAAAAATCCTCCCCCCCCCCCCCCCCAAAATTGATTAAGACTTGATACATTGTTTATGCCATGACTTGATAGCTTAACTTTTGGAATTGTACTTCCATGTGATAATTCTTCTGCTTTGTTTAATAAATAAAACATTTCCTCCAATAATACCATTCCATTGATGATGTCCTAGATGGTCACTTTAAAACAATTTAGCAAAAACACTTTTACTATGAAATGAGGTGACTCTAGCGAGAAACAAGGTGAAAATCAATTTTTTTTTTACAAATATGAAAATCCTCATTGCATAGAAATGATCTAAAAATTGGGAAGCAATACCTAAATTGTTATCAAAATCAAATTTGGCAAACAAATGAGAAGATCAACCAAAAATCATCCAAACCAACTAAACTAAGAAACAAAAATTGCATTTACACAAAAGTGTTATGAAAAATCAACATACACATACAAATCTAAAATGCCATTTCATAGAAAAAGTTAGGGTTTATAGACAAACCTAAGTTAGACGTCATATTCTTCTTTAGCAGCGAATTTATACAAGAAAATTTTACAGCAGGGGCTTCTCTTCTTCTCTCAAGCCCTGAGTACTCACTCTCTCTCTAATGGGGGCAAGGAAATGTAGCAACCCTTAGAATAAGGCAAGGAAATGTTGCAACCCTTAGGAGTTATTTATACCCACACAATTAGGGTTTACCTTGTATATGAGAGAAAAATAAAACCTACCCCTTCAATGTATTTAAGACACACAAATTATCCCATCACTAGTTCTTGGGCCTCTATGGGCTTACACTTATTTGGCCCACATTCATTTGACTTTAAGAATTAACCCATCACATTAGTTATTTATGAATTTTTTTAATGTTTCATAATAATATTAATATATCTTAACTTAATTTAATATAAAATAAAATTCATAATTAATGTAAGAAAATTCATAAGCCCGCATAATAAGAAAATTTTAACAAAAAGTTCTAAGATGTCTAAATATCAATATTTGTTATAGTGACAAATTTAACTCAACAATATATCGAGAACTCCATAAAGTAAACGTCCAACTATAATAGTGCTAAGAATTATCCACTTGAATGCAAATTGATAGTTATGATACATAAAACATCAATTTAAATGTATTTTCAAACTTACTTTGGCTACATTCACCTATTCTTCGACGAATAGATTAATTGTAATATTGAACCATAAATCAATACGATGATCAAACCGTGTGATTTAAAGAAATATCAGAATAATGCTATATTATATATTTGAAGATTGAAATGAGTGGTGAAATGAATATGATAGGTGGGAACTTTAGGGTTTTGATCCCGGGTCTAACTGGAAGGAGTGAATAGCATTTATATATATAATGTTTCTTTTCTTGAGTTTCTTTTTGTTTTGGGGCAAAGTATATTTCAATGCAAATATTTCTTATTTTTCACTATCAATCTTACATATTTAATTGCTTTTTTTTTTTCATTTGAATCTTTAGTTTTCTTTTTTTTAATGATATAAAAAATTTAATTGAAAAAACAACTAAACACTGTCAAATATGGCCTTAAATTTATCATATTCACTTAAAAGTCCCATTGTTTTCTTTTGTCACGTTTTTTATTGAAAAATATTATTATGCTCTTATATTAATTAATTTTAAAAAATCAATTTGAAATACATGATGTGATAGCTGGCTATAATTCTTTGAGGGTCAACTTCAACTAGAATGACAAATCCCTTGGTTTACTTGAATAATTGCACATTATACAATTTTGGGATTTAACAATAAGGGGTTAATAATTAATCGGTATGATTATCAAATTAACTAAATTATTTCAATTGAATAGACTAAACTTGTGTCAATCAAACCAATGGAATAGATTTTCAAATCAGACAAATCTAAAAAATATAAAAAATTAAAAAAAACCAAACTAACTGAAAAATAATAAAAAAACTAACAAAAAAATAGGAAAAATTGATAAACCAAAGTAACAAAGTGCAAAAACAATGACGATTTTGAAATTTTGGTCGATTCGTTTATTTTGATTTTTTTCAATACGGAAGCCGAACCAAACTAAAATAACTGAAATTACAAAACTTGAAAATCGAACCAAATTGACCTACAGCTTGAACCGAACTAAATTGATAATTTCAGTCGATTCAGTTCTATTTAACTGAAATATTGTTCACCCTTATTTAACAATGAGAGAATTGAGTGGCATTTCCTTAAATGCAAGTTGTAGTTGTTAAAATTAATAAAAAAAAATGATGTGTTTGAAAAGAGGTGAAACTTGTATTAATGATTTGCAATTAATACTTATTGCATTAATAATTTATATTTTGTAATTTGCATTAATAATTTAAATCTTTCAATTACTTTGAAATAATAAATAGTAATAAAATATTCCCCCAAAACTTGCATGAATGATTTGCATTTATTACTTATTGCATTAAAAATTACATTTTGTAATTTGCATTAATAATTTAAATCTTTCAATTGTTTTGAAATAATATGTACTAATTATTGTAAAATTGATAATAAATTTTAAATACACGAGTTTATCAATGCTAATCATGGATTTTTCAATACATTATTATGTGAATATTAAATATTTAATTAATCGTTCAAACAATCAAAAATAAATATTATTTATGAGTAATATGAATAGACACTTAAATTATTAATTAAGTCACAGAAAATTGTTCATTTATATAAAATTTTATCTTTATATAATATAAATATTATATCTCTTTATATATATAAAAGTAGGATAGTCTTGAAAAAAGAAATTTTTCCCCAAAACTTGCATTAATGATTTGCAATTAATACTTATTGCATTAATAATTTATATTTTGTAATTTGCATTAATAATTTAAATCTTTCAATTGCTTTGAAATAAAAAATAGTAATAAAATATTCTCCCAAAACTTGCATTAATGATATGCATTTAGTACTTGTTGCATTAATAATTTACATTTTATAATTTGCATTAATAATTTAAATCTTTTGATTGTTTTAAAATAATATGTATTAATTATTATAAAATTGATAATAAATTTTAAATACACGAGTTTATCAATGTTAATCATGAGTTTTCAATACATTATTATGTGAATATTAAATATTTAATTAATCCTCCGATCAATCAAAAATAAATATTATTTATGAGGAATATGAATAGATACATTTATATAAAACATAAATACATTTGAAATTTTAAATGGTATTTGAAATTTCAAGTTTAACTATGTGAATATAATAAATTTCAAATGGATTGAAACCTAGATTACCTTTCTAGGAAATAAGGCCTAACATGCATAGCGTTGATTTATCTCCATTAGATCTTCTACAAAGCTCGACCACTCTGTTTTTGATTTTAGCCTTTTTCTTTATATTTCGATAATAGTTGTCCAATTATGGGAGAAAGTGATGGAAAATATCCATAAAGATATAAGTACTACGATTAAATTAAATTTTAAACATGTCAAAATGTAATTTCTCTTAGATATGCCAGGTAAGTCGAGCCTATCATTTATCATTATAATAAAATAACTTGACTTATTAGCCAAATCGAGAGTTTAGTTCAACCACAAACTCATTTAGAGCAAGTCGATCAATTGGAATTAGAGGTCAAACTTGATAAGTTAGTCCTTTTTAAAGTTATTTTAAAAGTAATTTTATAAAAATATACATCTAGGAGTGAGATATAAAAATATTTTTAAATATGCAAATTCTTCTTTTAAAATAAAACTAAAACGTTAGAACCTAGAAGTTAAAAGTTTGAAAATTGAGACTTTTAAATTTTTAATATTGTTTCTAATAATTTAATTCCATTTTTAATATTATTTTTTAAATATTTAAAATTTATAAAAATTACTTCATATTTTAAATTTGAACTCCAATAGATGTATATAAAACTATAATTTATGGACACATCTCAAGGCGCTGTTTTAACTTTTTTGAAACGTTCCCCTTTTTGAAATGCTAAAAATATTTACAGGCCATTTTTATAATTTTGAAAACATTTTAGGGTTGTTTCGTAATATTAAAAAAATAGCATAAATATGTTTCCATCCACGAAGAAATTTTGGTTAGAGATAGAATTTTTAAATTTTCTTAAAATTTATTTGAATACATTATGAAATTTATGTTTATTTTTTATAATTTTATATATTAAAAATTATATTTACAAAAAGGCCCCAATATTTTTTAATTTATGTATTTTTTTATTTTTTTAAATATCATTTTTTATGTTTCAATTTTATATCGTATTCGTTTTCTGTTTTTGTTTTTATGTAATCTAAATATGAATTGCTTATTTATTTAGAAATTTAGAAAAAATTTAAAGTAATTATGATTTTTTATATATAGGATATAATTTTTTTTGGGACAAGTGTAAAATTTTGAATTTGTAATTCTATGCATGTAATTTTTAAAGTGCAGGAGTTATTATTAAATTAAATGTAAAAAAATTAAATTTATAAATTTTATAATTTCATAAAATCAAAATTTTGTCAACCTACGAACTCGAGTCGTGAGTGCATAAATATTAAATTGAACAAGTATGATCCAACTCATCATGGATCAATTTGAGTAAGCCCACGTATGTAAGACCTGATTTCACATCTCTAATTACCTCAACATTCATATGTTTCCACTACAAAACATATTAAAAAGGGTTTTCGTTTCATTATCTCATTTAGATGTGTAATACAGGTAAATCACACCAAAAATGACAAAATTTTTGTGACTTTTCTATTGTGATCACTAAACTTTAATTTTTTGTAATATGATTTAGTACCTTTGAATTTTTTTTGCACTGTGAACATATTAAAAATTTTCTAGCAAGCTTTCCCATTATAGTTGGTGATGTGGTGCTGATGTGGGAAACATATGTTGATTGTGCAATATCTATCAATGAGATACTATCATGTGTCATTATCTATCAATGAGATACTATCATGTGTCATTACACCCCCAATAAAACCCTTTCTCTTTCTATCTCTCTCTTTGGGTCTTTTCTTCCTCACTTAATGGCTTTTCCTCTCATATTGTCATTCCTCATTCGTCTCTACCGTTCCAGGTGTCGCCGACACCTCCATCGACGTTTGCCTCCGCCTTTCCAGCCCCCACTAACACCTCCATATCCTTCCCTCTCTTTGGGTCTTCTCATTCTCGCCCCCAACTTATCCTCTCCTATTGCTGTTCATTGTTCCTCGTCGCCTATGCCTCCATTGTTGTTGGCCTTCGACGCAGTTGTCGTTGTCATCAAATAATATATATATTACATATATTTGTAATATATATAATATATATAAATAATATATGTGAACTTTTTATTTATTTTTTTATTTTAAAGCAAATTTGGCTCATTTTAAAAATAATTTGTGTTGGTCCCTTAAGGTATGCCACTCAAGAGGGGGGTGAATTTAGTGATTAATAATTTTATTAAAAAATATATATTTGATTAATATAATAAATTATATTTGAGATTAATAATAAATGTAAGTCATAAGATATAACAAAAATAAATATAATAAGGTATAAGACAATTTATAGTGGTTCCGTGTCTTCACATATATCTACTCCACTCTCCTAAGATCTAACCACCCTTGAGGTTCCACTAAATCAAAATCACTAAGGTTGCGTTCTCTTTGCTGTTTTCAAGTCATTTTTAATTTTTAATTTTCTAAAATAATGAAAACGTGTTCTCTTTACTGTTTTTAAAAATGCATTTTTGAAAACAAAAAACATATTTATAAAGAAAACTCAAAACAACAAAAAGTTATTTTGAGTGTTTTCATCCAAAACAAACTCAAAATTCAAAACACATTTATTTATTTATTCATATTTTATTATTATAATGAAAAAAAATATTACAAAATTCATTAACTTTAAAATGTAGAATTTTTTTAATAACTTATAAACATTAAATATTTTTAATTTACTAAATAATCAAATTTATTGAATAAAATATCATTAAAAATTTATTTTCAAAATTTCAAAGAGAACGCGTTTTATAATTTTCTGTTTTGAGAAATAGTTTTTCAAAATGACAAAGAGAACGTGTTTTTAATTTTCTAAAAATAGATTACCAAAACAGAAAACTGAAAATGAATTCAAAACTCAAAACTAAAAATTGAAAAGCAAAAAGAACGCACCCTAAGGTTTCCACATTAACTCACATTGGAAACTAGATACACACCTAGATTATAATAAGTTCTAGGCAACCACTACACTAAGGTTTTCTCCCTACCTTACCTTGAAAACTAAATTCATTTAGATTTTAACGGATCTAGAAAACCTATACAATCCTCAATAATAATTTAAATGTTATAAATAATTTGTCCACACTTGGACACAAATAAACAATTAAGAACAAATTATAAAAAGTAATAATATTTAAATAAATAAATAAATTTATAATCTCAAATGGAGAAATTCGGATTTGTCGTAGAAGATTTGAAGAATTTTTCTCCTCTTACCTTGTGACTCTTCGATAGATGAACAATGAATCTTTGAGAGCCTTGGAATGCTTGAAAATTAGCTTGAGAGCTTTTGAGAGGTTTGAATATGCAATATGTGCAATAGATGTTCAAAAAATGAGTTTGGGGATATTTATAAGCATTTTAGCCACTAAAAAAATGATTAATATGCAATTTGAAATTTAAAAAATGTTTGGATTTTATCAAACAATAAGAAAACATGTCTCACATTTAATTCAAAATAAATTTACTTTTTGCATAAAAAATCAAGATTTGAAAATTCAAATATAAGTTTTTGAGACATAAATATTTAAAATAAGAAAACATCTCTAAAAGCAATATCCTTTAATTCAAAATAAATTTACTTTTTGTATAAGTAAGAGAAAACATGTCTAAAACCAATTCTTTTTAATTCAAAATAAGTTTACTTTTTGCATGAGTAAGAGAAAACATATATAAGAATAATTATTCTTTAATTAAAAATAAATATACTTTTTGCATAAGTAATAAAAATATTTATCAATAAATGAAAATTCAAACATAAACTTTTGAGATATAAATAATCAAAAGTAGGAAACATGTCTAAAAATAATCCACCTTTAATTTAAAATAAATTTATTCTTTGTACCCATTTTTAATTCAAAATAAATTTATTTTTTATATGAGAAATAAATACATTTATATCATAAAAATATTTTTATTAATTATCAAAACTTAATTAATATGAGCAAGCTGGCTCAACAATATGATTAGACAAAAATACAATAAATGTTTTTGTGAAACTTTGAAATAAACAAAATATACCAAGATGACAATTAATCACTGTACCTTATTTTTGCAATATAGCCACTAAACAATGATTTTTATTATAATTTAGTTCCTCATTTATTTCTCATCAAATTATTTTTTTTAAAAAAATAATACAATATACATTATTGCTGCCTAGAAAATGCCCTTCAAGGGTGAATTGAGCTTTTAAATTTTTGTAGAGAGCTTAGCAGATTTTATAGAAAATATTTTCATAAAGTTTAATTTTTGTAATATGATTGCAAGATGAATAAAGTAAACAAAATAAAGTAAAGATCAACCACAACACAAGAAGTTTTTATAGAGATCTGGCTTATTAAAATTTATATAATATTTAAAAATTTCAAGAAGCTTTTTTGGATATTAAATTAAATTTTTAGAAGTATTGAAAATTAAATCAAAATAAAGTCCAAGTGACATATATTATTTATATATATTACAAAACTATATATGTAATATATATATATATTATTTGATGGCAGTGGTTGTGTCAGAGGCCAACAACAATGAAGGCATCAACGACAACAAATGGCGATAAGAAATAAGAAGTCGTTGGGCTTCGAGAAAAGACTCAGAAAGAGATACAAAGAGATAAATAATTTTGAATCACACTATTTATACAGAAGATGGGTTATAGAAACGCTTATAGGGCAATGAAAATACTCATTTTGCTCTTGTAATAAATGACCCAATATCATCTATCTCTCCTTCAGTCTTTTTCTCGCTCTTCCTCTCACATCGTCGGCCCTAGCGGTAAGGCGACGACAGCGACAAGGCAACGACAGGGCAAGGTGGCAGAGCTTGCAGCGACGAGGCGAAAGCAGGCGAGACGGCTGACACGAAGAACAATGGCGGGTGGTTGGTTGCAGCGGCGAAGGAAGGGGGGAGAGAGAGAGAGGAGAGGGAGAAGATGATGAACAAAGCATATTACAAAATATCGCGATATTTTGATGTTAAAATATTACGATATATCATACATGTAAAGCATTATGTAAGAATGCTTTTGTATAGATAGCATTTTTCAATAATTTTCTTGAATGTTGTAATGCTAATGACATATGTCAATATTTTATTGTCAGGTATTATATAGGTAGCATGTGTTTGTCACGTTAGTGTTATGTTATTAGGTATTGCACAGGTAGCATGTGTTTGTCACGTTAGTGTTATGTTACCATCTCTAGTGAGGGAGCTTGTTGAAAATTTTTTAATGTAATCATATGGTAAAACATTTTAAAGAATAATGATCATGTTGTAAAAATTTGAAGTCTAGTAATAATATGATAGAAAAGTTACCAAAATTTTGTGATTTTTGCTGTGATTGAGGTGTTGACCCCAGGCAATACCCCGATTGGCTGGAACCTGGAATTGAATTCTGACCCTTGGCCCTGAGAAAGAGGTGTCCTTGCCGGTTTAGGGCAGGTGCCCCACAATTACAGTGCCAGTGCCCTTCACTCCAGTTGCATTGCATGGCTATGTCCACCGACCCCGTGCCTCCAAAAGCCCACTTCGGTGATTTTACATCAGTGACCCCACTTCCCCACCTTTTTCCGCAACCAATCGTCGAACTTTCAACTTCAAAGTTATCCACCAGTAGGATCCCTCCACGTGTCCCGCATGGCCCTACCTCCTTGACCCCCCGCGCACGTTACCCAGCCGCTGGCGGACATGGCAATTGGCAAATCTCAGGCGGAGCTCACAATGCACCGTGACAAACCTCTCCAAGCTGGCCCCAACAGATCGAATATCCCGAAAAACTATTTCACCGTTGGATCAAAAGTTGACGGCTTGATTTAGAGGCTAATTACTCCTATATAAACCTCTCCAACCTCGCATTTCTCCATTGCTGCCCTTGAAGTCTGAGCAGAGATCTCAAGGTTTCTCTCCCTCTCCGCTCAACGCCACCGTAGCGATGGCGTCCATGGCTTTCACCTCGTCGGTAAACCTAGGGTTCCGATCCCTGCCTAGTTGCAGAACGCGATCGCCGTCGTTGAATCTCAAATCGAATCGTCAAAGTCAGAGAAGCCACTTGAAGCAGCCATGCTCGCTTTCCATTACAAATCCTTTCGTTGGTAGCTTCACGTCGAATTCGGCTACCGCGAAGAGTGGTTCGGTTCCGAACCGGAGTGTTTATGTTAAAGCCACGGCGGTGCCGGCGAAGCCGGCGCAGCCGTGGCAGGGGGCAGCAATGAAGCCTCTGTTCGCGTCCATTGCCACTGGAGTTATCCTGTGGTTGGTTCCGCAGCCCAGTGGGGTCTCTCGGAACGCCTGGCAGTTGTTGTCGATCTTCTTGGCGACCATCGTGGGGATCATCACTCAGCCGCTGCCGCTGGGGGCGGTGGCGCTCATGGGCCTCGGTGCTTGCGTCCTTACCAGAACCCTAACTTTCGCGGCCGCCTTCTCGGCCTTTGGCGATCCGATCCCGTGGCTGATCGCGCTCGCCTTCTTCTTCGCTAGGGGGTTTATCAAGACTGGCCTTGGGAACAGGATTGCTTATCAATTTGTGTCTCTGTTCGGAAGTTCCTCGCTAGGGTTAGGTTACAGTCTAGTGTTCAGCGAAGCCTTGTTGGCGCCGGCAATACCGTCGGTATCGGCACGTGCTGGTGGGATTTTTCTGCCTCTGGTGAAGTCTCTGTGCGTTGCTTGCGGAAGCAATGCTGGAGACGGGACGGAGAACAAGCTGGGGTCGTGGCTGATGCTGACTTGCTTTCAAACTTCGGTGATTTCGTCGGCCATGTTCTTGACTGCCATGGCTGCGAATCCTTTGAGTGCAAATTTGGCCTTCGGTACCATTAATCAAACAATTGGGTGGATGGATTGGGCAAAGGCCGCTATAGTACCTGGATTGGTGTCGCTGATTGTGGTGCCGTTGCTTTTGTATGTGATTTACCCACCCTCAGTGAAGAGCAGTCCCGATGCGCCCAAATTAGCGAGAGAGAAGTTGGAGAAGATGGGTCCAATGTCTCAGAATGAAATTATAATGGCTGCAACTTTGCTTCTTACGGTATGCATATCTAACTTCTGTAAATTTGAATTTACTCTTTCCCCTTGCTGACTGCTTTCTTATTTGATAGTAGCAAAGACATGACTAGCACAAAAAGTGATCATTTTTTCTTATTTTTTCATCGACCTTTGTTGCTATGAATGCGTTTTACTTGTTTGGCTGTTTACTAGTTAGTAATTTCGTTTTTTTTTTTTTTTCTGTTTGACTGGATGGAAATTCAAATCAATGGATTGTTTTGCCAGACAAACTTGCCATAATTCAAATTATTGGATTGACACGGGTTTTATCAGAGCTGAGCTCTTAGTAATAGATGACCCAAGCCAACTAGTATTTACAAGAAGATTTCAGTAGTTTAGAATGAAACAGTATGTAAATAGAGACAGAGAATTCATTCTAGCTCCAAAGAAAGATGCTACTGATGTGCCTCTGGAATGCCTTTGAAAGGTGACATTTTTGAAGATCTAATTGATGGAACTATGGAATACATTGCCTACAACTCCATCCTGTTTGTGCTATGTAACTTTAGTTGTTCACTGACATGACCAACAGATTTGCATACTAATTTGCTTCAAGTTGCTTCTTATGATTCTCCTTGCCCATTTTCAGTCCTTGTTTGTAATTTTGAAGGTTTAGGCATTTGGCAGATCTTGATTGCACAAAATTAGAGTTAATTTGTCAATCGGCAGATCTTGTGAATGTGCTATTGTGATACATGAAGCTTATACGTGTGGTTATGTTGTTTGTACCAGATCGTGGTAAGATAAGGCTAGCCTTATATGCGTTGATATTGATTTATGATGTGTGTGGTTGAGTGTAGATATGGATTTATGGATGGATTAAGTAGAATTAAGATTGTGGAAAGCAATTTTAAATCTGGACAAAGTAAACATTTTCTTGAATTGCACAAGCTATGTTCTAGAAAATATTTTGATATTAAATAAAATATGTTGTTGATAGTTATTTATAGTCAGCTATGGCCTCGTATCGTGTGACTATTTTCCCCAGATTTTGCCCTAGAACTTGTTATATATGCATGTGCATCATGCATGTATCCATGTATGTATATGTTAGTGATAACTATTACTATGGATCACCTAGAGAAGAATTTGCTTTTGTTTAAGGGTTGAAAACAATGAAATGATCTTCTTTATGTAGGTTATCCTGTTCTTTTATCTCACTAATGCCCTTAATGTAGCATTCAAACTGAATGACTGGTTTCCCTCAGGGGGCTCTTTAGACTAACCATCACTTCGCATTATAAGTTAACATTTTCCTATCAAAAGATTAACAATGGAAACCATAATAATTCTTTGAAAGATCAGTCTTCCACTGAATGTTTCAGGAAAGCAACAAAACCGACTTATTGACTTTCGAATAATTCTAAGCATATATTGTTGCAAAATCACACAACTTTCCAGTAACAAATTAAAAAACACAATCGAAACATTCATCCATTAATGGTAAATTGAGGAATTATAAGAACTAAAAACTTTTCTTAAACATAAATAGATAATGAAGGGAATAAACTTTAAACCATGTTATTGATCAAAAGAATAGAAAGTTATATAATTGAAGATTGGCTTCAACCTAGTCCAAGCAAGAGTTTAATTATAATAGCAACAACATGTGAAGCCTTTGTCCCACTATGTTGGGCCATCTACAGGAACTCTAGCTTGCCAGTCATTTCTATCTATGGCCTTGTCTTCTTTAAAAGTTTAATTATAACAGAGGAAAAAAAAATCTAGGGAAAATAGTAAATAAGGCCTAATGCTCCAGAAAATGTGAGGGAACTAGAAATTCCAGTTAAAAGTTGGTTTGAGAACACTTTGGTTATTATTTGAAATCTTGACTATGCCAGTTGTTTGGACAACCCATTTGAAGGAGACATCAGGGCCTGTTCAAAGGAACCGATGTATTCTCAGATTTTAGCTATTTGTATATACTCAGGGCTTTAGTATGCTTTATCCCCAAACAGGCTGATAGCTCATCAGTTTCAAGTCCCTGGAATTTGACATGGTTTTTTAACCCTTTCTGGCCAGTTGAATTCAACAATCTGAGTGCTAGCAATGACTGATGGACTGAAAAATGTCTGAAATTCACATTTTTCTTCCCTTTGTTTCCAGCTACCTCTATTATTCCAAATGCCAAATGCTTAATCTTCTTTGAAATATTTTCTTTAAAGCACCTATAAGAGTTAAAGCATGAATTAGTTTT
This sequence comes from Diospyros lotus, assembly GCF_014633365.1. Taxonomy (NCBI): domain Eukaryota; kingdom Viridiplantae; phylum Streptophyta; class Magnoliopsida; order Ericales; family Ebenaceae; genus Diospyros; species Diospyros lotus. The sequence goes on along the minus strand of NC_068338.1, from coordinate 24,280,554 downwards.
AAATGAAATATAGGCACAGCTTAGCTTGGACAAAGGGAAACTAATGCAATAATACCATTTGAAACGTGTGGACATGCACTATCATAATTACCATCCAAATGTTGTGGTCTTCAACTAATATGGAAGTGATGTTAAGGTCCGTGTCGCTTTGCTTTTCTCTAAGAGTAACAAACACAACTTAGATTTTATCATTTCCAAATCCTTGTTTTATTTCTCTGAATCTGTGTGCATGCAACCCACGTTGTGCAAACTGTCACCTCATTTTCAATTGATAACATATTAAAAGATTGCATGGGAAACAAACTTACAAGCAGCAGTTTTTAAAAGATTATTCTGTCTGTTGTACACATCTGGCATTTTGCTCATACTTTTACCTTGTACTTCAAATAAAGAGGCATCTTTTGAATGAGGTACCTGGACATGGTCCTTGTTTGGGCTTGTACTAACTACACTATTACTGAGCTAACAAAGTAGATGGTCCTATTGCAAAAATATGAATATCTAATCAAAGCTCTTGATATTATCTATGTTGTAATCACTTATGTCTTATGAATCTACTGCTTATTCTTGTTAAAAGAAAAAACCTCCTGTTTATTCCATATATTCTCCCAAATCTTGCTTTTCTATGGCTGCTTGTTATATGTTACCAATTGGAGTTTTTCTGTGACTATCTTATGTCTATGCATCATAGCATGGCTATTTTTTTTTTTTTTTTTTTTGAGATATCATGTTTATCAATGCATGTCTAAGTTCTGGCTGCCTGGACCTTTTTTCACCTGTCTATGACATGTTACTGCCTGGATATGTGGGAATTATACTACTATACTTCAAAAGTTTGCTAACTCTTGCATAGGTGTCAGTGCAGACTAGTGAAAACACAGTAGAATTGGGTTGCAATTTATTTGTGTGATTTTGATTTGCATGAGTTGGTAAGTTGATAAAGGAGATGGATTAGGAACCAAATATCTCGTGTTTTATTCCTCTCTTGCTTGCCAATTTTTTGGTGGCTAAGAGACACGGTTGCGTTTTTCATTGAGATTAACCTCAGTTAATATGTGGGAGATCACCTTGTCTATCCTAAAAAATTGGTCACAACCATTAATTTATAACATGTCAGTTTCTGTTTCAACTTTGTTTGCCATATGAACACAAAATAGCATGTCATCCAGAAATAATGAGCTTTGGTTTATCAGTATCAGATTTTTTTATTTATAGTGCTTTGTTTTATCAGTATCAGATTTTTTTATTTATAGTGATCTTTGTGTGCGCCCGCACTAGCGCATACATGGTTTGTCCAAATAATCAATCTGGTCATTTTCGTACTCAGGATTTCTTTATGTTAACTAGGCAATATTTGTTTCAGTATTACTTTGAAATCTCTGACTAGCAAGTAGTTTAACATGGTGCTAAGTGTGGATAACTTTATCATAGGCTTTCATAGCCATATACTGGGCGGAGTAAGACCAGATTTGGAGGTAGTCCAGGGAATGTGCATGGCACTGATTATTTGGATTATATCACAGAAAAAATGGTTTAGAAAATTAAGAGCTTTTTATGTATATGATTATTTTCTTCACTACTCTTTGTTATCAGCTACATTTATTGCTGCAGAAGGCAACGGATCTAGTAGTTAGAAATCACTGCCTAGAGTTGATAATGAACAAGTTACTATGAACATTGGCTGTTCACCCTTCACTCTCACATGCTTGTGATTATCCTTGCTTTCTACATAACCTGCTTTCTGAGTACTACCTTGCAAACTCCATCATTTAATCTAGTATCCAGCTATTAGGTGTTTCACAGGCCGGATGCTGGCAGCTGTTGGGGCACTAGATGGCATAATCTCATCTTTGTATTCTGTATGATCTACTTTCTATTCTCACCTATGGCATTGCAGTAACAGCAGCTATCATTATCTCTCTTGGCTGCCAATTCATGATCGCGTGTTGCCTTTTGCACTTTTCAATGTTTTTGCTGAGTGCTGATATGAGTATCAGTCAACATGATACTTTTAAATATACATGCTTTGATTTAAAACTCCTTGCCTTTAGTTTCCTACCTATTCTGTTTTTCCATTGTCTTAGGTTGGGCTCTGGGTATTTGGAGGAGTGCTGAATGTGGATGCTGTTACTGCTGCCATCCTCGGGTTATCTGTTCTCCTTATAACTGGGGTTGTAACATGGAAGGAATGCTTAGCTGAATCAGTTGCCTGGGATACTCTCACATGGTTTGCAGCACTCATTGCAATGGCTGGTTATCTCAACAAATACGGTCTTATTTCGTGGTTCAGCCAAACTGTTGTCAAGGTTTGTTGTCTTTCCCTCTTGTTGTTGCTAACTTTGCCTGTCTCTTGTCGACCCTCCCCCTTCTCATCCCCCCATTTATGCATCTTAAAGTGGTTTCTCTCTGACAAATTTCATCCTGGTTACTAAGTCCCACTTGATTTTATTGTTGCTTCTCAGTTTTTTGTTCTCATTTTCAAAATTTTAGGGAAAAAATCATTTATTTTTTTTCTTTTTCATGTCTTTTTTACGTTTTCTTCTTCATTGTTTGGGAGGGTTTGGTGAACACTCGCTGACAGTGGAATTGATCAAACCTAGATCTGGTTTTGGCCAACTCCAACTCTTTGTTTGCTTCCCACTGGCAGTCCAATGACAGTACTTCACCTACAGTGAAGAAGGAAATGAAAGAAGAAAGAAAGATGGGTAGGAAGAAGAAAAAGAATGGCAGATGTCTTGGTGGGTTATTTAGCTTGAGAAAAAGAGGAGATATATGTCAAAATATTTGTAGGGAAAAGGTATTTTTGTCAATATAAAAGGATTTTTACACTTATTGGATCATCTAATAAAATATGCCATTTTTTTTCCAACCAACATTTTCTATTTGTATTTTCAAAATTACAAAAATAGGCAACATTATCAAATGTAATGTTCAGTTGTTATTTTTTTCAACTGAGAGCCAAAACGAACACAAAAGAATTGAAAGCAACTGAAAATGAATGCATTAAAACTGATACCAAAATTAAATGGGCAAACATTTTGGTCATTCAGGTCTGTCTACCCGCTTGAAAATCTTACCTTCTTGATTGGTGTTTGACAATGATGGGTGAAATATATGGTATATCCCCTATTACAGTAGCTCATCTATTGTTGACAAGGGCTTTCTTTTCCCTCTACAATAGTTGACGTAGGTAAACTCATTCTTGTGAAAAGAACATGATAACTAATGATTGATTAGATGCCAACAACCGATGGTACCTCTCATATGTTTATGTGAAAATGTGAGGGTGATTCTGAAATCATATCCTATTATCTAACTGTACTAGTTTAACTGGAGAAAATAACTCTACTTGGGAGTATAATTTCATTGGGAATGTAAATTGCAATATTTTCATTTAGTGGTCCAATGTGGTTTGGCTGTTTGCAACATGGTATTGTGGGGGTTCATACTGCCCCATCTTACTCGTATGGCTTCAGCCTCCAAGAATCTTATTCTGAGTATGAAGTGAATGCAAGAGAGCACAACCTAATTGCAATATTCTTGTGAATCTGATTAACTAATGTGTTTAAACTTGCATTACAGTTTGTTGGAGGACTGGGCCTCTCATGGCAGCTATCATTTGGCATCCTGGTTCTTCTCTATTTCTACTCTCACTACTTCTTTGCAAGTGGAGCTGCTCATATTGGCGCAATGTTTACGGCATTCTTGTCTGTGGCGAGTGCTTTAGGCACCCCACCATACTTTGCAGCCATGGTCCTGGCCTTCCTGTCCAACTTGATGGGTGGCATCACCCACTACGGCATTGGTTCAGCACCCGTGTTCTATGGCGCAAACTACGTTCCCCTCGCCAAATGGTGGGGCTATGGATTCCTTGTCTCGATAGTCAACATCATCATTTGGCTTGGCGTTGGAGGGGTTTGGTGGAAGGCCATTGGATTGTGGTAGAAAATAGGGGTTGATTCCATTTCCATCAATTTGACGACCCAAAGCTCAATGATGGTGCCATTTCCTTGCTTTTCCCCACTGCTGTCTTCCCATTTTTCTTAGATAGCTTTTCAATCTTTTTGCCTCAGGACTGTAATCTTATATGTTTAGTGATTCATAGCCTTAGAAAAGAGAATTCGTCGGCAATGGTGAGGTGGAGCATGGAATGGGCCTGGGGGGGTATACACAGACTATATTTATAGACTGTTGAAATTTTGGAATTCAATTAGAACTGAAATTTATGAATTGTGATGGCCATTGGTTGGATGAACCACTGATGCTCTCAGCTCATCACTCTTTTATCTCTTCACATCCCTTGCTCTTCTGTCGCCACTGCGATATGGCCATGGCGACTCATAACCACCTCTTTTAGGAAATTTATATAAAAATGTTATTATAAAAAGATTTATAATATTGTAGGATGATAGTTCAAAACACAATCAGAAGTAGCATAGACAGTGAAGAAGCACCATTGCTTGGAGGGCAATGCAATGCTCTTACCTTGTTCCCATGGCTGAGTTGAGAAATCATGAATAAATACATTATTGATGTGATTGAACCACATCCAAACTACCCATCACAATTAGCTTTCCCGATTCACGCTGGCACTCAAGTTTTAGTTAATCATGCAAACTAGGCATAAGCTCCATGATCAGCTCAGAGATTTTGTAACTGTGTGAGAGGGAGGGGGAGGGCCACGGATTTGCAAATATTTAGATGAAGAGAGCATTCACAGGCTTTAACCAATCACTTTCAATCCCATAATCATATTTGTAAAAAATCTTATTATTAAACCAAGTAATGATAAAAAATATATATTTATGACTTTATCATCGTCAGAAAATAATTGAATTATATATCCAAAATTTGTGTTCATAATCGTGGTGTTAATCTTGAAACGAACTAAACTATCGTATAAGTTTTATTTTATTTTTTTGTTTTTAATTTCTTAGTATAATCAGTATATAGAATACTTGTTACCTTAAACTGAAACTATATCAAACTGTTAAATTCCAAAAAAATAAAAGAAAAAAGAAAAAACTTTAAATCTTAGCCACGTAAAATATAGTAAGCTGTGACGTAAATGACTGACCGGAATGCGATCTTGTCCGCAAATGTAAGCTATGACGCCTTGGGGCGGGTGGGTGAAGAGACGTGCCTATCAGGAAAACCTCCGGCGGCTGAGATACGTGTCTAACAGCAGCACCTCCGGCGCGGCGGCGGACATATTTATTTATATGCATCAGAGAGGGGAGAAGAAGAGTAAGGAGCAGAGCAGAGATGAGCGGGATCGGGAGAACGGTATGCGTTACGGGGGCGTCGGGGTACATAGCGTCGTGGCTGGTGAAGCTCTTACTGCAACGCGGCTACACTGTCAAGGCTACTGTTCGAGATCCTAGTCAGTCCTCTCTCCCTTTCTTACACACACACACACACACACGTTTGCATGCTTCTCCTTTTCTTTCTATTATCTGAGTTTTGGTGTTATTCTCGATTACAGCTGATTTTATGATTGCTACTAAGACTAAGACTTAAGTTTGCATGCTTCTCCCTTTCTTTCTATTATCTGAGTTTCGGCATTATTCTCGATTACAGCTGATTTTATGATTGCTACTAAGACTAAGACTAAGGCTCGTCTTTCAATTATGTGCATTTGTGTTAGATAAAAATAATATCTTTGCAGTCTCCCTTTTTAACGATTTGGAACCCACAGACACGGAACGTGACATGCTTTCATAAGTGTTGAGAAAAATTAAACGCAAAAACTAAATTCTGCTACATCCACAAAGGATTAAAATCAGAGAAATACAGAAATAACGTGTTTCAGCAAATTGTGGGCATTCACAGGCGATGGTCAATGGACGAACAAGGTTCGCTATGTGAATAACAAGTTTATAGAAAAGATAAAACCCTCGCATCCAACCTTATAATCCAACTACACCCAAAGTCACCCTCTCCAAACAACACCCTAATCGATCTGCCCTGCTACAATATGATAATTGCATTGTTTAACCGTTTAATCCTTTCTTGATTTAATTTGCTTTCAACTTTTAAGTTCACTATTACAATCTGAATACTTTATCATTTGATAATTGCTTCTTTTATTTTTCAAATGGTTATGTGAAGTTACATGAATGAAATTTCAGTTGCTTCAAAAGTAAAAATCTTAAACCCAGAACTAGAAAATCCTATGTGATAGCTAGGTTTGAAAATGATCCTAGCCGAGCTGATGAAAATTCTATTTGATAATTGTTTCTTTTGCCATTTCCCCGTGCTCTCAAACTGTTTAACAAATTCTTGCCCAAGCTAATAGAGATAGTGCAATCAAAATAAATTTTGATTCTTGGTTTTGACTTGCAGGTGATGCAAAGAAGGTAGAGCACTTGCATGTACTTGAGGGAGCCAAAGAGAAACTTCACTTGTTTAAAGCAAACCTACTGGAAGAAGGTTCCTTTAATTCTGCAATTGATGACTGTGAGGGTGTCTTTCACACAGCATCACCTTTCTATCATGACGTTAAAGATCCCCAGGTTCAAATGATTCATGTTTCTGCATACGTAGGCACACGTGTATATTGTTCCTTGTTTGTTTCGCATATGGAGTTTATAGTCTTAAGCTTGTGTTGTGATGGGTATCATTAGGAAAGCTTATCTTGCCTCATGAAGTGAAAATGTTCTAGGTCAACTTCTTCAATTTTTTTCACTCGTGAATGTAGATTACTAGCAGAAGAATAACCTTCACTGCTGACCTTTAGAGCTGCTCTAACTTCCTCATGGACATAATGGATAGGGTTGAGGAAGGTTTCCCATCATCATTTACTCTTGCTTCTTGTGGCAATGGCATTGGCATCAACTGAAGCGCTTGTTGAGTTTTAAGTTCACAACTTAAATTGTGCCTTCTTTATACTCCTGTTTGTTATGAGCAAATTCTACTTGTGATATCGCCAATCCCTATGTCTTGACATTATTCCCTTCAAGACACCTTAACATGTTTGCTAAGCTTCTACTAATTGTTTCCATTTGACCATGGGTTTTAAACATTGAAGATGACAAGCACTGATATGTGAATCGAGTTCCAATTCCGTCCATAAAGTTCTCCAAAGTGGCCCATAAATTTAACATCTCTGCTCGAAACAATAGAAGTTGGAAGCTCACATTACTTGATTACTTTTCAAAAAAATAACTCATCAATATGTAGTCGAAAGTTCTACAGCATGGATTAATGTTTTCCATTTTCCAATGTCTGTCCACCACAAAGAAAATCAAATCAAGTCCTTTCGCTGTCCTTTGAAGTCTAAACAAAAAATCCATGCTCAAATAAAGCCAAGGTGCTTTGGTTCGTAAAGGAGTATACAGTCCTTTGTTTAGAGCTTCCTTTGCCAAATCAACAAACATTTTCACCAATCTATCAACGTATCTACACATCCTTGGGAAAAAATAATAACAATCAGCCAGCATTGCCACTATCTTTTCCCTACCAAAATGTCTTCACAATCCATTTACAGAAGTTCACTAATGATCTACTCAGTGAGTAATACTGTAGCAGCAATCTCTAGTCATATGATTTTTTGCTAGTGGGTTTGTTCATCTAGTGCCAGGGGAAATATATCAAGTATATTGCGGACAAATGCAACCTTAATGGATATACTAGACATCTGCTATTTTTCATTTCTTTTCTTGTTAATACCTTTTATTCTATGTTACTCAACTTTCTCATTCTCGTGTCAGGTAGAATTGATTGATCCTGCATTGAAGGGAACACTTAATGTTCTTCAGGCATGTGCAAAAACCCCATCTGTCAAAAGAGTGGTGTTGACTTCCTCTATGGCTGCAGTGGCATTCAACTTCAAGCCCCGAACTCCTGAAGTAGTAGTTGATGAGAGCTGGTTTTCTGATGTGGAGTTCTGCAAGCAAAATAAGGTGCTTCTATGTGCTATTTATTTTAAGTAGCTACATGTGTGTGTAGGGACTTAGTGCTGTCAAATTGCTTGGACTACCAGCAGGTCACATTATCAGAATCACTAGGAAATGGGCCCCCTTTCCCCATAGAAAGTTGCCCTATAATGCTACTAAGTTGAATTAATCTAAACACAAATGAGTATTAACTGAGGCTTGCAGGCTACTGAAAGATATAGTGTATTACAATTTCACCTAGTATTTTGATTTTATCACATAGATATACCACAATTAAGAGTTTCTTGAGCACCAATAGTTTCAGATGGTTGTTTATTTTTCCTTGCATGAGCATGCCATGAGTTGAATTTACATTTTGCTCCACTTCATGCATGGATGGATTGTCCTCTAATGTATGGGTCTCAAGATAACAGCTGGATTCATAGCAAATATTCTGCAGTCGAGTTCCAGTGAATCAGAGTCTTAACTGGGCTTTCACTTTTAAATTTGGCCATGGGAGAGTGCAATTCTTAGAAATGATTAGCCTCCAAGTTCCAACAAATTATTCTATGTAACTGATAATATCACAATTCCAAGCATCTGTACATTTTCTTAATCATGACAAAGTATTTGTGCTAAACCACTGCCGGAAATCAGAACTCTAGATGTTCATCCAAGTTTCGAGGCTGTGGAAATGGGCTTGTGAGAATATGGTCGTGATCTGGTATATTGGGAATTGCAGCACCTCTGGTGAAATACTCAATGCTTAGGATATATTTCACTTATGATTTACCCATTGACTCAAGAACTCTGCAACTTAATCATCTCCATAACCCAATTAAGTGATTTGGAGTTTCTAGACCAAGCAAATTGAAAAAATCCTCATCCCTTATTGAGATATAGCATTTGCTCATTTACCACATAGTTTGTTGTTTTATTCAACCACCTATAGGTGTTGTTAATATCTGAAAGTAGGATGACTATAGAACAAATTCTTACTCTCTGATTGTATTATGTTTCAATTGATGTCATTGTATGCCTTTTATAACACACAACTATAGTGGCTGTTCTTTCTAATTTATTTGAGTATTCTGGCTTTGTCCACCCTCTTTCCTTTTTTCTATCAGCTTTGGTATGTGCTGTCAAAGACTTTAGCAGAAGAAGCTGCCTGGAAGTTTGTGAAAGAAAAGGGTATTGAGATGATTACAATAAACCCTGCAATGGTTATCGGTCCGTTATTGCAGCCAACACTTAATACTAGTGCTGCTGCAATTTTGAACTTAATAAATGGTATGTCTTCCTTGCATGTATATGATATGCTTAATTAGTTTTCTTTTACTGGCGATGATTTGTTTCCCTTTATTGCATAAACCTGGAGTAGTAAATTCTCTTGTGAAACAGCATTGTTTAGTTTCTTTAATTCAAAGCATTCTCCAGATCTTATATATTGTTTTGGCTTTCTGTTTCCTTCATTTTAAGATTGTTATTCATTGACAACGAACATAAAGACTCCATTTTTTCCATTCTAAATCAGTTATTGCTGGAACAGGAAGCTTAAAATTTTTAGTTGATTCAACTTCATTCTTTTCAGTCTGCTTCTGCTTCTTCTTCTTCTTCTTCTTCTTCTTCTTCTTTTGTGCGCAAGGGAGGGGGATGGTAATTCATAATTCATCATTTAGATATAGTCACCTTGTGATGTAGAGGTAGCAGACAAAAAGAAGAGGAACAAAGATTTGATAAGAAAGGAAAAAGGGAAGAAGATACATGAAGAAGTAGGGGGTGCTGACAAAGTGGCAGCTGAAGCTTTGGAGAATGGAGAACAGGGAGCAGGGGAACTGGAAATTGAAGATGGAATCATAGAAAGAGGGAAGAGAGGTGGAGGAGAGAGTATCATTACTCGATAGTTGATTCAGCATAATCCAGAATTGAACAATCCCTACTTCTTTGGGGTGTTTATATACCCAGAATGACCCACCTTACTGTAGGAATTAAAATAGAAAAATTATCAAAGGGCATCCCGAGTGCATGAAGCTCCTCACTCTGCGAGGGTTAAGGAGGGTCCTCTTTGTATGCACCATTATCCTTCATTTTCAAAGAAGTTGTTTCGAAGACTCAAACTTGTGTCCTTCTAGTCACAAAGGAGCAACTATACCATTTCTTCCGAGACTAGCACTCAAAATAGAATAAAATTTTTTATGCTCTTAAATTTCTAAATATATATAGATTCCCATATGACCTAGTAGTTTAAATCTTCTGATCTCCATATCTCTTGAGTAAAGAACTCTTACTTCAAGAGAAAAGGTAGTGGTATGACTCAGATTGTTCATATCAAAATTATAAATTTTTGTCATCAAAATCTGAGTTTTCTTCGCAAGCAGAAGATATTTTTCAAAACAATTATGTGAGAAAATAGCATCTCAAATTACAATAACATATTCATGATGACCCTTTACTGTGGGAGAAGTGGCCAAAATGGAAGTATATATGCTTAAAGAAGGATGGAAGCTACTAGTGGAAACCTGTTGATCTCTAGTAAAGTTAGGGTTTGAAAACACTTTGGTGATGGAATAACACTTTGGTGATGGAATAATGAAAACAAAATTGATAATCATTTCCAACGATTTTGTAATGCAATAGACCTAGACTGTGTTTTAAGAGGAGAAGTACAGATAGCAATGTCGTAAAGAAAGTTATAGGATGACCCTCAAGATTAACAAAACCCACTTCATAATTGTTCCATTTTGAAATACAATTCTACAAGGTGCACCCTAATAGGAAGATTAATGAAGAGGAGTGCAAGCGGTTGGTTGCATTGAGTGGACAGAAAGACAGTGGAGCATTGCCAGTGGATGATTGCTCGTTGGTCTGTTGCTGTGTGTGACAATTGTGGAACTGAATGTTGCTGCTCGAATGGTCAATGTGCCACTATCATTGATGGCTGTAAAATGTATGGCTAAAGAGATGGGGGATGCAGAGAAAGAAGAGATGAAGAAATAAGGAGAAAATAGAGGAGGCAGAAAGTGAGCAGAGGGATAATCAAACTGTTGAAAACAGGAAGACTGAACCAGAACTAAGGAAGAGAGGCCAGGGAGTGAGACTCAGAGGAGCATCATTATTCTATATTCTATGGGGATAAACAAAACCTGAGAATCCTGCAAGGCATTTATGTGCTCAGATACGGTCTATTTATCTAATTGTGAATAAAATTAAAACAGAACATCATCAGAACATGTTAAGATTCATGGTTGTCTAGAATTGCTGCATGGGAATGTCCTAAATAAACTGAGAGTTTTGATTTCTTCATCTGCATAACCTGCTGACCAACTCCTTTGTTATGCAGGTTCAGAAACATTTCGAAATTATTCATATGGATGGGTTCATGTCAAAGATGTTGCCAATGCGCATATTCAAGCATTTGAGATTCCTTCAGCTAATGGAAGATATTGCATGGTTGAGACAGTTGCACACTTATCTGAAACCGTGAGGATTATACATGAGCTTTTTCCTGATCTTAAGCTTCCAGAAAAGTAAGTGATAATTGTCTCAAGAAATAGAGTCTCCAGATGACTCTTTTAGTTTTTGTGAAGCTCTAATTTGATTATTTTTGTTCTCAAAGTACTTAGGATGTTACTAGTTTTTTAACCAATTAAATTTATACAAATAAGCTTTGATATGAGACACAATAATTTGGAGAAAATGAATATATCAAGAGTGTGGGGATACTACCCAAAAAAGAATTGTTCGTTCTCTGTATAATCCCCAAAATATGGAAAACTGGCAAGACGTCAATTCATATATTTAATGTCATTCAATATATGTAAGGAGCATCATTTCAACTATACATACCGTTATATCAGAGATATTAAAATCATTTAGAACAAATATAGCAAAGATGATGAGACAAACTTTCAGTTGAAACAGTTCTATACATAGTTGTTGTTGTTTTTTTTTTTTTTTTGGGGGGGGCTGGGTCTATACATTTCTGTTTCGACTATTTAAATTTCAAAAATGTTTAAGCATAATAGGGTTGCATGATGTTTAAGTTGCAAGAAATCCTTCACAAAATTACCATTTAGTAGTGATTTTACATAAGAGTCTTGGACTATTAAATATACCAAGGCTATTATAGTTAACACACATATTTCATTTCGGCTTCAATTTTTTAGCCAGTATGAACATGAATTAAGTATGATTACATTAGCTGCTATGTCTTTTACCCTTTCATATAACCTAGATCAGCCATCTTCGGATGTGGTCATAAAATTTGTCCCCTTGAAACCCTGATATAACAGAAAATATTTTTCTAGTATATCTGCTATAAACAATTTTTTATATTGGAGTGGATTAAGTTCAACTTACACAACAAAAAACATTCCAGATACAGTATGAAAAAACACTTGCATATTTTCTTTTAAGCACACAAATAAAAGAGTATTTTTATTTGAAATTAAAGTGACATACTGACCATACACAACTTTTGAGGGAAAAAAGATGTTGCAACATAAACATACAAGGGAAAAGATGATGACCTATGCATACATATGAGGAAATGACTTACTCCCAAATATGAAATTTGTATTAGTAAATGTTTAAATAGAATTCACCCTACCTCCCTGGAAAAAAAAAAAAAAATTGTTGCAAATGGGGACACTCTCCTTGCGAGGTATCAACCAACCTTTGATGTGGCTAAACTGGGTCCACTTGATACTCCAACTGAACCGAAAAACCATTATTTGATATTACTAGGTTCTTAGAGCATGTTCCAAGGATTATTGTGAAAATAACCCCGTACAATACAACTTAAATGTGTGTGCGCGCGCCTCTATTTCTAATTGTTCATGAAACCTGTCATGCGTGTCATTGCTCTTGCCAAATGATATGGTGCCTAGATTCCAAATTTGAGATGCATTTGAATAAACTTGTTCCCAGAAGTTACAGACTTCAAAATGAAAACAAACACTAACCATAACAAGTTTTTACTCTAAAATGAACTCATTGCCTATTGATCTCTAACTTGCTCCTCCCCCAAATTATTGCAGATGTGCAGATGACAAGCCATTTATGCCAACTTTCCAGGTATGTAAGTCAAAGGCAAAAAGCTTGGGCATCGATTTCATTCCTACTAAGGAGAGCATCAAAGAAACTATTGAAAGCTTGAAGGAGAAGAAATTTTTCATTCAGTGAGTTGTGCTGGTATTAGCTTGACTTTCAAGAAAAATAAATAAATAAATAAGAGAAGGTAGAGAGCCACAGATTGTCTTGTTGGCATTACAAGAGGCCTCCATCTGTGTTGAGATTTGCCCAAATTGTGAAACCTCCTTTGAACATACTGTATATCTAGTTTGCTAAACTAGAACTAGAATGGCATTGGAAACCTTCTTATAGTTAATATCCACCGTTGTTTTCAGCACATCCCTCTCTCTTTCGCATGGCAAAGATTTACGGATGATTGTGACGTGAGCCTAATTTATGTATGTTTGGAACTGAGATTTATGGAATGGAAAGCAAAGGAAGATAAATACTTTTATGTGTTTTTAAAATGTGTATATGTACATAAGTTATTTTGGTTTTCTTTTCTGTCAAAATATCTTCTTTCCTTTTCTGTTGATGGTGGAATAACATGTGAGTTTTGTCATCAGGGCTCTAAAAGAATGTGTTGCGCATGTTTAGATGTTTTGAAACTTTTGACCCTTTTGGAGTGATCTTTGATGGTTAAGCACTGTCAGCTAAGTTTTTTTTTCTGTTTCTTTTCTAAATTTGAAGTTAAGTTGAAGACAATGTTACAGAAAAAATGGACCCATAAGTCCACTACATTCATAAATTTTACCTGATTCCAGCCATTCATGGAGTGTCGTGGTTGGCGACGGTGGCAATGTGGCAGCATAAGTTTGATGAAACTTTTGAGAAATTTAGGTTGGCCCTCTTTTTATTACACATATGTCTATGAACTTTTATTTATTCCATTTTAACCCATCTATTTTATAAAATTTTAGTTTAACCCCCTCAGAAATTGAATTTTTTTCTCCATAAGCCCTCAAGATATTTTAAATTTTTTTGCAATTAGGCCTTTAATCATTACCTAATCTTATCTTAATACTAATTATTAGCCAAGATGTTTCTTAATTTCTAAATAATTTTATTAATTTATTCTTAAATATTGCTTTGATTTTTTGTTATTATTATATTGTATATGTACATATTTTCCCAATACCTAAAGATAAAAATTATTATTATTTTTCATATTTTTACCCATTTCAAAATCGAATAATTTTTCTTATTTTTACAAAATTTCATAAAATTTCAAAATATTGCAAAAAGATGGGTAATTCTTGCATTCTACCCTTACATAATCACTCTGATTGTCAAATTACATGCCAAGGTAGGCTAATTTAATTTCTTTCATAATAAAAACTCAAGATATTGCAATATTTGTGTTCATAATCGTGGTGTTAATCTTGGAGAAAAAAAAAAATTAAGGAGACCAAGGCATGCCAGTTTGAGAGAATGTTTATGGAAATACATTTGATTTTGAGTTTTGAATTAGCTTAATTTGAATAAAAAAAATAAAAAAAATCAAAATAGTTGAAATATGTAAATTCTCTTGAAACGAACTAAACTATCGTATAAGTTTTATTTTATTTTTTTTAATTTCTTAGTATAATCAGTATATAGAATACTTGTTACCTTAAACTGAAGCTATATCAAACTGTTAAATTCCAAAAAAATAAAAGAAAAAACTTTTAATCTTAGCCAAGTAAAATATAGTAAAAGATGAAAATGACTGACTGGAATATGATCTTGTCCGCAAATGTAAGCCGTGACGCCTTGTGGGGGGGGGGAGAAGAGACGTGCCTATCAGGAAAACCTCCGGCGGCTGAGATACGTGTCTAACACCAGCACCTCCGGCACGGCGGCGGACATATTTATTTATATGCATCAGAGAGGGGAGAAGAAGAGTAAGGAGCAGAGCAGAGATGAGCGGGATCGGGAAAACGGTGTGCGTTACGGGGGCGTCGGGGTACATAGCGTCGTGGCTGGTGAAGCTCTTACTGCAACGCGGCTACACTGTCAAGGCTACTGTTCGAGATCCTAGTCAGTCCTCTCTCCCTTTCTTACACACACACACACACACACGTTTGCATGCTTCTCCTTTTCTTTCTATTGTCTGAGTTTTGGTGTTATTCTCGATTACAGCTGATTTTATGATTGCTACTAAGACTAAGACTTAAGTTTGCATGCTTCTCCCTTTCTTTCTATTATCTGAGTTTCCGCATTATTCTCGATTACAGCTGATTTTATGATTGCTACTAAGACTAAGACTAAGGCTCGTCTTTCAATTATGTGCATTTGTGTTAGATAAAAATAATATCTTTGCAGTCTCCCTTTTTAACGATTTGGAACCCCCAGACACGGAACTTGACATCCTTTCATAAGTGTTGAGAAAAATCAAACGCAAAAACTAAATTCTGCTACATCCACAAAGGATTAAAATCAAAGAAACACAGAAATAACGTGTTTCAGCAAATTGTGGGCATTCACAGGCGATGGTCGATGGACGAACAAGGTTCGCTATGTGAATCTATATCTATATATATATTATTATAACAAAACAACCATCAAATCTTTTTCTGCCCATTTTCAGTTTCTATTTTCATATTTTATTATTATTTTTTTTTCTTACCCAAAATAAAATTTTTATAGGTCATTAATTTAAATCTAGATTTGTGAAAAACGTGTAGTTCTTGAAACATGTAGATGATTTTTTTTTATGGTTGAATAGTGTTTAGAGAATGTGTATGTATGCTGGGATACGAAGAGTTAAGATCTAATCTATATTATTAATTTGTAAATATTAACATAAAATTTTAATTGAAATAAATTACAAAAAAAAGGAGACGTTTTTAAATCGGGAGAAATCTTGAGATATCAAGTAATATTGCTGAATACAGACTGCCAAGTAAATTTTTTTAAAAAAATAAATTTAAATTTTTATTTTATTTCCCATAATTTACCTCTCATTCTCTCTCAATAAAACCGCCACTCCAAACTCTAAAACCCTTAATTAGTTTCAAAACCATGCAAAAAAAGTACAAATCTTTTATATGTTTATGTTATTACTTAATTTTGAAAAATAATTAGTTTGTAAGTTATGTTAAATTAGTTATTTAGGCAAAATTGAATTATTTTAAATAAGTCGTTTAAGTTATTTTGACAAAATTAATATTTTGTATAGGCCATTTATATTTAACATATGTTGTCATATTTCTTTTGAAAATTTTATTATGTTTTATATTTTTATTATTTATGTTACTAATTTATCATATGTTTTTTTAATAATATAATTTATCATATGTTGTCATATTATTTATTATTTTGTATAGGCTATTTATATTTATCATATGTTATCACATTTCTATATTATATATTATAACTAAACAGTCGCCAAATCCTTTTTCCGCCCATTTTCAGTTTCTATTTCGATATTTATACATTATGTAATTTTTCTAAATTTATAGTAATTTTCTCAAAATATATTAACTTTTTAAACAAATATATCACATTACTATATTCACTTCTTAAGCTTTCATTATTGTCATGTTTATTTACACGTACAAAAATTATAATTATTAATTTTAAATAAATTCAATACATATGAACTTCCGTGCATTGCACGGGATGATAAAACTAGTAACAAGTTTATAGAAAAGATAAAACCCTCGCATCCAACCTTATAATCCCACTACACCCAAAGTCACCCTCTCCAAACAACACCCTAATCGATGTACCCCGCTACAATATGATAATTGCAATGTTTAACCTTTTAATCATCTCTTGATTTAATTTGCTCTCAACTTTTAACTTCACTATTACAATCTGAATACTTTATCATTTGATAATTGCTTCTTTTATTTTTCAAATGGTTATGTGAATTTACATGAATGAAATTTCAGTTGCTTCAAAAGTAAAAATCTTAAACCCAGAACTAGAAAATCCTATGTGATAGCTAGGTTTGAAAATGACCCTAGCCAAGCTGATGAAAATTCTATTTGATAATTATTTCTTTTGCCATTTCCCCGTGCTCTCAAACTGTTTAACAAATTCTTGCCCAAGCTAATGGAGATAGTGCAATCAAAATAAATTTTGATTCTTGGTTTTGACTTGCAGGTGATGCAAAGAAGGTAGAGCACTTGCATGCACTTGAGGGAGCCAAAGAGAAACTTCACTTGTTTAAAGCAAACCTACTGGAAGAAGGTTCCTTTAATTCTGCAATTGATGACTGTGAGGGTGTCTTTCACACAGCATCGCCTTTCTATCATGACGTTAAAGATCCCCAGGTTCAAATGATTCATGTTTCTGCATACATAGGCACACGTGTATACTGTTCCTTGTTTGTTTCTCATATGGAGTTTATAGTCTTAAGCTTGTGTTGTGATAGGTATCATTATAGGAAAGCTTATCTTGACTCAGGAAGTGAAAATGTTCTAGGTCAACTTCTTCAAAAATGTTCTAGGTCAACTTCTTCAATTTTTTTCACTCATGAATGTAGATTGCTAGCAGAAGAATAACCTTCACTGCTGACCTTTAGAGCTGCTCTAACTTCCTCATGGACACACTGGATAGGGTTGAGAAAGGTTTCCGTCATCATTTACTCTAGCTTCTTGTGGCAATGGCATTGGCATCAACTGGAGCACATATTGAGTTTTAAGTCCACAACTTAAATTGTGCCTTCTTTATAGTACTCCTGTTCACTCAATTGTTATGAGCAAATTCTACTTGTGATATCGCCAATCCCTATGTCTTGACATTATTCCCTTCAAGACACCTTAACATGTTTGCTAAGCTTCTACTAATTGTTTCCATTTGACCATGGGTTTAAACATTGAAGATGACAAGCACTGATCTGTGAATCGAGTTCCAATTCCGTCCATAAAGTTCTCCAAAGTGGCCCATAAATTTAACATCTCTGCTCGAAACAATAGAAGTTGGAAGCTCACATTACTTGATTACTTTTCAAAAAAATAACTCATCAATATGTAGTCGAAAGTTCTACAGCATGGATTAATGT
Organism: Diospyros lotus; assembly: GCF_014633365.1. NCBI lineage: Eukaryota > Viridiplantae > Streptophyta > Magnoliopsida > Ericales > Ebenaceae > Diospyros > Diospyros lotus. The sequence continues at coordinate 24,262,611 of NC_068338.1, read as the reverse complement.
TTTCCATTTTCCAATGTCTGTCCACCACAAAGAAAATCAAATCAAGTCCTTTCGCTGTCCTTTGAAGTCTAAACAAAAAATCCATGCTCAAATAAAGCCAAGGTGCTTTGGTTCGTAAAGGAGTATACAGTCCTTTGTTTAGAGCTTCCTTTGCCAAATCGACAAACATTTTCACCAATCTATCAACGTATCTACACATCCTTGGGAAAAAAATAATAACGATCAGCCAGCATTGCCACTATCTTTTCCCTACCAAAATGTCTTCACAATCCATTTACAGAAGTTCACTAATGATCTACTCAGTGAGTAATACTGTAGCAGCAATCTCTAGTCATATGATTTTTTGCTAGTGGGTTTGTTCATCTAGTGCCAGGGGAAATATATCAAGTATACTGCGGACAAATGCAACCTTAATGGATATACTAGACATCTGCTATTTTTCATTTCTTTTCTTGTTAATACCTTTTATTCTATGTTACTCAACTTTCTCATTCTCATGTCAGGTAGAATTGATTGATCCTGCATTGAAGGGAACACTTAATGTTCTTCAGGCATGTGCAAAAACCCCATCTGTCAAAAGAGTGGTGTTGACTTCCTCTATGGCTGCAGTGTCATACAACTTCAAGCCCCGAACTCCTGAAGTAGTAGTTGATGAAAGCTGGTTTTCTGATGTGGAGTTCTGCAAGCAAAATAAGGTGCTTCTATGTGCTATTTATTTAAGTAGCTGCATGTGTGTGTAGGGACTTAGTGCTGTCAAATTGCTTGGACTACCAGCAGGTTACATTATCAGAATCACTAGGAAATGGGCCCCCTTTCCCCATAGAAAGTTGCCCTATCATGCTACTAAGTTGAATTAATCTAAACACAAATGAGTATTAACTGAGGCTTGCAGGCTACTGAAATATATAGTGCATTACAATTTCACCCAAGATAACAGCTGGATTCATAGCAAATATTCTGCAGTCGAGTTCCAGTGAATCACTGAGTCTTAACTGGGCTTTCACTTTTAAATTTGGCCATGGGAGAGTGCAATTCTTAGAAATGATTAGCTTCCAAGTTCCAACAAATTATTCTATGTAACTGATAATCTCACAATTCCGAGCATCTGTACATTTTCTTAATCATGACAAAATATGTGTGCTAAACCATGGCTGGAAATCAGAACTCTAGATGTTCATCCAAGTTTTGAAGCTGTGGAAATGAGCTTCTGAGAATATGGTCGTGATCTGGTATATTGGGAATTACAGCACCTCTGGTGAAATACTCAATGATTAGGATATATTTCACATATGATTTACCCATTGACTCAAGAACTCTGCAACTTAGTCATCTCGATAACCCAATTAAGTGATTTGGAGTTTCTAGACCAAGCAAATTGAAAAAATCCTCATCCCTTATTGAGATATAGCATTTGCTCATTTACCACATAGTTTGTTGCTTTATTCAACCACCTATAAGTGTTGTTAATATCTGAAAGTAGGATGACTATAGAACAAATTCTTACTCTCTGATTGTATTATGTTTCAATTGATGTCATTGTATGCCTTTTATAACTCACAACTGTAGTGGCTGTTCTTTCTAATATATTTGAGTATTCTGGCTTTGTCCACCCTCTTTCCTTTTTTCTATCAGCTTTGGTATGTGCTGTCAAAGACTTTAGCAGAAGAAGCTGCCTGGAAGTTTGTGAAAGAAAAGGGTATTGAGATGGTTACAATAAACCCTACAATGGTTATCGGTCCGTTATTGCAGCCAACACTTAATACTAGTGCTGCTGCAATTTTGAACTTAATAAATGGTATGTCTTCCTTGCATGTATATGATCTGCTTAATTAGTTTTCTTTTACTGGCGATGATTTGTTTCCCTTTATTGCATAAACCTGGAGTAGTAAATTCTCTTGTGAAACAGCATTGTTTAGTTTCTTTAATTCGAAGCATTCTCCAGATCTTATATATTGTTTTGGCTTTCTGTTTCCTTCATTTTAAGATTGTTATTCATTGACAAGGAACATAAAGACTCCATTTTTTCCATTCTAAATCAGTTATTGCTGGAACAGGAAGCTTAAAATTTTTAGTTGATTCAACTTCGTTCTTTTCAGTCTGCTTCTTCTTCTTTTGTGCGCAAGGGAAGGGGATGGTAATTCATAATTCATCATTTAGATATAGTCACCTTGTGATGTAGAGGTAGCAGACAAAAAGAAGAGGAACAAAGATTTGATAAGAGAGGAAAAAGCGAAGAAGATACATGAAGAAGTAAGGGGGTGCTGACAAAGTGGCAGCCGAAGCTTTGGAGAATGGAGAACAGGGAGCAGGGGAACTGGAAATTGAAGATAGAATCATAGAAAGAGGGAAGAGAGGTGGAGGAGAGAGAATGTGATATGAGAGTATCATTACTCGATAGTTGATTCAGCATAATCCAGAATCGAACAATCCTTACTTCTTTGGGGTGTTTATATACCCAGAATGACCCACCTTACTGTAGGAATTAAAATAGAAAAATTATCAAAGGGTATCCCGAGTGCATGAAGCTCCTCACTGTGTGAGGGTTAAGGAGGGTCCTCTTTGTATGCACCATTATCCTTCATTTTCAAAGAAGTTGTTTCGAAGACTCAAACTTGTGTCCTTCTAGTCACAAAGGAGCAACCATACCATTTCTTCCAAGACTAGCACTCAAAATAGAATAAAATTTTTTATACTCTTAAATCTCTAAATATATATAGATTCCCATATAACCTAGTAGTTTAAATCTTCTGATCTCCATATCTCTTGAGTAAAGAACTCTCACTTCAATAGAAAAGGTAGTGCTACGACTCAGATTGTTCATATCAAAATTATAAATTTTTGTCATCAAAATCTGAGTTTTCTTCCCAAGCAGAAGATATTTTTCAAAACCATTATGTGAGAAAATAACATCTCAAATTACAATAACATCTTCATGATGACCCTTTACTGTGGGAGAAGTGGCCAAAGTGGAAGAATATATGCTTAAAGAAGGATGGAAGCTACTAATGGAGACCTGTTGATCTCTAGTAAAGGTAGGGGTTTGAAAACACTTTGGTGATGGAATAACACTTTGGTGATGGAATAATGAAAACAAAATTGATAATCATTTCCAACGATTTTGTAATGCAATAGACCTAGACTGTGTTATAAGAGGAGAAGTAAGTACAGATAACAATGTCATAAAGAAAGTGATAGGATGACCCTCAAGATTAACAAAGCCCACTTCATAATTGTTCCATTTTGAAATACAATTCTACAAGGTGCACCCTAATAGCAAGATTAATGAAGAGGACTGCAAGCGGTGGGTTGCATTGAGTGGACAGAAAGACAGTGGATGATTGCACGTTGGTCTGTTGCTGTGTGTGACAATTGTGGAACTGAATGTTGCTGCTCGAATGGTCAATGTGCCACTATCGTTGATGGCTGTAAATGTATGGCTAAAGAGATGGGGGATGCAGAGAAAGAAGAGATGAAGAAATAAGGAGAAAATAGAGGCAGAAACTTGCAGAGGGATAATCAAACTGTAGAAAACAGGAAGACTGAACCAGAACTAAGGAAGAGACGCCAGGGAGTGACAGACTCAGGGGAGCATCATTATTCTATATTCTATTGGGATAAACAAAACCTGAGAATCCTGCAAGTCATTTATATGCTCAGATACGGTCCATTTATCTAATTGTGAATAAAATTAAAACAGAACATGATCAGAACATGTTAAGATTCATGGTTGTCTAGAATTGCTGCATGGGAATGTCCTAAATAAACTGAGAGTTTTGATTTCTTCATCTGCATAACCTGCTGACCAACTCCTTTGCTATGCAGGTTCAGAAACATTTCCAAACTATACAATTGGATGGGTTCATGTCAAAGATGTTGCCAATGTGCATATTCAAGCATTTGAGATTCCTTCAGCTAATGGAAGATATTGCATGGTTGAGACAGTTGCACACTTATCTGAAATCGTGAAGATTATACATGAGCTTTTTCCTGATCTTAAGCTTCCAGAAAAGTAAGTGACAATTGTCTCAAGAAATAGAGGCTCCAGATCACTCTTTTAGTTTTTATGAAGCTCTAATTTGATTATTTTTGTTCTCAGAGTAGTTAGGATGTTACTAGTTTTTTAACCAATTAAATTTATATAAATAAGCTTTGATATGAGACACAATAATTTGGAGAAAATGAATATATCAAGAGAGTGGGGATACAACCCAAAAAAGAATTATTCGTTCTCTCCATAAAAAGGTATCTTCTTACCCCCAAAATGTGGAAAACTGGCAAGACGTCAATTCATATATTTAATGTCATTCAATATATGTAAGGAGTATCATTTCATCAATACATACCGTTATATCAGAGATATTAAAAACATTCAGAACAAATATAGCAAAGATGATGAGGCAAACTTTCAGTTGAAACAGTTCTATACATAGTCGCTGTTTTTTTTTTTTGGCTGGGTCTATACATTTCTGTTTCAACTATTCAAATTTCGAAAATGTTTAAGAATAATAGGGTTGCATGATGTTTAAGTTGCAAGAAATCCTTCACAAAATTACCATTTAGTAGTGATTTTACATAAGAGTCTTGGACTATTAAATATACTGAGGCTATTATAGTTAATACACATATTTCATTTCGGCTTCAATTTTTTAGCCAGTATGAACATGAATTAAGTATGCATACATTAGCTGCTATGTCTTTTACCCTTTCATATAACCTAGATCAGCCATCTTCGGATGTGGTCATCAAATTTGTCCCCTTGAAACCCTGATATAACAGAAAATATTTTTCTAGTATATCTGCCATAAACAATTTTTTATATTGGAGTGGATTAAGTTCAACTTGTACAACAAAAAACATTCCAGATACAGTATGAAAAAACACTTGCATATTTTCTTTTAAAATAGCACACAAATAAAAGAGTATTTTTAGTTGAAATTAAAGTGACATACTGAGTATACACAACTTTTGAGGGAAAAAAGATGTTGCAACATAAACATACAAGGGAAAAGATGATGACCTATACATACATATGAGGAAATGACTTACTCCCCAATATGACATTTATATTAGTAAATGTTTAAATAGAATTCACCCTACCTCCCTGGAAAAAAAAAATTTGTTGCAAATGGAGACACTCTCCTTACGTGGTATCAACCAACCTTTGATGTGGCTAAACTGGGTCCACTTGATACCCCAACTGAACCGAAAAACCATTATTTGATATTACTAGGTTTTTAGAGCATGTTCCAAGGATTATTGTGAAAATAACCCCGTACAATACAACTTTCATGTGTGTGTGCGCCTCTATTTCTAGTTATTCATGATACCTGTCATGCGTGTCATTGCTTGTGCCAAATGATATGGTGCCTAGATTCCAGATTTGAGATGCATTTGAATAAACTTGTTCCCACAAGTTACAGACTTCAAAATGAAAACAAACACTAACCCTAACAAGTTTTTACTCTAAAATGAACTCATTGCCTATTGATCTCTAACTTGCTCCTCCCCCAAATTATTGCAGATGTGCAGATGACAAGCCATTTATGCCAACTTTCCAGGTATGTAAGTCAAAGGCAAAAAGCTTGGGCATCAATTTCATTCCTACTAAGGAGAGCATCAAAGAAACTATTGAAAGCTTGAAGGAGAAGAAATTTTTTATTCAGTGAGTTGTGCTGGTATTAGCTAGACTTTCAAGAAAAATAAATAAATAAATAAGAGGAGGTGGAGAGCCACAGATTGTCTTGTTGGCATTACAAAAGGCCTCCATCTGTGTTGAGATTTGCCCAAATTGTGAAACCTCCTTTGAACATACTGTATATCTAGTTTGCTAAACTAGAATGGCATTGGAAACCTTCTTATAGTTAATATCCACCGTTGTACTGAGCACATCTCTCTCCCTCTCTCTTTCCATGCACTTGGGATGGCAAAGATTTACGGATGATTGTGACATGAGCCTAATTTATGTATGTTTGGAACTGAGATTTATGGAATGGAAAGCAAAGGAAGATAAATACTTTTATGTGTTTTTAAAATGTACATATGTACATAAGTTATTTTGGTTTTCTTTTCTGTCAAAATATCTTCTTTCTTTTTCCGTTGAAGGTGGAAAAACGTGTGAGTTTTGTCATCAGGGCTCTAAAAGAATGTGTGTTGCACATGTTTAGATGTTGTGAAACTTTGACCCTTTTGGAGTGATCTTTGGTGGTTAAGCACTGTCAGCTAAGTTTCTTTTTCTGTTTCTTTTCTAAATTTGAAGTTAAGTTGAAGACAATGTTACAGAAAAAATGGACCCGTAAGTCCACTACATTCATAAAGTTTACCTGATTCCTGCCCTTCCTAGAGTCTCGTGGTGGGCGGTGGTGGCAATGTGGTAGCGTAAGTTTCATGAAACTTTTAAGAAATTTAGGTTGGCCCTCTTTTTATTACACAATATGTGTATTAACTTTTATTTATTCCAGTTGAACCCACCTAGTTTATAAAATTATAGTTTAGCCCCCTCAGAAATTGAAATTTTTTCTCCATAAGCCCTCAAGATATTTTAATTTTTTGTACAATTAGGCCCTTTAATCATTACTTAATCTTATCTTAGTACCAATTATTACCGAAGACGTTTCTTAATATCTAAATAATTTTATTAATTTATTCTTCAATATTGCTTAGATTTTTTGTTATTATTATATTGTATATGTACATATTTTTTCAATACTTAAAGATAAAATTATTATTATTTTTCGTATTTTTACCCATTTCAAAATCAAATAATTTTTCTTGTTTTTAAAAAATTTCATAAAATTTCAAGATATTGCAAAAAGATGGGTAATTCTTACATTCTACCCTTACATAATCACTCTGATTGTCAAATTACATGCCAAGGTAGGCCAATTTAGGACTTCAGTCTTCATTAAATATAACTATTAAATAAAATAAAATAATAAAAAAGTTGTTATACGTTTATAATAATATTTTAAATATATAACTATATTGTTATAATTGTTCGTGACAAATTTTCATATTTTGATAGTGTCGTGTAATTGCATTGCTAAAGAAAATTCATTTTACAGTGGATCAAATAATTTTCTTTATTTTTTTAATGAGATCATTTAAAAATTCTCATTGTTAGTAAGATTAAAATATAATTAATCTTTAACTTTGTACAGATATAACAAATGAAAAAAAATTAGTGAGGTCGACTGACATAATAAAAAAATATAATTATGTACAATAATTACATGAGAATGACGATTGTTGGCAATATTGGTGGCCATCATGGCAATATGGTGCCGGTGCCAGCTTAGATGCTTTCCATGGACATTGTAACTATTTTTTGTTCTTTAGTCTTCGTGTTATTTTTTTGCTTTTATCTGAACACTCAAACAATCAAAATGTATTTTCTTGACAAAGTCTTGGCATAAAGGTGTATTAGTGTATGCTCGTACCTAAAAGTATAGTATAAATAATATTAAGATTAAAATACAATTATAATTTATACATATTATGTTGAAATTTGTAAAAAACTTGTAATAATTTTGTTTGCGTTAAACTTTTTACAAAACTTGAATAATAAGCAAACATATAAGATTTATAATGATCACCAATATTGTAAATTAAAATATAAGAGCAATTAAAAAAAATTGTAAACACTGAACAAAAAAATAGAAATTAAAATTATTATATACTTGTTAACGTTTTATAATAAAAAGAAAAAAAAATATTAATCTATATAATAAAGCAACTTGTATTCTACATTCCAGTCTGTATTTTACAATTAAATACCATTTTGTATTCTACAATTCCAAACAAATTAAATATAAAAAAATAAATATCAAATAATGCACATAATAAAAATTTTATTATGCTATGTTGTAAATGCAACACGTGTTCATAAAAATAGACAGGCATATTAAAAATTAAAATTAATACTTACTTTAACATGCTTTAGAAAAATATTTTGCATTCAATAAAAAGAATTTTAAATAAATATTTGAAAAATAAACTTTTAAAAAATGTATATAAAAAATAGTATATGACACTATGCAATTCCTAAAAAAATCTATATGACAATATTAAAAAAAAAAACTTTTAAAAATTGTTGAAAAATCATACAATGGGATGTGCATTTTCCTTTCCTTTGCCATAAGGGATAACCTTTTCTATTTCCTTTAATATTACTTTATTTTTTTTCTTTGTCTTTGCCTATAAAAAATAAGTATAATATATTTATAAATTATTTTTAAAATGATAAAAAAAATGCATATTTAACGTTCAAGTAATTTTTAGACTTACCTCACGAATGTGAATAATATTATGGTCACGCTCATTGCGGATAACAACATTAACACTTCTTTTTTGAAAAATCGAACATGTACATACAAACACTTTATAGTGATAAATAAAATTTTATACACATAAATAAAAAAATTAGTAAATAGAGTTGATATTACGGTTTGGTATAAGTCTCCATCCACCTATAAAATATGAGGAAAAAAATATTTTATTATAAGAAAATCATATATGATAAGTTTTTTTTTAAAAAAATAGGCTTTACATTATAAAAGATGTATTTAAATTTATATGAAGAAAAAAAAAAAGTTACTTGAACAAAAATAGTGATATTGTATGTTGTACTTCAATATAAAAATATTTGGTTATATAATTTTAGACACCAAGAAACAAAAAATTAGCAATACTAAAAGTTAAGATGGATTTCATTGGCAATGAAATGTTATTTCCAAATCAATTGCTACCAAATTAGATAATCAAATTTAATATTTTATTTAAATAAATAACTGCCATGGATAGAAAATACTTAAAGAGTTACAATCAAGAGGAGCAGAAAAAAAAATATAAATCAAAATGATAAAAGGTAAACCCAATGTTTAGAATAGATGTATTTTAATAATCATATTAAAATGATAAAATTAAAATCGGAGCACAACAATTGTCCAACTTTGAACTTTTATCTTTTCTAACTAACTTTAACTTTATAGAAATGAAATTAAAATTAAAATCAAAACCCGTTAAATTTGAAGTTCACAACTCGTTAAATTAAAATCGGAGCACAACAATGGTGAAAATTTGAAGTTCACCATTTATCACTTGGAAAGTCAAAACATAAATTTATGAAAAAAAAAAAATCAACAGATAACAAAGTCATTTTATAAACAATAATGAAAAACTATTTCATGAACGCAACTAAAATAATACACACATATACATTTATCATAATTTTTTAAAATACAACATAGAATATTATACTCCTTTAAAAAAGTGCCAAAAAAAAAAACATAAACTCTCTTACTATATTACACATAAATGTTAAAATAATCTATTTCTTTTTAGAATCACACAACAAATATATTACATTTGAATGGTACAATTTTTTGTATAATAAAATGTTAAATACTTTTTTTTGAGTGTGCGAGTTTAATTTTTTTTTATTACAGGAATATCAACTAAACAAATCAACCTCGCTTTATTTTTAAATAGCTCCACAACAAATCACCCTCACTCTTACTTTCTTTTTAAACAATTTCTAAAGTCTAATGAAAGTTTAAATACATTCAATGCAATAGCAGTAGAAAATAAGAGACTCTGGAGATTTGGGTACAGTTAAATACTTTTAACTATCGTCACTGCCATTGACTATAATAGTGGTCCAAGTAAGACAAAATGAATAGAAAAAAACACCTTCTTCACTCAAAATAATGGTTTGCCAAATATATCATCTATATAGTAAGATGACATAATGTGAAAGACAAATCTAGCAAAATATATTTTATTATAATCACCTAAAGATAATAACTAGCATGTACAATGTTGAACATAAAAATTAAGAAAATACATATGTGGGTACCATGCAATTGACACCAAGCTCTGTAAATTCAGTGTGAAATGTGTGCAGTAAATAAGACTACTTACCCATAATCTCCTTGAGGGCGTGGCGGTGATCAGCGAAGAGGGGCTGACGACAGGTTTGGGCCAAAAAGGGGTGGCGGCGAACAACAATGGTTCTGGGCCAAAAGGCAGTGGTAGCAAGCGACGATTGGGGGCACAATGATGGCAAGGCTGGGCTAAGATGGGGTTGCGGCAACGACGATGGGGCTAGGTTAAGAGAAGGTTTAGCGAAAGGCGAAGGGAATGGATAAGATGGTCGGTAGGGTGACCGGGGAGGCTGGCGATGGCGTGGGTGGATGGGTCTGTGAGAAAAAAAAAAAGAGAGGGAGAAAGAGAGATAGTGAGTGAGGGAGTGAAAGAGGCTGGGCCGAGAGGGGGTGCAGTGAACGGCAAAGGGAAAGGTGACGACGGGCGGTGGGGCGACAAGATGGACTGACGACGGCGTGGGTGGGTGGGTTTGTGAGAGAGGGAGAGAGAAAGGCACCGAGTGAGGGAGTGGGAGAAAGGAAAAAATTAGACGATGTGGGTTGGTGGGTCTATGAGATATAGAAAGAGAAAAGAAGAGAGAGAGGTAGTAAGTGAGAGAATGGGAGAAAGAAAAAAATGAGATGGTGTGAATGAGTGGGTCTGTGAGAGGGAGAAAGAGAGATGAAGAGATAGAGGCAATGAATGAGGGAGTGGGAGAGAATGAAATCTCTTCATTGTGCCTGTAGAGCTATCTCTTCAACTTTCTCCACCAATCACATTATTAATTAATTATTTTTTCCATCAATCACATTATTAATTGATTTTTTAATAATATATATAACAAAATTATATATATATATTTAAAATTCATTCATTAATCTCAGCCATTGATATACATTTAAAATTCATCTCAACTATACAAATAAAATGCGTCTCTGATATATTTTATACATTTTTAAAAACCCTTCTTCCTTATTATATAGATTTATTATTATACTTTGTGTCCTAATTCCCTAGTTGGCTTAATTAACACAAGGGTGTATCTTTTTGTCAAGGATGTATTTGTATTAAAAAATATATAGCTTGATATTAGATCAAAGATAAAGATCAATTTTAGTCTTTTATCTTGCCAATTACAATACAAGGTAAACCTTGTCATCGTCTCATTGGTTTGAAGGAACTTGATTAGGAATAAAACATTTACGAGACCACATGATCTGATCTTCATTACGTACATGACAAGATGACGTGCATGTTTAAACCACATAAAAATCCCCCACTTAATTAGATGTTACACGAGCTTTTATAACTATCAAGTGCAATAAATATTATTTTATGAAATAGATGAAGTTGTTTGCACAAACCCTGAATATTGTACAAGCTTTGAACATTATAAAAAGGTAAATGAGGTAATTGATTCTAGTCATTTGCTACCTCGTTACTTGTTAGCATTCTAAATAACCTAACGTGGTTTCTAACAATGTTGTTCGATATGCTATAGGAATCCCACTTCCATCTATAGTTAAAAGTTCCAAAAAAGCATGACACAAGATGGGAAACATTAAAATAATATTCTTGTGAAAAATGTATCTTCTACCTTTTATCTCACTGTTCCAATTCTTTGTAGCATTCCTTATTTTTGGAGTATCTCCATTGTATAGTTATATGACATTTTTTAAATGACTTGGGAAAATGCTACCTTTTAGAGTGGTTGAAGTGTTGTTTGCATATCAATTGAAAACATGGCATAGGGGATGGCTTAAGGCTTTCTTTGAGGCAACAATTGAGATTAGTAGTTCGATGGACTATTTCTAATACATTGCTCATGATTTTTTGTGTAACATATTGATAAGTCATCATTAAATTGGTAGAATCACTCATTAATGAGTCTTGAGGTTTGCGTATGGATGCAATGGCTAGTTGCATTTCTGAAGGGTTTTATTACACATTAAAAGCTTATTTGAGGGATTACGATTTGATGCGTGAACACCTCTATATGTATAATGCAACATTCAAATTCATATTTAAGTTATTGCCTTGTTGCAAAATGAAGGAGTTACTCGAGTAATTTGGCATGGTTTTTGCATAATTGGGCTTGTACGTGTGGAGATATCTAATGAGTTTTATGCTTATCTATCATGAGCCAATGTTGGAGCCTTCTCTAGAGTTATTCATCAAATTCTTCAATACTACTCGAATCTTAAGAGATGGGTGTTGGTTAATTTTCATAACAATTTGCTTACTGGGTAGTCAAAGTTTTCCAACAATTGGGGAAACATTTGTGTTATTTTGACCCTATTGTCCCAATTTGGATAGAAAGGTTTGGTTACTTATGAAATGTCATTTTATCGTTCCAACAAACATTAACATAACCCATGTCCTAAAGGTTGCAAAGTTGTTGGTTATCATCGATAGATTCAATAAGCCTTGGTTTTCTAAACGATAAACCTTTACTAGGCTAAGTAATCTTGATTAAGCATTCTTTTGAATCCTTATTTATTTTTCATCTTATTCTCGGTGTTTAAGTTCAACTTTAATAAATTTTAAAGAAAATAGTAAAGACCTTTAAATATATGTTAATATCAAGTTTGTATTTGTACATAGAATATATACGCGAAAACAATGTAGTGCAAATAATTTATGAAAAATGTGGTTAAAAAATGTTCTCTATGTCAAAATTGTTTTATACAAAAGATATATTCATCTTATTTTATATAAAATACGTGATACAAATCAATAATTAGAATAAAAGGCCATACAATATAATATTTTACTATATTTTTGTGTGTATATGTGTGATTTATCAAAGTACTAAAAATATAATGTATCAAACAAAAATAGTAAAAATACAGTTTTGGTCTCAAAGCTAAAAATACTAAATTTTTTTCAATAAGTCATTTTTTCAAATATTTTCCTTACTTTTATAAATAAAATATTTTATAAAAGAATCTGCTGTACCCCAATAATCGAAAGGAAAAAAGAAAAAAAGAATTGCTAAGAAGATAGGAAATTGTTAGGGAAAGGGCTTCCGAGATAACACTTTGGAAGGGTCATTTGGAAGGAATTTGGCTTTTGGATGATTCCTCGCGAGGCAAGGTAGCCGTCTCCAATACACGACCATAGCCTTTTCAGAATAAGCTTTCGAGAGGGACTTTCAGAAATGATTATTTGGCTTTTTCGAAGCGAAGCCATCCAAGGCAACGTGTCCTCCTAGATTAGTGACACGTGCCCCTGTCCACCATCCTCGAAACACGAGCCCTATAAAAGCCCATCTACAGTTCTTAGAAAGGGGATCCAAACATCGATATACCATTTCCACTTTCATTCTGAAATTTAGCCTACCTTTATTTCCATGAGATTATTTTCCTTCTGTTACTGACTTAAGCATCGGAGGATTTTTGCGGGAGAAAAACCTCGCGAGCCTTCTAACAGTTGTTCGTTGTTCACAATCAATTCAGAAGCATTATACTTGTTTTTTTTGAAGAGTTAAGTTATTTCGGAATGAACCCTACAGAAGCACTCCAGATGGCTAGACCCTCATTTGTGTAAAACCCTCAACTCGTACGAAGGCATATTCGGGAAGGCGTTTCGGAAGACTTATGTAGAATGATTACTTCGAAAGTCCGCCCATAATTTAGCGAGTAAGACGTGTTTGTATATTGGAAGACCTTGCACATTCCTTCAGAATGAGAGTCTCTTAAGTATTCTATCTTCCTTTGGAAGGAACCTCAAGCAACTTTGAAAGACCTTTCGGAAAGCCCATTCGGAATACCCCTTTGGAGGCCTACCTTAATCTTGTGACCGAATTTCAATCGTATCCCGAGACTGTTGGTATCCACGTGTATCCTACCCCTAAAAATTATAATTATTGTATTTTTCCAATAACAAAATTAATATCATGAACAAACAATAATAAAAAAGGTAAATTATACTTTGACTCTCTATGGATTGTGTCATTGGTTAAAACATTTTTTTTATTTGGAAATATTTTTAGAAGTCATTGTAATTTAATTTACTTAAATTATATTAATTAAATGTTAATTAAGTTAAAATAAAATCAATTAAACAAAAAAAACTTACAATTATAACCTCTAAATCTTTATTTTAATTAGAGTTCTTCACATAATGTAATTTAGATAAAATCTCATAAATTTAATATTAAAAATTAAATTATATCAAATTAATAAACCATGTTCATAAATCTTATGTTTTAACGTTGGAATGAATTAATGAAATTAAACATTATAATGAATATGAAATTATTAAAAAATAATTATGCTTGAATTTTTCATCTTCTATTTTATCTTTAAAATACTTAGATTATTTGTGACGTGTTTAACTATCTCGAATTAAGTGATGAAACTAGTTAATAACATTTTCAAAATAATTTTTCATGCATATAAACAAATTCATAATATGCATAAATTATCTATACTTATTATAATAAATAAGATGATAATTATTACTTATTGTATATTAAAATAAATCGTTTGATTTTGGATGAAATATTAATTATTTTATTAATAATAATATATCTCGTTCTTTATCTACTAAATTATAAGGGATAATAATATGAATATATGTGCGTGCGTCATATAAATGGGTTTTTATGCAATGAGTAAAAATTTTGACATCATACTAATTCATAAATTTTATGATAATAATGCAATTTATGTAAATTTAATAGTTATAAAAGAAATAATAATAAAATTTAGGGTATTGATACAATTTGAGCTGGAACAGTGGGTATGTGAATAATAAACAAACCGGGAAGTTTAGGGGTAGAAATGCAATAACAAGGAAGAGATATTTGTGAAGGGTTTAAATGGCATTTCACAGCATCACACGGGCGTTTTGCTTCCCTCGTGCGGGACGAACTCCCAGCGTTGAAGAGCCTGCGAAGCTGCAATTACTCTCTTTCTAGGGCTCATTTCTCCCACCCGACGAGAGAGAAAGCGAGAGCCGAGGAAGCTAAAATCAACTCTTCTAATTGCCGTTTCCTTTCGATGTAGAGCAAATTCTCCTATTCTGAACTCCGATCAGGTAGATTCCCGCTTTTCGATTCCCCAATTCACTCGTTTTCTATGTTTTTTTCCTTTTTCTTTCTCCTCTTTTCCTTCATCTTGTAGCTCAGGAATATACAAACACGGAGACGATTCTGCGTAGCGTGTATGCAGTGGCTTGTTGAACTATGCCTGATCAACTGAATATACAGACATACATGTAGTGGATGATTGCGTAACAAAGGCATATCTGAAATGAATGAGAAAAGTTCTATCTGCGTTCTTAGCACTAGAACACTCTCTCCTTCTCTCCTTCCCTCGCTCTTTTTCTCGCTCCCTTTCTCTCTGGGTGTCTATTTGTGTGCTTATAGATGTGGCAAAAGGAGCGGAGTGTAATTACTATAGTTGCAATAAATTATGGGCGAATTGGGTTTCCATATTTGTGGGCTGACCTCTTTTTCGATTGCGCTACTTTGTTGTGTTCTACAAAAAGTAGTTAATTTATTGTGATTTCTGTTGGACTTTCCTACCATTGGTGGTGGATTCTTGACGTTGAAAGGAAATGTGGTTAGGAGGAACTGGGGAGGAGCTGAAGGTCGCCTCAGTTTTTCATTTTGTGCTATTTTATTTACCTCAGACCATGAATTGGATTTTGAAGTATGCAATATGTTGGCAGGCTTTATAGTTTAGAAATGCGCTACGTTGTTTTGTTTGATGTCTGTGTTCTGTAACTTCTGTTTGGTGGGTCTGTGTGTCAAGGACATTTTGGTCTAGCTTATCCCTTTCCCTCTCTCACCCTATATACTCTTTCTATGACCTTATAGTGTTCATTTGGTTATCTTTTTAGGGCTAGTAGTTGCATTCATGGCAGCACCCTCCTCTCTTTCTTCTTCTTCTTTTTCTTTTTCTTTCACTGTTAAAGGTAATTGTGAGGATAAGTTGCTTCAGACTAAAAGTAGAAATTATAGTTTGGCATGTGTGCAGTTGGATTGTGAATTTCAAAGTGACAGTCTATGACTTTTTGATATTGTCTTGTAGTTCAAGTGAGATGGCAGCTCCACATAATGTTGAGCTGGAAGCTGCAAAGTTCCTACATAAACTCATTCAGGAATCTACAGATGAGCCTACAAAATTGGCTAGAAAACTTTATGTGGTGTGTATAATTTCCTTTTGCATCGACATGATTTAAGTTTAGTTTTACTTAATTGTTTGATGCTTATTATTTACTTAAAATTTTCAGATTTTGCAACACATGAGATCAAGTGGGAAAGAAAATTCTATGCCATATCATGTGATATCAAGGTAAAGCATTTCCAGCGCTATCAGTATTTCTTGATTACCTTTAATATTGGAAAATCTCTCACGTTTTGAGACAACTAAGGCAGTGGCAGCTATGGAAGCATTGAGGGACAATTTTAAATCCAGCCAGTCATGTTTTAACTGATAATATGAGTTAAATAAGATGCCCGGAGATTCGTATTCTTGCTTAATTGAATTGATGAAGTAAAAAAACAGCTTGTTGTTTTCACCTGGAAGTGTGGCCTAGACTTTTTTCCAATTAGAGATCCTTTTCAGTGTGTGGCTTAGTCCTTACTCCATGTGCAAGTATTCATTTAGTGAATAAATGGGGTGTGATTAAGATTTTGCTTTTAATTATTGTTTTATTAAACTTGTGCAGTCCAAGTTCTGAAGTCTTATGTAATGAAGTTGAATTTGGTTTTTAGCCCCTGGCTACCAAATGCGAGTTTATTTTCTCTTTTCTGAACTATCTAAACAATAACAGCGTCATTCTGTGGCCAGTAATTTGCAGGCTTCTTCCAGATGTCAGCATTATATATAACTCATAATCTAGTGTAACACATGCATATTAAGCATAATATGTTGGGTTCCAATAAAAAAGATGTGCAATTCAGAATTTGCATTATTATCCTATACCTTCAAACTTCTCTATTAAAATGTAAAAGTGCATCCAGTGTTTTATGTGATAGATTCCTTTAAAGTGTCAGATCCTTGAATCTGACAGGAAGTTCTCATTGAATTGGTGAGAATCCGGTTAAGAAATTAGAAGGAAATGAGAAGAATTTCAGAGGGAGATTCCTTTAAAGTGTCAGATCCTTGAACCTGACAGGAAGTTCTCATTGAATTGGTGAGAATCCGGTTAAGAAATTAGAAGGAAATGAGAAGAATTTCAGAGGGAGATTCCTTTAAAGTGTCAGATCCTTGAATCTGACAGGAAGTTCTCATTGAATTGGTGAGAATCTGGTTAAGAAATTAGAAGGAAATGAGAAGAATTTCAGAGGGAGAGGGACTACAGAAAGATAGGAGGGAAATCCGAGAGAGAGAGAGGAGAGATTAAGAGGGAAATCAGAAGTTTTTGATTAATTTATTTTCTTCCTTTTACACTGAATGCAATCAGTAATTTTATACTGATTGTAGCTAGCTTTTGGTGCCAAAAGGGCCGCCACTTTTCAAAGTTACATCTTTCAAAATATTGCAACTATCTAACTTCCTTCTAGAAGAATGACCTTTCATTTGCCCATTCCTTCTACCTGAGAATGTATCCCCTCTTAGTTCTTAGGAACATGACATAAAGCTAAAAGGAAAATTTATAAGTTGGCTATAAAATCAGTTTTATTGTACAGTAAAGAATGTTGGGTACTAAAGTGTCATGTACCCAGGGTTTGGATTGGAAATTGGAAGAAACCGAGGGGAATTAGACTAAAAGGGAGGGAAATACAACAAGAATTGGGGGGGGGGGGGGGAATTACTGACAGAACAGCAAGGAGGAGGAGATTAGATAGAATTCAGAGGGATTGGGAGAGAGATCAGAGGGAAATTGAGAGAGAATTGATGAGAGGGAAATGACTGAATTCAATTATCATTCAAAACATACATTCTCTAACTACCTTAGCCTATTTATAGGCTGTAAACTGAAGATGCAACACTACAGCAGCCTACAGTACAACCAGAAGAGAAATACACTAAATACACTACAACAGCCTAATACTAATCTATCTTTGGGGATCCTTGGGGTTGTGACCTATAGCAGCAACATGTGCAAAATACGAGTGTAATGGAGATGAGAATGTTTTGATAGAGATGCAACCATACAAGAAAAGATATAATTATAAATGAGGTTATTTGTAATTGTTGGAGAATTCGGTTAAAGAGTTTAGATAAGGATGTATCGGTGTTTGAATAAAAGGAGGATAAGCTGGGAGGATAAGCAGCCGAATAAGGAGCCGAATAAATCTAAAGGAGATAAGGAAGAAAATAAGATATTGCTGAGATAAAGAAGAAGATTTCTGTTATCTGTAACCTATTTAAATTAGAATTGTATCCTATATCTTGTAGGATTAGGAGTAGAAACCGTAGCATTACACCTGTATATATATGCCATCCGTTCAATACAAACTATGAGTTTGATTGATTTCATCTCTATTCTTACCTAAGGCTATTCTACTTAGGATATTTGGTTCTATTTAGTAATAAGGTTGGAGTGGCTCTTATTAAAGATAAGATGTGTGAGACCAAGACCAGTTTTCAAAAGCACTAAGAGCACTTAAGCGCAAAAGGCCTGTGAAGCTTAAGCATAAAGTGAAACCCCAAACACACGCTTAAGTGAAGTGAAGCGCACATAAATGAAATGAAGGGTATAAACTTTTATAAGCATAAACAAATATAAACTATTAAAAAGTAAAAATCAATCATTAGAAAGAGAAGATGAAAGGTCTAAACTCTTCAATGAATATGCTGAACTCTTCACTGAAAAGATGAAAAGTCTGAACTTTCTATCTTCCATCAGAAATCTGCCATTTCTAGGGATATGGAGTCTTATTTTTTAAAATTTATATTTAATTTTATTCAGATCTTTTTGAGATCAGATGAAACATGTTTCTGGGTAAGGATTCCATACAAGCAGCCACACCATAACGAAAATTTAAGCAAATCCAACAGTCCATTTAAAAGCAGACTTTATAATGCTTCACAGCTTAGATAAAAGTGTAACTTAAGCCTGTTTGCTCAACTAAAGTTGCTGGGCTTCATCCACAAAAAGCTCTAAAGGAGTTGGGCTTTGGGCTTAAAGTAAGCTTAAGCATACTGTTTAAAACATTGACTGAGACACAATTAAGATTATCTGTTCATGTGAGATGAAGACCAATCTAGGCTTTTGTGAGAAGAGTGGATGAAATGGAACAAATCTTGAGCAAGATGTCATGCACCTAGGGTTTACCGAGGGTTTAGAATTGGAATTTGGAAGGAATTGGGGAAGAGAGAATAGAAGGGAAGGGAGAAATCAGAAGAATGGAGGGAGAAGTCAGTGAGAACAGAGGGAGAGGGAATTCGAGAAGGAAGAGTTCAGATTTTATTCCACAACTACACTCTCTAACTAATCCAGCCTATTAATACGCTGTTACAACAAAGAAGAATTACATGTATTGAACAATTATTTCTAACAATTACTTATATATCCTTGGGTTGTGACACAAGAGAAGTAGAGGAAAACCAAGAACAAGCTTGATGTCAAACTCTCAGGTATGATATGAGTTAGAAGGGCCTTGTCGAAGATATGGTTATAGATAGAAATGATTAGTGAGCTAGAATTCATGTTGCTGACCCTACCTAGTGGGATTAATGCTTGACATGATGGTCTTGTTGCTGGAGTCCAGACTTTCCTACTCTAGTGAGTGCAGCTCTACTATTCATTAATTTCAATTGTTTGATAATTTCTTTGTCCACTGGAATCTCTCTCTTGCATTTAGCGAGTAGCCTTCATTTCATCTTTGCTGATAAAAAGAATGATATCTGTCACAGGTGTACCATATATACTTCTTAATCTAGTGTACCATGTACATATCAAGTGAAGGATAGTGTGGCAGGATCCAAAACAAAAAGTGTAATTCAGGAGTGGCAATGATTGAATGGTCGGAAGTTTCCTATTTAAGTCATTTGTATCTAATTTATTAATTTGGTGTTCAGTTATCTTTTGTTTCTCCACACGGTTTCTAACTAGCATTTAGCATCCATATTCTCTTGTTTGATAAATGGTTAGCATTGATTTCTTGATATTTTCTTCATTGGTGGTCATCTAATTCTCTTCTAAGTTTGAGTTTTAGGGTTATATAACAGTTCCCCAGTTGGAAATAAAAAAACACTCAACTAATGGCTGACCCCTAGCTACTTTTGGGAGGCCTGTCAAAATTGTCCTGGTTTATCTCTTATTTAATTTATCATATATTTATATTATTTTTCTTCTTTCAAGGGCAATGGAGACTGTTATCAATCAACATGGCCTTGATATTGAGTCTCTGAAGTCGTCACACCTTCCTTTGACTAGCGGTACCCATATTGGAGATTCTTCTTCAACACAGTTTGCAGGTAAAACTATACCTACCAGATTGCTTTGGCTAATTTTGAGTGCAATGGCTATGGCATTGGGTCATTCTCAATTCCTGGGTACTATTGTTGTATTTAATGAAGGAGATATTATCAATGTAGGGTCTTCCCTCATGGGTACTATTCCAAAGGATTCTAAACTTGGAAGGACTGAAAATGAGGTTGCCAGTTCGCCTGCTTCAAGCAGGCCGCCTGTTGGGCCCAGCAGTGCAGGACGTGATATTTTTCAAGGATCTGTGTCTCATCTCCGAAATAAGTCTTTTGATCATGAAAGTCCATCCAGTTTTGAGACTAGGTCTGCCAATTCTCAGTCACAGGAAAGGCATGATACATCAAACTGGGAGAAGGCAAATCAAAATGACTCTAAGAAAGCTGGCAGTAAGAGAAAGAGGGCCGATCCGCCAACTGCCACTGATTCACATATTGAAAATCCCCAGAAACTTGATAATCGTGGCATTAATTCAGGCAGGGGGAATTTAGTAAACAAGGTTGAACCATCTGGGACTTTATCTGTTAAAAACAGCGACAATATTCAGTTCAATATGGTTCAAGGAAGCAGTCAGATGGAAAATATTGCATCTTTACCTAGTAGCATGAGATCATCAAATGTTGCCAGTTTGATGTCACGAGGTGCAAATTCAAAGTACTCCGAAGATGTGGAAGTTTCTTCTGCTCATAGTGCTTTAGGACTACAGCAAGGAGGCTCTCAGCTGCCAGCGCAGTATGGCTTTAATTCTAGGGGTTTGTGGAATCAAAATAGAGTAGGATTCTCACTTGAAAAATCCCAAGTGCCAAGGTTTCCTTCTGGTGCTGGATTTGCTAATTCAACAGCAGAAACATTGATACACCAGTCAACTGCTCCTATTGGATCAGGTGAGTAATTCTTAATGAATTAGCATAGCAATTATCAAATTTAGAACAGGACTGGAGTTGGTTAAAGTGGTCAATCTATAACTATATAATAACATGAAAACTTCCTTAGCAAATTTTCGATTTTGTAAATGTTGTGGTGTAGTATTGGAAAATTATTTGCTCATGGTCTGTGTGGATGGTGCCTGTTGCATTTTTGTTGAAAAGCAACAGTAGTTTTCATATAGGCATCAATGTTCATGCACTGTAAGTTGTTCCATTATGCATAGCAATATTGAGTTCTAATACACTACATGCTTCTACTTTATTTTTAGGTCCATCTGGTGAGGTTCACGGAACAACCCCTGGTGACTCTAGTTCATGTGCACCAGTAGAAACTGCAGTCCAGGGTCCGATGCATTTCATGAGTTCTTCATATGAAAATCCTGGTTTGGTCGCAAGGATTAATGAAGAAAGAAGCAGGGAAGCCTTTTCAGCCTCTCCTTCAGTTGAGTTCTCTGCTGGTAAGGTCACAGTAGATTCTGAGTACTGGAAGCATGGGTTCACGAAAGGTGCAGTAACTAATACTTCTGAGAGACATGGAGAACCCCAAATCTTTTCAGCTAATCGTGGGGAATTAGGATCCTCAACTCTGTCTACTGGGAAGACATTGGAGCATAATGATGGACCTTTGAATGAACTACCAAATGCAAATAAGATAGTTCAGGTATTTCATTTCATTATTGTGGTGAGATGGTTGTAGTAGGATGGTACAGGTTCTTCATTTCATAGTTACTGTAAGATTGTTCAGGTATTTCATTTCTTTATTGTGGTCCCTTTCCTTCTGGAAAAGTGAAATCATGTCATGCTTACATATTACTATGTTATTATTGCGATTCCTTTTCCTTCTAGCAAAGTGAAATCATGTTATGGTTACACATTATCAACTAATTTGGCTTCCTTTATGTTTTACTAGTCTTGCACATGATTGAATTTCAACTTATAAGGGACAAAATGTAATGATTGTGACTATGCTATGAGCTGTACAAGGATAATACCTTATCCTCTTGTGTTTGTGCATATGGTATAACCTATGCACATGCAACCTTAGTCATTGCATTTTTTTATTTGAAGATGCACTAGGAGGTTTACCTTTTGTGTTTGATTATTTTCATGTGCATCATAGAATAATGCTCCATCTTTTCCACACCTTATTACTATCGCTTTCCATTTAAGGATGGATGTTCAAGCACCCTTACTTGTGTTCCTTTTTTTTTCTTTCACCGCTAAGATTTCTTGCCCCAATGCATGTGCTCATAGAGGTTAATTTTTGCCTTTTTCTTTTTCCTAGTTTCCTTGGCTCCTTTCTCCAAATTTGTTTTAGTAATGAACATAATGTTCTTTGGCTATAATATTAATGAAGTGGAAGGATGAAAGATCTTCCTAGATACGAGGGGGAGTGGAAGCCAAATGATGAAATGAGAGATATTCGACCTTATCTCAAGCTTTGAATGATCCGAATATTTAGGAGCTTTATCTCGGATTTAACTTTTAACAACATTTTTCAGACCAAGCTTAAGGGGGAGTGTGGAGAATTACAATGAAATTAGTGCCATTATCAAAAGTTAAATCCCCCTTAAGCTTGGTCTGAAAAATGTTGTTCAAACCAAGCTTGGAGCTCATTTCATAAAAAAATTCTTCTCGGTAGAGCTTTAGTTAGGATATCCGCCACATGATTATTAGTTGGAGTGTAGACTAGCTGAAACATCCCTTCTTCCATCTTTTCTTTAATAAAATGCCTGTCTATTTCAACCGGTGTTGTTAAAGGCGCGCCTAGGCGCAAGGCCCCTCAAGGCGCAACCATCTCGCCTTGCCATGCCCAGGCAAGGCAAGATCCAGCTAGGCGCGCCTAGGCCCTTCAGGCGCACCTCCCTCAGGCGCAACTGATTTTTCAGCATGTTTTATTTTTTAAACATTTTTCTGTTAAAACTTAAAGAGAAAGAAAATAATAAAATACAATATTGAAAAGTCAACAAAACTCAAAAATATCATGCTCCAGCTCATATGATTTCTAGAAGGCCAAGAGACTACATCTCCAAGGCTCCAACTCTCTTACGCAACACTCTCTTCTCTCATGCAACGCAGCAACTGCAACTCCTCAAGTTCTTCTCCAGTTCTGATTGAGGTGCTTCACTACTTCTCCAGGCCAAGATAACATATCGACAATCCCTGCTTCTTCTTCTTCTTCTTCTTACGCTGCTGGCAGCTGTTAGCCTGCTTCTTCTTCGACAATCCTTGTTGCTTCTTCTTCTTCTTATTACGCGACTGCTTCTTAATCTTACGTTGCTGGTGCTGCTATCCTTCTTCTTCTTTCACGGCTGCTTCTTACGTTGCTGCTATCCTCCTGCTCCTTCTTCTCTTCTTCTTGTTCTTCTGCTATCCTTCTTCTTCTTCTTACGCTGCTGCTACTGCTAGCCTGCTTCTTTTTCTTCTTCTTCTTTCTTACGCTGCTGCTACTTATTCTTTTTCTTCTTCTCTCCTCTTGTTCTTCTTCTTCTTTAGTTCTTTTTTTTTTTAATTTTTATTTGTTGATGCCTGTTGCTGCTTCTTTTTCTTTGTTTTTCTTTTAACATTTTTGGGCATAATTTAGCCTTAGTCAGCATGCGCCTTGCACTTGCCAGGCGTGCGCCTTGCCTTACGCCTCAGGCTTCAAGACTCTTTGCGCCTTAGTGCGCCTTGGGCCCTTAACAACACTGATTTTAACATATTTTGTTCGATCATGATGGATCGGATTCTTCGCAATGCTGATGGTATATTGATTGTCACATAGCATTTGTATTGGTTTAGGGACAACCCCTCGTAGTTCTTGAAATATTCTCGTCAACCATATTCCTTCACAAAACCCTTGGGCCATAGCTCTAAATTCAGTTTCCGTGCTACTCCTAGAGACC
Source organism: Diospyros lotus (assembly GCF_014633365.1). Taxonomy (NCBI): domain Eukaryota; kingdom Viridiplantae; phylum Streptophyta; class Magnoliopsida; order Ericales; family Ebenaceae; genus Diospyros; species Diospyros lotus. The sequence continues at coordinate 24,238,550 of NC_068338.1, read as the reverse complement.
ATTGACTGTTTTTTGCTGCGTCAAGTGACTAAATTCCCCCAAACAAATGAGCAATACCCGGATGTTGACCTCCTATCACAAATTGAACCAGATCAATCAGCATCACTATACACTTCTATTCCTTGATTGTTTGTTTTACGAAACATCAAGCCTTTGCTAGGAGTTAATTTCAGATACTTTAAGGTGTGGTAGACAACCTTCATATGGACTTCTCTAGGATCATTCATAAATTGACTAACACAACTTATTGAGAAGCTGATATCCGGTCGTGTATGGGATAAGTATATTAACTTTCCCACCAATCTTTAGCATCTTTCTTTATCAACTGGAGCACACTCTTTGCCAAGATCTAACTTTGTAGTTGAATCCATAGGTGTGTCAGCCAGTTTGCAACCCAACATTCCGGTTTCTTTTAGTAGGTCTAGAGTGTACTTTCTTTGGGATACCGAGATGCCTTCTTTTGATCTTGCAACTTCCATATCTAAGAAGTACCTTAGATTTGCTAGGTCATTGATTTCAAATTCCCTTGCAAGCATTCCTTTGAGATTATTTATTTCAAACTTGTCATTTCCTGTAATAATAATGTTATCCACATATACTATAAGAATGGTCAATTTATCTCCCAATGTATGCTTGATGAACAATGTGTGATCGGCTTGACTTTGGTTGTACCCTCGTTGTTTGACTGCCCTTGTAAATCTCTCGAACCAAGCTCTAGGTGATTGCTTGAGAACATAGAGAGATCGTTTGAGTTTGCACACATTATCTCTCGTATGATTCGTTTTAAAGCCATGAGGAATTTCCATGTAGACTTCTTCTTCTAGAGTCCCATTTAAAAATGCATTCTTCACATCTAGTTGGTGAAGAGGCCAATCTAGATTTGCAGCTAGAGACAATAGGATCCAGATGGCATTCAACTTTGCCACCGAGGCAAAAGTGTTGAGCCCCCAAGTTGCAGCCGCCACAGCCGAGGTTCCCATCGTGCCATCCAATGACCGTAGTTTGTCACAAGCGACTGCTGTAGCCCCACACTTGCTGCAGCCTGGTGCGGAAGCCAAGCCAGCACCGCAAGCACCCGCAACAGGCTAGGCCGCACTACCGCATGCAGGGCCGGCCGAGGCCACTTGTCTTGGTGCAGGCCGCATGACATGGGCGCAGGCGCTAGCAGGGGCACCCGAAGATAGGCCATCTACGCCATGCAGCACCATGCAGGGCCACCAAGGCCCCTAACAGGCGCACAGCCACAGAAGTACGCCCACTGCTGGCCAACCAATGCACCCATTGCCAGCAACCGCCCATAACTGCCAATAACTGCCAAGGCCAATGGATGCACATTTTCATTTCCAGCAGTCATGTCTTTTCTTTTATAAGTTGTATCTCTTTGAAGGGTCATGAACAACCACTATATAAAGAGTTGTCTGGCTCATTTGTATTCATCAAGTAAATATATACAAAGAGACCATTATTTCTTAATATTCCGATTTTACCCTTCTATTCCGAAATAGCAAGGCATAAATCCCCTTCCGAGAACTAGGGCATCCATCAAAAAGTCCCTTGGTAATCAATACCGTAGGAGTGAGTGAACCCTTTTACTATTAGTTGAGGTTTGAACTGGTCAATCTGCCCATCTTCCCTATACTTAACTATAAATATCCATTTGCAACTGACAAGTTGCTTTCCAGGAGGTAGTGTGGTTATCTCTCATGTTCCGTTTTTCTCGAAGCCATTCATTTCATCAAGAACGGCTTGTTTCCATTGTGGTTGTTGAAAGACTTCTTTAATTGTGTTTGGCACCTGCACCTTATTCAAATTGGATAAAAATACACAAAACTTTAATGAAAGATCCTTGTAGGATGTGTAGTTGTGTATTGGGTGTTGAGTGCATGATCTTACTCCATTTCGTAATGCAATAGGCCAATCAATGCTTTCATCTTGTATTGTTCAAACTTTCTCCAAACTTTTCAACACTGTCACTTAGGAGAATATTCGGGTTAGTATCTTGGTCAGTCCGAGAGTAGGAGTGGTGTTCTCTCTCTTGTTAAGACTTCCTCCGAGATTAAACCTGAAATGCTTTGGTAGGAGAAGGCTAAGGACTAATGAAAGGACTTGTAGGAGTAGGGTCCAATTGGTTAGGTTGCTGATGGTTAGGTTCTTGTTGCATAGGTTTAGGCTGCATAGGATCAATGTGTTGTTGAGTTTGAGGGCTTGGGCTTGCAAGAATTTCCCAAAATTGATATTCTTGAGAATTGTAAGAATGGATCTCCTCCTGAATATTAGTTTTGGGATAATAGGGTTGGTTTTCAAAGAAGGTTACATCCATGGAGTTAAAAATTCGCTTATGCTCAGGAGAGTAGCACTTGTAACCTTTTTGATGAGGAGAATAGCCAATGAAGATGCATTTAAGGGATTTAGGATTGAGTTTGCTTCAGAATTGTTGGTGTACATGAACAAACAGAGTACATCCAAAGATTTTAAGGGGAATATGAGACAAAATCCGAGTGTGAGGATAGTATTTGAGGAGGGTGTGGCTCGGTGTTTGATGATCTAGAATCCTGAGGGCAATCCATTAATGAGGTAAGTGGCTGTGAGAATGGCTTCACCTCAAAAATGTTTTGGAACATTGGTGGAAAACAACAAGGATTGAGCCACTTCTAGGATATGCTGGTTTTTTCTTTCGGCTATACTGTTTTGTTGGGGTGTATCCATACATGAACTTTGGTGTATAATGCCATGGTTTGAAAGATAGGATCCACGGATTAGAGAAAAATATTCCTTGGCTTTATCGGTTCTTAGGATTTGAATTTTGGCATTGAATTGTCTTTCAGCCATAGAATGAAACATTTGAAAGATGGGGTCAACTTCTGATTTTTCTTTCATAAGAAATACCTATCTAAGTCGGGTATGGTCATCAATAAATGAAACAAACCAACGAGAACCCATACTGTTTTTAATTCAAGAAGGCCCTCATACGTCACTATGAATCAAAAGAATGTGAAGAAGTATAATTTTGACTAGGATAGTTATTCCTAACATGCTTAGAGTATTGACAGATTTCACAATGCAATTTATGTGGATCTTGACTCTTAAACAATGATGGGAATAATTTCTTAAGATAAACAAAGTTCGGATGACCTAGTCTATAGTACCATAACATGATTGCAATATCATAAGTAGTAAAAGAATTAGAGAAACAAACGGAAGGAATTGTTGAATAAGTGTTGGACTGAGCTTGGTTGCCTCCGGAGTTTGTCTTTGTAAGAAGATAGAGCCCCAATCTGCCTCAGCATTGCCAATCATCTTCCCTGAAGTCCGTTTCTGAAATTCACATACATTCTTTGAGAACTTAGCAATACAATCTAAATCAGATGTCAATTTACTGATAGATAATAGATTGCAATTCAGATTAGGCACCAAAAGGACTGATTTCAGCACAATATCCTTAGAAAGAGTAATGGATCCAGTTCCCACAACCTTTGACAGTGAGCCATCTACCTCCCTTACAGTCCAATTTTTGTTACATGGCTGGAAATTGGATAGGAGATTGATTTGCCCCATCATGTGATCTGAGGCCCTTGAATCAATCACCCAAACATTGGATAAATCTCTTTTAGTGATAAGGGCATGTAGAAGAGTACCTTTGTGGGCTATAGATCCTGATGCTATGGTAGAGGACTGATTGATTTGAGTCTTTCCAAACATGGTTTGCAGGCATTCCATTTGTTCCTTACTAAACAATGTTGGTGCCGTGGTTGCAGTGCGCTCCTCCATAGATACTAGGTTGCTCTTACTCCTCTCATGTGCTGGCTTCCAATCTGGGATTTTGCCGTGTATCTCCCAACAAGTATCTTTCGTATGTCTTGCTTTGTGACAGTGATCACACCATGGTGGTCCCTTCCTCGGTTTGAAATTCTGTGGAGTACTTTGGGTGACTAATGCTGACTGTTCTAGATTAGATGTTGCAGGTTTAAGCATGATCTTCAACCTACTTTCTTCCCTTCGAACCTCGAAAAAAGCTTCTTGAATACTTGGGAAAGGGTTTTGTACCAAGTATCCTTCCTCTAATACCATCTAGGTTCTTGTTCAAGCCCATTAGGAATTTATACAACCTCTTTTGTTCCACAATCTTTTTGTACTTTGCAAAATCTTCTGTGCACTTCCATTCAATGTTATCAAACTTCTCTAGTTCTAGCCAATATTTGTTCAAGGAATTGAAATATTGAGTCACATGAGATTCACCTTGTTTGAGATCATCAAGCAAGCTTTCAATCTCAAACAATTCAGAGGTGTTTTCAACATGTGAATAGGCTTCTCTAGCAGCCTCCCAAATATCTTGGGCTGTATCATATAAAGGAAAATTCTCTCCTATATCATTCACCATAGAATTTATAAACCAGGACATTACCATATTATTCTCAGCTTTCCAACTCCGATATGTAGGATCTTCTTCCTTTGGTTTGATTGTTGCTCAGGTCAAGTAATCGTCCTTCCCCTTCCCACATATGAACATCAAGACTTGAGACCATTGTAGGTAGTTCTGCCCATTCAATTTATGTCCAATGACAATGAAAATATTATTGTCGATGGCTCCTTGATTGTTGGTGGGTAAGGGGATAATTTTGGATGATTGAGAACTCTTGCTGGCCATGTTGATGAGTAGGGAGAAACAAGTGGCTGAAAGAAGAAAAGCACTACGGGAGGAAGGGCGAGTAGTGGTTTATCGGAAGAGGCTTGGGAGTGAATCAAAACTCTGCTCTGATACCATGTAGAATTAATTGAGAGAAGAGAATAATTCATTGTTTTATTTGATAGTGCTCAATATATACATGATTAGGAGATAAAAGTCCTACCTAATGTACAAGTCTAATCTATCTATAAGAACAATATCTAATCTATTTAATTTTACAAATTATCTAACAGAAATAATCAGCTAACATATAGGGGAGAGATTCGGCCTTATCTATAGCTTTGAATGATTCGAATATTTAGGAGCATTATCTCGGATTTAACTTCTTGATAATGCCACTAATTTCATTTTAATTCTCCACAATATCAGAAGCATGTTCATGATGTTGCTGTATTGCGTATGAACCATTCTTGGGTCTTGTCTTCAACATGCTCACAAAGGCTGAAGATGAAAGTGGTTGCATTGGATGGCTATGTACCCTTATGGGTGAGCTGATTAGCTTGACTTTGTAATTGCTAGTAAGGTCTGGATGAAGAACGAAAGATGTCCGCTGAGAAAATATAGAACCTTAAAGAGTATTTTTTTAGGGGAATGGATGGAACTATTTACGGTTTGCAGTAACTACTATGCAGTATCTTCACGGTTTTGGTGGTGGTGGTGGTGGTGGTGGTGGGGGGGGGGGGGGGGGGGGCATGGGCCCCACCCCCCTCTGATGTTGCCCGCGTCAGGAAAACCTTATGTTGCCCAACGCGGGCAACATAACAATTTCCATATCTTCATTTACCACCAATGATGATATATGTATGTCATGATAGCCAGGAGAAATCCATCTTAGCCATATCAGCTTTGGCCACCATAGCTGGGAGGAATCCTATTTCCAGATTACATTCTCCTTCTCTACATTCTCATGTGCAACAATACTGCTACTCAGTGGGTTCTTATGATTGGTGTTTGAGATAATGATAATTTGGGTGAGGGATGAGAAGGCCTCTGACTCTTGGTCAAGGTCTCAAGAGTTTTTAGTAGGAGTCTGTAACTGAGATCTAGGGGGTGAATGATTGGAATAAGGTAAAGGATGCGGATGATAGTTTGAAACTCATGGCAACAAGGATTTGGTCAAAAAAGTTGGGTTAGTTGCACTAGTGGGATTAAGACATGGTGGTGGCGTTGGTGTTATTCCTTGAGAATTTCTAGCTATTTTAGTTTATTTTGAGATATTCTTGTGAGCAATTGGATTTCTTAGAGTTCTTAGTTCTTCCTTTCGAATTGCTTGCCTGTTCAATTAGTTCTCAGATATTTTGTGAGCAATATATATATATATATATATTTTACTCTGTAGTTTTTTTGTGACTGTTGATGTTCAATTATGCTGTGTTAAATTAGGGGTTATATCTTTATTCAATGATCTTCAGTAATATCTTCACATTGTGCATATGTCTTCTTACGCATAGCTGCGTTGAAACATTATGTTTTATTGCTTTTGGAAAATGATGTTTCTGTTACACAGAGTGGCATTCCGGGAAATTTTATGGAAATGAACATCTTTAGAGGCCCAGTTCCTAGAGATACAGGAAAATTTCTGATTTCTCAGGCTCCTGGTGTATCTAACATGCCTTTCAAGGAGCAACATCTAAAACAGCTCAGAGCTCAGTGCCTCGTGTTCTTGGCATTCAGGTATATGTGGCTTTACCTTAGCTTCCGACCTCTTAATTATAGAGAATATACCGTACACCCCCCTCTGCCCAAAAATAAATAAATAAATAAAACAAAAGAAAAAAAGAAACAAAGAACCTGTTATGCTTCTATAATCCTTGTTTCTAGTTGTATTATTTCCAAAACAAAATTGCTTGGCACATGCAGGAATGGTCTGATGCCAAAGAAGCTACATCTTGAAATTGCATTGGGAAACTTCCTTCAAAAAGAAGGTAACTACTATTAGATATTCTATTTTCTATTTCCCACCATCACTTGAAAATTAACACACATCACTGCAGATGCTTCTCGCAAAGAGCTGATTGATCATAAAGGAAAAGGGCTCTCAATTAATGATCAAAGTTACAATTCTGGAGTTCTCCCTGTCCCTGGGGCTAGTTTGTCAAAAGAATCTGAGGACCCAAACCTCATGGGGGACAAGAGTCACCTGCCTTCTGATCTTTCTGCACAAGCAGAAGAAAGGTGGCATCCTTTAGCCACAAGAGGAAGAAGTGAGGCTGAGGCATCGATTCAGGAAATACTAGATCCGCAGGCATTCCTATCTAGGGGCTCACAACTGGATTCTTCAAGAGTGAGGGATTTATCTGTTAGTAGTCAGAAAGAGGATTCAAGGAATGGACAGCAGGCTGGGAATGCAAAGCAAGCTTCCTCTCTTATGGGCATAAACAAGCAGACAAAACCTGAGTTGATCAACTGGACTGGGGCTGGTAATGAGTTTGCTGATGGATCAGTTCCTGGGTCTGTCATCTCTCAAGAATCAGTGTCAGAAAGAAGAGATGGTGCTCCAAGTCAATTGCAGATCCTTCCCGACTCTAGCATTCAAGGAAGCCGACATGCTGGTAGTCATTTGCCTAGTTTTCCATCAGGAGAACATTGGAAGCCTATTTCAGGAACTGAAGCTGAACGCCAAACTGTGATGACTATGAAGGATGCAAATGTCTTGTTGAAGAATGTGTCTGAGGGTGAGAATCATGCCTTTAGCCAAGTAGGGGAGGAAATGGATTCAGTTTGCCTTTTCCTAATAGAGAAAACTATTGCCATACTTGTCTCATACTTGCCATGGGTTTGAATCCCTCAATCCCTTAATCATGTCTGGTTGAATTTTTTTAATCTCATCTCCCTTTCTGCTTTTGCATTAGGGGGGGGGGGGGGGGGGGGGTGGGACTAAGTTTAGGCTGTTTAGCTATTTGGCACATTTTGAACTTTCATATGACTCAGAAAATAAAAGACGTTAAAAATGAAACTAGTTAACTATAAAATAGTAGTAAAATGAATTTTCTTGAAAAATTGGAGAAGTAAAACTCTAATGTCTCTTACACAATAATGAAATTTCTGTGTTATTGTATAGTTCAAAATTTTGGGGTTGGTGATGACTTTAATCCTTCCTATTCATAAACCCAATTTGGGATTAAATTATCAGCCTTTTAATCAGTAACTTCCACTTGTGCTGCTCTGTTGCTTATGCTACAAGTAAATCCATTGTCCAGATTATCAAAAAATTTCTGAGGTTCAAAGAAGATGTATTCCAGATGGATGCAAAAGTATACTTCCTGACATGCAAAAGAATGGTAGTGGAGGTCCCATAATGCCAGAAACTGACCAACAGGAGGAAGATATGTCTTCACATGCAGATTTAGCACCATCTCCTACTTGTACCACATCAGAGAAGTGGATTATTGAACAGCAGAAGAGGAAACTCTCAATTGAGAAAAATTGGGCGCTAAAACAACAAAAGACAGCACGGAGAATTGCTTCTTGTTCTGAAAAATTAAAGGTTTGTGATGAAGTACTATTTTATGCCTGTTTGTGGAGTTTTTCTTATTTCATTTTCTGAGTTAAAAGTAATCTGTGGTTATACTCTCTTTTGTGTTTATTGTTTTCTGTCAGGTCATTTATTTTTTCCCTTCCTGAAAAAGAAAATCTTTTAGTGTAGAATGGGGCACATGCTCCCTTGGTATGATTTGGATGGGGCTGTGTTTGAGTGCCTTTTTTTCTTGCACTGAAGTGTTAAGAAAGTGACAGTGACTTCTCTAACTGGTTAATATAATCAACCCTGCATTACCTAATCTGATTGTTGAACCAACACTGCTAAAAAATACGAAACTCAGTGTCTTACCTTTGTTATTACCACTGATGCACTTATTGCCCTTCAATCTACTGAAAGGCGAATTCAGAAAGTAGACAAAATCATCTTTCAGATGTTACTTTCTTATGGAAGCATAAAACAAAGAACAAGGACATTGGTTGAATTGCAGAATTAAGTCATGCCACTTCCAGATGTTACTTTCTTATGCTAGCCTGTCTGCATGACTCGAGACACTCACTGGTTGTTCTCAGTTTTTCTTTTAGCTTTCCCTAGTTGTTTAGGAGCTGTAGTTCTTATTTATAAAAATTGTAAGGAGCTACAGCCTTAGGATGGTTACCTTTCTTTGCAAGGAGTTTAATATAAAATAATCACTGATCTTCTATAGCTAAATATGGTAGCTTAGGAGTAGGCCAATTCAATCACTTTGGAGACCTGAAAGGAGTACTTGTATTAGTTGGCCCCTGTTACTCCCTCCTCCCCCCCCCCCCCCCCCCCCCTCCAAAAAAAAAAAAAAAAAAAAAAAATCTGTTGAAAAATCCAGACTTTTTATCATTTTTTCCACACGTACCTGCAATAGCATTCCGGTAGCGGGCTTCGATTTCATTTGTTCTGGCATGTACCTTGTAAATTGCTTTGTCACAAAGTAAGAAATGGTTTCTTCAACAAGTAAATGGTAGGAAGTGCACTTTCTTATGGTTTTTGGTAAAATTATGTTATCATGGTGGCATTTATAAATTGCTTTATTGTTGCTTTACCTAATAACCTGATGCAAACCAGAAAAGAAATCACTGAAACTTGGATTCAATTTCACTAACTTCAATCAAATTACAAGAAAAAACTGGGCATTCGAAAGGCCCTTAACTCTCCATAAGAACTAAATCTAAAATTTTCTTACCCCTACAAATTTCTCCCTCCCTTATATTCTCTACCCTCCTCCTCTAACCAAATTTGGTTTCGCACCTGCTGGGTTGTTACACAACCCAACGATTTTTCCACTCTACCTCTACGCACATGGCTGGCTGTTATGCTAGCCAGCCAATTTACTCTCCTGCCCTTGCCCCTTGGATCGTCTTTGATACGTCCAGTGAACCCCTATCATTACTCCCCCCCCCCCCCCCCACTTTCACCTTGTCCTCAAGGTGGAAAAATGGAAATTGCTGCTGGATCAAGTGGTAGGGCTCCCAAGTAGCTTCTAACGGGGGTAGCCCCTTCCATTGAATGAGCATCTCTAATCCCTGTAAGTTCTTCTCGGTTCCCTACCAAACTCCAAGCACTGCCTCCGGTTCCACCAGCATCTCAAGGTTTTCATTAAGCTGTCGAGGAATCTCCACATTAGCTTCCAATGCCTCTCTTGCCTCCCGTAGTTGGGACATGTGAAATACAGGATAGATAGGGTAATGTGGTGGCAGTATCAGCTTATAAGCTATCGGGCCTACCTCCTCAATTTCAAATGGACCATAATATCAGGCAACCAATGATTTTTGATGATATGGCTTTAATTTCAAATAAACCAAGTCTCCTTCTTTGTACTTCACCTCCTTTCTTTTCAGATCTGCTCCCTTCTTCATCATTGCTTGTGCTCTTATCAGCTGTGCTTTCAATTCCCCAAGGATTAAATCTCTCTCAATCAACTGCTGCTCCACCATTGAAACAGAGGTAGTTCCCTTCTCAAACCTCAATAAGGGTGGTGGTTCTCGCCCATACACTGCTTGAAATGGAGTCACCTTGGCAGCGGTGTGGTAGGAGGTATTATATCATAATTAAGCCCAAGGTAGCCATATGTACCATGCCTTCAGTTTTGAGGAAGCAAAACAGCGTTGGTAGGTTTCTAAAGTTTGGTTAAGTACCTCCATTTGCCCATCCGTTTGAGGGTGATAGGCTATGCTTCTGTTGAGTTTGGTACCTTGTAGTCCGAACATCTCCTCCCAAAATTTGCTCATTAAAATTTTGTCTCTATCTGATATAATGGACCTTGGCATTCCATGAAGCCTCACCACTTCCTTAATAAAAATTCTTGCCACCTCCCTAGCTGTAAACGGGTGTTTAAGACCAATGAAATGCTCGTACTTACTTAGTCTGTCCACCACCACCAAAATTGAGTCCATTTTGCTAGACTTCGGCAATCCCTCAATGAAGTTCATAGCAATGTTGTCCCAAATTTGGTTTGAGATAGGAAGGGGCTACAAGAGTCCCCCTGGTGCTAAAGCCATTTATTTATTTCGTTGGCAAACTGAGCAATCACTTACATACTGATATATATCCCTTTTCATTCCCTGCCAACAAACATTTTCCGCCATCCTTTTGTAAGTTTTTAAGAATCCTGAGTGTCCTCCTACACTTCCATTGTGCCCCTCATGCAGTAACAATGGAATGAGAGTGGATCCCTTGGGTAAATACAGCCTTCCCTTGTAAAGGAAATGGTTGTCCACTAGCTGGAAGTTAGGGTGTGAAGTAGGATTAGCTTGGAGATCTGGGATAATTCCTTGCGATCTTTCATTTGCCTTTACCTCACTGACTAACTGATCCATTTGGACCACTTTAGGCACTGTTAAGGCCATTATTGTTGCTGGGTGGCAGATTCGTGACAGCCCATCAACAACTTTATTCTCCAAACCCAGCCGATATTGTGTCTCAAATTGGAACCCCATCAATTTCACCATCCATTTCAAGTATTTCGGACTCACCACCCGCTGTTCCATCAAGTATTTGAGACTCCTTTGATCTGTTCAAACCACAAACTTCTTGCCGAACAAGTAGTGTCTCCATTTTTGCACAGCAAACACTATGGCCATCAATTCCCTCTCATAAATAGATTTTTTCCTCCCTAACTGATTGAAAGCATGATTGAAATAAGCAATAGGCCTTTGTTCTTGCATTAATACAGCCCCCATACCTTATCCCGAGGCATCAGTCTCAATGACGAAAGGCATCCCAAAGTCCGACAAGGCTAAAACGGGTAGGGATACCATTTTAGCCTTAAGTTACTGGAAGGCCTGCTCGGCTGCCACATCCCAAAAGAAGTTGTTCTTCCTTAATCTCTCCGTTTGAGGCCTTGCTAACTTGCCATAATCCCTCACAAAGCGTCTATAATACCCCATGAGGCCAAGGAACTCCCTCAATTCCTTTACCGATGTAGGAGTAGGCCAATCTAACATAGCTTGCCTAAACACACACTTCTTCCTATTGGCAAAGAGCTGGTTGTCCGCTAGTACCTTTAAGACACAACATAAGTGTTGTGTGTGTTGTTCAAAATCTCAGCTATACACCAATCTGTCATCGAAGAATACCAACATAAAACGCCCCAAATATTCTCTGAAAATGTCATTCATCAATGATTGGAAGGTGGTTGGTGCATTCGTCAGCCTGAATGGCATTACTAGGAACTTGTAATGCCTTTCATGAGTCCTGAAAGCGGTCTTGGGAACATCCTCAGACTTGACTCTAATCTGATGGTAACTAGATTTCAAATTGAGCTTGGAGAAGACCATGGTGTAAGAATGATACCTAGGGTTTAAGAGACTGAGAGGCAGAGAGAAGAAGAATACTTGAGCACTGGAAATCTTATTGAATGAATAAAATCAATAACAACAACTAAACAAGAGCTGCTTATATATGCAGCTTAACCGACACTGAGGCATTATCACCTAACACAAATAATAACATAACAACTACAAGAAAGAACATAAAACGGAACAGTAAACAGCAAGCTAACACTATCTCAATGTTACATTCTCTTCTACACTTCCCCTCAAATCAAGCTTCTCCAGTGTCTCTACACACAAGCTGTTAGAAGATGCTTCCTTTGCAGTATATCTTTGTGTACAAGTACATATAGGACTCCAAGTAAGCTGTAGTTTGCCACATAAGAGTTGAAATCTGTCCCGAGGCAGACTCTTAGTTAGAATATCAATAACTTGCTTTGAAGTAGGGACATACCGTATTTCCACTTCACCATTTTCAACTTTTTCTCTAACAAAATGAACATCAACACCAACATGTTTGGTGCCAGAGTGAAAAATTGGATTTTCAACCATACTCTTGGCTACCAAATTACCACACCATACAATAGGAATTGAACCAACAGAATATCCCAACTCTGTAAACAATGACTTAAGCCATAGTAACTCCATCACTCCCAAGGCAACAACCCTATACTCAGCTTCCACTACTAACTGAGCAACCACAGGCTGCTTTTTGGAACCCCAAATTGTAAGATTGCTACCAAGATAAACACAAAATCCACTAGTACTCCTCCTGGTGACCTTGTAGCCAGCATGATCTGCATCAGTAAATACTGATATGGTCAGATTTTCAGGTGTAGAGGAGAAAAACAAGCCCAAATCAGTAGTTCCCTTTATATACCGAAGTAGTCTCTTGCAAGCTGACCAATGTTGGCATTTAGGATGTGTTGAAAACTGACTCAACTTGTTAACAACAAATGCAATATCAGGCCTTGTATAGGTCAAATATTATAAAGATCCTATAATTGTTCTATAGACAGCTGGATTAGGAAACTCTTCTCCTTCATTTGTTAAAGAAAGACCAGCAATCATAGGAGTGTCACAAGGCTTACAATCTTCCATCCCAGCTTTCTTCAACAAACAAATCCACAACGTATTTAGTTTGAGTAAGATAAAGACCAGTCTTGTTTCTATACACCTCAAATCCAAGAAAGTAATTAACAGCTCTTAGAGTTTTTAAAGCAAACTGTTGATCAAGATCACGAATACAGGCCTGAAGCGCAGTGGAACTAGATCCGGTAAGAAGGATATCATCCACATATACTAACAGAAACAACACATACTCAACTGTTCGCTTGATAAACAAAAAAGCATCAGAAACTGATCTAACAAAATCCTAGTGAATTAAAGCTTTCTTCAGCTTATTATACCAAGCACGAGGAGCTTGTTTCAATCCATATAAAGACTTCTTCAACTTACAAACATGATGAGTAGCAGAATTAACAAATCCTTCTGGTTGAGCCATATACACAGTCTCAACTAAATCACCATTCAAAAATGCATTGTTAACATCCATTTGCTGAATCTCCCAACCAAAAGACACTGCCAAGGAAAGCAAAACTCTAATGGTAGGAGTTTTAACCACTGGACTAAAGGTTTTTGCATAGTCCACACCTGGATTTTGAAGAAATCCTTTGGCAACTAATCTGGCTTTATACTTTAAAATGGACCCATCAGGCTTTAAGTCGAGTGAGCATAGGGTGAATAGAAGGAGTTGGAGCAAGTTTATGTTTAGGAGTCTTAGAGATAGGAGGGGTAGATGATGTAGGAGGAAATGTAGTGGTAGAAGATTGAATAGTGTTTGTGGATCTCAGAAAAGAACTTGGGGAATGAGTTACCAGGGGACACTTGCAAGAAGGAGATGAAGAAACAAAAGAACGAAGAAATTCAATAGAAGGAGCACTGGGCTTGAAACCATGAGGTAATGTAGTAGGCACATTAGAGGAAGAAAATATGGTGGAGTAAGGAAAACCCCGAACATTAAATTGTACATGTCGGGTTGTATACACACGACCAGATGGATGTAAACATTTATAACCAGCTTGAGTGATACTATATCCAATAAAGATACACTTGGTTGAATGAAACTCAAACTTGTGCTTGTTGTAAGGCCGAAGGAAAGGGAAACAAGCACAACCAAACGGTTGAAGAAAATTATAATTGGGAGACTTCTGATATAATAGTTCAAATGGAGTCTGAAAATTAATCAATGAGGAAGGAAGAAGATTAATCACATGAACAGCAGTTAGAAAAGCTTCTCCCCAAAATGTTAAAGACATTTTTGCATGGGCCAAAAAGGTTAATCCCATTTCAGCTATATGCCGGTGTCTACGCTCAGCGATCCCATTTTGTTGATGAGTGTGAGAGCACGTAAACCTAGGCTGAATGCCATTACTCTGTAGATAAGGTAGACAGGCATGAAATTCTCCCCCATTATCAGTTTGTAAGGCTTGAATTTTGGTTTGAAATTGAGTTTGAACAAGCTTATGAAAGGTAGCAAAGACTGATAGAAGATCGGATTTGAGTTTTAAAGGATATAACCAAGTGTGTCTAGTGTAAGCATCCACAAAAATGGCATAATACCGAAAACCTTGCATTGACAACATAGGAGCTGGTCCCCATAGATCAGAATATACTAGTTGTAAGGGGCGAACAACAATAATCTCATGTGTAGAAAAAGGTAATTGATGTAATTTACCAATCTTGCAAGAATCGTAGAAAACTAAATAAGAAGATGAACAAGAAATTTCAGTTTTATTCAACACAGTTCGAAGAACATTCAAAGAGGGATGACCCAATTTATTGTGCCAATCCTGACATATACCAGTATTTTGAGCCAAATTTACATCATGTGACAGTTCATGAACAAATGAAGACTGTGGGTTACAAACTTTCCTATTATTACAGGAAGTGGACAAAGTACTAGTTGAATTAACAGAAATTGGCGCTAGGGATTGAGCTGGAGTGCTTGTTGCAGCAGAACAAGAAGCTGGAACTAGCCGATATAGCCCATCCTTAAAGTGTCCCCGTAGAAGAACCTCCCCGGTTCTTTTGTCCTTAATCAAACAGACATCATAATGAAATTCGACCACCACATTATGATATCTAGTAAGTGGAGAAACACTTAGAAGATTTTTATGTATACTAGGAACATGAAGAATATTAGGAATATAAAGAAAAGAATTGGAAGAGGTATTTAACATACCTGTACCAACATGAGTAATAGGCAACTGTTTACCATTGCTAATGGTAACTTTGTCCCCACCATGATAAGGTGAATGCAGGGACAAATTATTAAGGTTCGAAGTAATGTGATTTATGTTGCCGGAGTCCACAAACCAGGCTGGATCAGGAAAAGATGGTTGTTGTTGAGTAGCAAATTGCTCGAGAGTGTTATTATATGGTGAGCCTAGCACTGAACCGTTATCACTAGAGTAAACTCCATTAGAATCACTAAAGGTAGCCATATAAGCACTTGAATCGAACTGATTTCCAGGATTATAACCACCAGAGGATCTACTAGTGCCTTGATTGGTTACTCGAGTAAAATTTCGATCAAACTGATAATAGCATTTATCTACTAGATGTCCTGGTTTTCCACACAACTGACAGTAAAATTTTCTGTTTGATCTACCTTTGCCTCTACCTCCTCTAAATCCAGAACTTCCTCCTCTCTGAGAATATCCTCCTCTATTATAACTAGAATTTCCATTATTCTGATGTGAAACCATATTAAAATTCATAGTAGAGGACAGTGAATCAAAATGTAGAGAAGACGGAGGTACATTTTTAGAAGCTAAGCGTTGTTCATGCATGAGCAGCAAGTATTGAACTTTCTCCAAATCTATATCATCCATTTGATAGGTGATTAAACTCACAACACGGTCATAATCTTGTTCTAGACCATTAAGAATTGCAAGCAACAACTTCTTGTCACTCAAAGGTTCTCCTATACTTGCAAGAGAATGACTTATGGTCTTGATCTTTAAAACACAGTCATTAACCGATAAATTCTCCTTTTTAACAAATCTTAATTGTTGCTTTAGTTGAAATGACTTGGTTATAATATGTCTAGCGTACAATTTTTCAAGATAAAGCCATACCTCAATAGATGATTCATAGTGAATCACTTGCGCTAACACTTCTTCGGTAATCGTGGAGAAGAGCCAGCCTAACAACAATTGATCAGATCAAAGCCAGTTCATGTATTCTGGATTGACTTCTTGATTCACAGTTGAACTAACTCCATTCGAGTGGATCACATATTTTGAAGGAGGAGATGAGTTGTTCAAGAATGAAACCAAATCAAAGGCTCTTATAGTCGCTAAGATCCGAGCCTTCCAAAAGATATAATTCTTTGAATCAAGCTTTAGTGGAATGAAACTGAAAGCCTTAGACGCTACAACAAAATCGAATTGAGAAACCGATGACAGATTTGAGGTAGATCTAGTAGGAGGAGGAGAGGAGGACCGATTTTCATGAATTAACGCCATTAGCGTGTTTGGCTTTGATGCCATGTAAGAATGATACCTAGGGTTTAAGAGACTGAGAGGTGGAGAGAAGAAGAATACTCAACACTGGAAATCTTATTGAATGAATAAAATCAATGACAACAACTAAACAAGAGGTGTTTATATATGCAACTTAACCAACACTGAGGCATTACCGCCTAACACAAATAATAACATAACAACTACAAGAAAGAACATAAAACGGAACAGTAAACAGCAAGCTAACACTATCTCAATGTTACATGCTCTTCTACACATGGCATCATGCAACTCATCAAGTAACTCCTCTATCACGGGAATGGGAAATTTGTCCGGTATAGTGATCTTGTTCAAGGCCCTATAGTCCACACAAAAATGCCACCCTACATCCTTCTTTTTTACCAACAACACTGGATTCGAAAATGGGCTGGAACTAGGTTGTATAATTCTAACAGACAACATCTCCCCCACCAACTTCTCAATTTAATTTTTTTTGCAAATAAGGGTATCAGTGGGGCCTTACACTAACCGGTGTGGTTCTCGAAACCAGATTTATAGCATGATCCTTCCTCCTGCAAGGTGGCAGCCCCTCCGGTGTAGAGAAAACCGTCTCAAACCCGGCCAACACCCCCCTTAGCATCACTGGAGCTTCCTTTTGAGCTTCTTTGATCTTTGCCGCCATGGTTCCCAATTCTAATAGCATTCCTTCTCCATTTTCCTTAAAGGCCTTCACCATCGCCTTCAAGGACACCAAGGTCTTGCTCAAGCTAGGGTCCGCTTGCAATGTTACTGCTATGCCTCCTATCTGAAATTTCATTGTAATGGCCTTCCAATCCACATTCATTTTTCCAACGGCTGCTAGCCACTTCGTTCCCAAAATTACGTCTAAGCTCCCCAAGTCTAGATGTAAAAAATCCTCTACAATTTGCAGATTTTGGAGATTAGCTTCACTTCTTTGCAAATTCCAGCCCCTTGCACTGCCATTCCCGTTCCCATAATTACCCCATATCTTGCTGTTTTTTCCCTTGGTAAACCCAACTGCTGCACTAACTCAGTTGCTATAAAATTATGCATTGCTCCTCCATCAATAAGCACCACTACTGGCTGCCCCTCTATGTCCCCTTTGAGCTTCATAGTTTGTGGTGTTGTCAATCCAACTATAGAGTTCATTGAGAGCTCAATGACCTCCCCCCTTGCCCCGACTCTCCTTCTACCTCTTCCAATGTTTCTCCCTTAACTACCGCCTCTTCTACCTCTTCATTATATATCATCATCACTCGCAACTCTTTATTTATGCACTTGTGGCCTATAGTATATGTCTCATCACATCGAAAACATAGGCCCTTATCCCTTTTTGCCTTCCACTCTGCCTCGCTAAGCCGTTTGAAGGGCGGGTTACACCAGCTCCCATTGGCTTGGGGTCGATATGGGTTAGTAGGACTGACTGTCGTTGATTTGGGGGGCTGTTGCAAATGTGGCAGAATTCCCCCTCGCCGGTAAGTCAAAATTGGGTTTGGCATGGCCTGTCCCTTGTTCGAACCCAATCCAATCCCGCCTCCCTGAACCACCTGATTCTGCTCCTCTATACGTTGAGCTAAATCCATCATCTGCTCCAAGCCCCTCGGCCTCAACACCCTCAACTCGACGCCTCAACAACAATTTGAAGTCCTCCTAGTTCCTCACCCTTCGTCGCTTTTCTTCCCATTGGAACCATGAAAGTGCATCACCCTCCAAACACGGTGCTGCTGCATCCAACTTCTCATCATCAGTCAACCTGTTCACCACAAAGTATCGTTCGACTCGAAATATTCAACCGTTCGGATCTTCGCCCTCGAAGAGTGGCATCTTCAATTGACGTCCTCGGATCTCTGGCTGCCAGCCCCCATTGGAACCACCTACTTCAGCTCGCCGTACTCCTATTTCCGGCATCGCCTCGGAATCTTGAGTGAATCATGGTGGTTGGTCTCCCAACTTCTCCTTGTTCTTCCTCTCCCGTTCCTGCTCTTCCCACCTCATTCTCATCCATGCGAACTGCTCCATGTTTGTGACATTCTTCTCCACCGATTGAACCTCACCCCTCGTGGCATCAACTCTCTGTTTCATGCCTTCCATCCTCCCTTCCAATTCACTTACTCGGTCCGTCAGGTTCACTATCAGGATCGATAATTCTCTGATACCAAATTGATGCGAACTAGAAAAGAAATCACTAAAACTTGGATTCAATTTCACCAACTTCAATCAAATTACAAGGAAAAACTGGGCATTCGAGAGGCCCTTACCTCTCCCTAAGAATTGAAACTAAAATTTTCTTACCCCTACAAATTTCTCCCTCCCCTATATTCTCTTCCCTCCTCTAACCGAATTCGGTTTTGCACCTGCTGGGTTGTTATTGTAAGAAACCCTAGGTATCGTGAATAGAGATAGAACACAAGGGAGAAAGAATACCTCGAGAGATTCAATTAAGAAATTAGAATACAAAAACATTACAAATAATAGGAGCAGAAGCTGATATATATACTGCTCAAGCATAATAGAAAGAACCAACCGCCTAACAACTTATATGAACTAAGCAAGGCTACCGGCTACCAATCTTAACAACAACAACTAAATAGACAGTTAAAGGAAATCAACAGTAACACTGCACTAATAGTAATAACAAGACATTAGATGCTTCCACACTTCCCTTCAAATCAGACTCTGTAGATAGTGGTAATTTGGTTGCACCAGATGCTTCCATATGCCCCTTCAAATCAGACTCCACAAAGGCCAAAGTAGCCATAGAAGAACGGATGCATATAGGAGACATTCGAATACCAAGCTTAGCACATAAGAACTCAAACCGAGACTTAGGCAACCCTTTAGCAAGAATGTTAGCCACTTGATCGGAGGTAGGAACATATCTAATTTCCACATCACCCTTTTCGACCTTTTCACGTACAAAATGAACATCAATCTCCACATGCTTAGTTCGGGAATGAAAAACCAGATTTTTCAGCCATGCTCTTGGCAGCAAGATGAGTGGACAAACAAGGATACCCCAACTCAAAAAACAGAGACTTTAGCCACATAAGTTTTGTGATGCCAAGGGCAACAACCTGATATTCTTCCTCACCAACCGAGCGAGCAACCACCGCTCCCCAAACAATAAGATTTCGGCCAAAGTAAACACAAAACCCACTGGTTGAGCGCCGAGTGACCTTGCAACCGGCATGATCAGCGTCAGTGAACACTGTTAGAGTTAAATCATCTGGTGAAGGTTTAAAAACCAGCCCCATACCAACAGTTCCTTTGAGGTAACGCAACAGCCTTTTACAAGCCAACCAGTGTTGAGTCTTAGAATTAGACAAAAACTGACTCAGTTTATTAACAGTAAAGGCTATGTCTGGGCGTGTGTATGTAAGGTATTGGAGGGATCCAATTAAAGTCCGATAGAGAGCATGATTAGAAAAAGACTCCCCCTCATCACTTAATGACATACCAGCAACTATAGGGGTGCTACAAGGCTTTCAATCTGACATGGCAGCCTTCTTTAATAGATCAACCACATATTTAGACTGAGTGAGATACAAACCACTAGTATCTCTATAGGCTTCAAACCCTAGGAAATAATTCACTGAGTCTAGAGTTTTAAGAGCAAATTGAGTGTCCAAATTGCGAATACAAGAGGTGAGAGCTAAATAATCTGAGCCTGTAAGGAGAATATCATCAACGTAAACCAGAACAAACAACACATAACTGGATGTCTGTTTAATAAACGAGGCATCAGAAGTAGATCGTACAAAATCCCAATTATGTAAGGTTGTTCTCAACTTAGAATACCAGGCCCTGGGGGCTTGCTTGAGCCCATACAAAGACTTGTTTAGTCGACAGACATGATGAGGAAACCGGGGGTCAACAAAACCATTAGGTTGAGCCATGAAGACTGTTTCAGTTAGGTCCCCATTAAGAAAAACATTATTTACATCTACATCCATCTGTTGAATGTGCCAATCATAGGTAACAACCAAAGAAAACAGAACACGAATTGTTGGGGCCTTAACCATTGGACTAAGGTTTCTTCATAGTCCACACCGGGAGTTTGATGAAATCCCTTGGCTACCAATCGAGCCTTATATTTGAGAATAGAGCCATCAACATTATATTTAACTCGGTAAACCCACTTGCAACCTACTAAATTCATATGGGATGAAAAGGGAACCAAGGCCCAAGTATTATTCTGTTGTAGGGCACTGAACTCCTCCTCCATGGCCTTAACCCATCATGAATCTAAGAGTGCCTCACGAACTGAGCTAGGTTCTAGGTTACTTACTAGGACATGAGGAGAACAGGTTACAAGCTGTTTGGCCTTTGAGCGAGTAAGCATAGGATGAATAGAGGGAGCTAGGATAGGTTTAGGCTGAAGAAAAAGGTGTGATTGAAGAATCGGAAGACTGTGACTGAGAGGCATGCAATACAAGAACTACAGAAGGTCGTGTTGTCAGAGGACATTGTGAAGAAGACGTAGAAACTGCAGAGTGAAGAAAATCAGTAGAAGAACTCAAGGGAGGACACAAAGATTTAGTCATGGTAGGAGTAGGAAACAAGAGAGGAAACGAAAAATCATTGACATTGAACTTTACATGACGAGATACATACACTCTCCTTGATGGATGCAAACACTTGTAGTTAGCTTGGGTATAACCAATGAAGACACAATTGGTAGAATGAAAATCAAATTTGTGCTTGTTGTAAGGACGAAGGTAGGGAAAACAGGTACAACCAAAGGGCTGCAGGGTCTGATAGTTAGGTTTTTTGTGAAAAAGTAACTCAAAAGGGACTGAAAACTTAATAGAAGCAACGGGTAGGAGATTTATTAAGTGAACAAAAGTTTGAAATGCTTCTATCCAGAATTTCAAGGGCATTTGAGCATGAGACAACAAAGTTAATCCCATCTCTGCTATGTGTCTATGTTTTCGCTCGGCCACACTATTTTGTTGATGAGTGGGGGCAGGTGAACCTAGGTTGAATGCCATTAGCTTTGAGATAGGGCAGAAAAGCTTTAAATTCACCTCCATTATCTGTTTGCAATGCTCTAAGTTTAGACTGAAATTGAATTTCAACAAATTTATGAAAGGTAGTGAAAATAGATAAGAGTATCAGACTTGAGTTTTAAGGGATAAATCCAAGTATATCTAGTGTATGCATCCACAAAAGAGAATGTAATATCTAAACCCTTGAACAGAAACAACAGGTGCAGGCCCCCAAAGATCAGAATAAACCAGTTCTAATGGTGTGTTGACTGTAATATCATGCCTGGAGAAAGGAAGTTGGCTAAGTTTGGCAATCTTACAAGAATCACAAAAGACTAAATCAGAAGAAGAACATGATACACTAATTTTATTCAAGACACGATGTAGAACAGGAAAAGAAGGATGGCCCAATTTATTATGCCATTCCTGACAAACATTGGTGCTTTGAGCTATGTTTACAACATTGGACAGCTCATGATTGAATGAATTCTGTCTATTACATGTTTTTCTAGTATTACATGTACTGGAAGGAAACACAGAGGAAGAAACAGGTAAGGATTCTAGAGGTTGGGCTGAAACACTATTAGCAGTGGACCAAGATGTTGGTAAAGCCCATCCTTAAGGCGTCCCTGGAGCAGCACTTGTCCTGTAGGTTTGTCCTGAACCAAACAAACATTTGAGTGAAATTCAGCCACAACATTATGCTCTCGAGTTAATTGAGAGACACTAAGTAAATTTTTATTCATACTAGGAACATGAAGAACATTAGGAATGGACAGAAAAGTAACAGGTTTAAGATAAGAGCATAATCGACTAGTATCGATATGAGTAATAGCTAGCTTCTTACCATTACCTACGGTAACTTTGTCTCTACCATTATACGGAGTATGCAAAGACAAATTGCTCAGATTAGAGGTGATATGATTGGTTGCTCCTGAGTCAACAAACCAGGAGGGATCTGAAAAGAAAGACTGAGCAACAAAATTATCAGAAGAAGGTTTTGGAGAATGTCCATAGGGAGAACCTAATATAGAACTAGCCTCACTCATGTAGGCACCATTAGAGTCACTAAAGGCAGCCATGTAGGCCTTTGAATGAAGCTGATTATCATCGTTAGATCGACCAAAGTCACCAAAATTCTGATTAGGAAATCGTTGAAAGTTTCTGTCAAACCGATGGTAACATTTATCCACAAAATGCCCCGGTCTCCCACAGAGCTGACAGTAAACACGCCTATTAGACGCGCGTCCTCAACCTCGTCCTCCTCTATTCATATAACTCGTCCCTTTCATAGTATTGCCTCCTCTACTGCTATTACCAAAACCAGTACTGTTCTGTGAAGGAACATTAGCATTGTTCGCAACATTTGCATGCATTCCAGAATTTAATGAATCGAAAGTAGTCATAGATGACGAAGATGAATTCTTAACAGACAACCGTTGCTCATGCATTAAGAGTAAGTATTGAACTTTTTTCAAATCAATCTCATCCATTTGATAAGTCACTAGTCTCACAACAATCTTGTATTCCCGATCCAGTCCATTTAATATGGAAAGTAGTAGATCCTTATTAGTTAGTGGCTCGCCTATTGCTGCCAGAGCAAGACCGATGGTCTTCATCTTAAGGATATAATCATTGATGGAAAGATCATCCTCCTTAATTGAGCGTAACTTTTGGCGAGCATAAAGATGATTCACAAAAGTGTAAGAAAACCATACCTCGACTATAAGGCTCAATGAACTTAATTGAGCGTATTCTTAAGCATACACTAACTGATAAGGCTCAATTAAGTTAATTGAGCGTATTCTTAACTTAATTAAGCATAAAGATGCGTATTCTTTAACTTAAGTTAATTAACTAAGACAAAAGTTAATTGAGGTTAATAAACTTAAGTCAATCATCTCAATTAACTTAATTAAGCTAAGACAAAAGTTAATTGAGGTTAATAAACTTAAGTTAATCATCTCAATTAACTTAATTAAGTTAATAAACTTAATTAACTTAAGTTAATAAAGATGATTAACTTAATTGAGCGTATTCTTTCTCCCTTCTGCTCCTATTATCATCCTTCTATCTTTAGCTATCATTTGGCAAGCATAGAGATTCTCTAAAAAAAGCCATACTTTGGCAGATGATTCACAGTGAATCACCTGTGCCAAAACCTCTTCGCCAATTGTAGAGAATAGACATGGCCACGGTTCATGAACCGCCGGTTCCGGTTCAAGAAATCTTTGAACCTGAACCGAACCGCCCAAGGGCGGTTTGGGACGGTTCAGTTCCGGTTCCGGTTCGTGCCGGTTCGGTCAACGGTTTGGACCGGTTCGGTCAACGGTTTGAGCCGGTTCGGTCAACGGTTCCGGTTCCGGTTCAAACCGAATTTTTTTTAAATATTGTTGTATTCAATTTTGGTCCTTGTTCCGTTGTTCGGTTCGGTTTGGTTTCGATTTTTAATTGTTAAATGTAATTGTAAATATAAATATTCTCAACCATATTTTTAATAAAAAAACACTACTAAAAATTGAAGAAATATAAGTAATAATTTCATTAAAAATAATTAAAACAACTAAACAAGTATGTAATACAAGTAATTAATTTTTACAAATGTGAAAAATAAAAAATAGAATTAGACTTAATTTCATTAAAAAATAATTACAACAAAAATGTAATACAAGTAATTAATTTTTACAAATGTGAAAAAAAATAAAATATGGACTTGGATCCTACGCATCTTCATTGGAGTCGGAAGTCGCCGTTGTTGAACCATCATTAACCCATTCGTCAGATGATGATGAATGGATAAGTTCTTCTTGACGTCGCATGTTAGCTCTTTCCCAATCATCGAGGCAAACTTGAGCTTCCAATGATTCTGGAGCCAATCTTGATCTTCTTTCGTCCAAAATGTTGCCTCCACTACTGAATGTTTGTTCAACGGCTACAGTTGAAGCTGGAACTGCAAGAAGTTGACTTGCAATAATTGCAAGAGTTGGAAATGTCTCCTTGTGCCTTTTCCACCACTCCAAAATTTCAAAATTTAAACCTGTATCATCACCAAACTCAAAAACTGTGGTTAGATAAGTTTCGAGCTCCGAATGTGAGCTCGATCTAGGTTTTTTCCTCCTTTGATCTAAAAATTTATGACCCCATTTCATTGGTTGGGAGGAAGAGGAATGCGGAGCCATGGATGGAAATGATTCTTCACTACTAGGAGCAATAACATATGCTTCATATAATTGATTGCATAAAGTTCTAACCTTAGAAATTATAATATTCACATCAATTTATTCATTATTTTCTAATCCTAACAACGAATAATAGTTAGACAAACACTCAATTAAACCATCAAATTTACACCTAGGATCAAATACCATAGTAACAAGAAAAATTTCAGGAATAAATTGATAATAACGTAACCATTTTTCTCTCATTTCTAAAATAGCATGACAAATTTCTTCAACATTAATTCCTTCCATTAATACACCGGCCACATTCATTGCTTCTATTAAAAATTGATGTGAAGTTGGTTTATAAACACTACTAAGTGTATGAGTAGCATCATTAAAAATTCGTAAAATATTCAAAATTGAACTACAAACATTCCACATAGTTGGAAAAATAGGATATTGTGGAATATAATTTGCTGCAAAAGAACACAATAAATCTTTATATTCAAAAGATTGATTAAGTAATTTAAAAGTTGAGTTCTAACGAGTAGGGACATCTTTTGAAAAACGTTTTGGGGTTTGACCATTGGAGGTGCAAAAATGTGCCCATGCTTTTGCAGTTCGAGGGTGTACCCAAATATAAGAAATAACATTTCTAATTGGATCTAAATAAGAATTAAGTGACTTAATACCATCTTGAACACATAAATTTAAAACATGACATGCACATCTAACATGAAAAAATCTTCCACCAAAATTTGGTTGGCAAATTCTTTTCAATTCATTAATAGAAGCAGTATTAGCCGATGCATTATCAAAAGAAATTGAAAAAATTCTATTAACTAATCTATATTCTTATAAAATTTGTTGAATTAATCTACAAATATTTTCAGCATTATGACTTTCATCAAAACATCGATACGCAAGAATTCTTTTTTGTAAAACATAATTTTCATTAACCCAATGACAAGTAATACCCATATATGAATGAGTTTGCCAATGATCACTCCAAATATCACTACAAATAGAAACATTAATATTATTGTTTTGAAAATATGTTATCAATTCAATTTTTGAGTTTTTAAACAATTTTAACAAATTCCTTTTCAAAGTATTTCTAGGAATTGATTTAAAACTAGGATTAACAAAGTTTTGACAAAATCGAGTAAAACCTAATTTTTCACCAAAACTAAAAGATAAATGATCAATTGCTACCATTTCAGCTAAACCAGACCTACAATTAGCTTCATTATAATGAAATAATTGAGGAGAGTTTGAAGAGGTAGCAAACCCGGATATTTGTGTTTGATCACGGCTCAATCCAACCTTGAGCGGGTGCTTTGTTTGCAAATGTCGGGCGAAAGTACCATATCCACCTCCTTGCTTGAATTTGTATACCTGATTACAATAATTACAAGATACATCAAATTTACCATCTCCTTTTGGTGTTTTCTTGAAATGAATATTAAAAATATCAGAAGTAGAAATTTTTCCACCTCCCTTTTGTTGAGTTTCACTCTCTTGTGTTTGAAAATTTTGAGCTTCAAACTCAACATTTTCAACATTTCTACCTTCACTTGCCATTTTTTTGAAAAAAGTATGATAATAAAAAAATATAATAATGATAAAATAATATAGTAACAAGTAATAAATAATTAACAATATAATTGAATAAATTGATAAATAACAAAATGAGAAGATTGAAGAAATTGAAATTAAAATATTAAATGAGAGACAAAATTGAGAGAATAATAGCTTGAGACTTGAGAGAGAGAGAGAGAGAGAGAGAGAGAGAGAGAGAGAGAAAAATGAGTGGGGGAGGGAGGGGTATATATAGATAGGAATTATAAAATTTAAAAAAAAATAAAATAAAATTGGCTGGGGGTGGCAGCCAACGGTCCAATTTGGGGGGGGCGGGGGCCACGGGGGAGGGAGGGGGGGGGCAACGGTCCGGTTCCGGTTCTCCGGAACCTTGAATCGGAACCGGACCGAATTTCGTCGGTTCGATCCGGTTCCGGTTCCGGTTCGGCCGGTTCCGGGTCCGGTTCCGGCCGGTCCGGTTCCGGTTCGAACCGCCGGTCCGGTTCAATTTTGGCCATGTCTAGTAGAGAACAACTATCTGAGCAGGAGCTGATCCGAACGCATCCAGCTCATGTACTCAGGATTGACAACGGACTTGCCTCCATTTGAATCTGGTAAACTCTTCGGTTGATGTGGCACCTTGTTGAGAAATGAGACCAGGTCGAACGCTCTCACTGTGGCAAGTACTTGAGCCTTCCAAAATATGTAATTACTGGAGTCAAGCTTTATAGGAATAAAGTTGAAGGCCTTCGCTACAGCTGCGAAATCGGCCTGAGAAGCAGATGATAAGGAGGCGGAAGAATGAGGAGAGGAGGAGGAGAATGAGTTACGATCTTGATTTGAGGCCATTAGGACGAATGATAAGGCTCTGATACCATGTAAAAAACCCTAGGTATCACGAATAGAGATAGAACACAAGGGAGAAAGAATACCTCGAGAGATTCAATTAAGAAATTAGAATACAAAAACATTACAAATAACAGGAGCAGAAGCTGATATATATACTGCTCAAGCATAACAGAAAGAACCAACCGCCTAACAACTTATATGAACTAAGCAAGGCTACCGGCTACCAATCTTAACAACAGCAACTAAACAGACAGTTAAAGGAAATCAACAGTAACACTGCACTAACAGTCATAACAAGACATTAGATGCTTCCACACACAACCCAGCGATTTTCCCACTCTACCCCTACGCACATGGTTGGCTGTTATGCTAGCCAGCCAATTTGCTCTCCTGCCCTTGCCCCTTGGATCGTCTTTGATACATCCAGTGAACCGGCCTATCATAACCTCGGTTTGGGTCTAGTGGGTACATTCCCAACAAAAAAGAGGATGTTTATTCAACTTATCTCTTTTGGTGTGAATGCTTTGAGGCAGTGCATGGGATGTTTTGGTATATGGTGGTACTCACTCTTGGTTGGATATCAACCCTACTTCTAGTGTCCAGTCCAGGTCTCAACAATGCAACCTATATGGAGACAGCCCACCGCTTTTCATAGAAAGATTGATTTAGCAGCTGCAAGATTGGTAATAAGCCTTTAAACAGAAAAGGCTCCTCAAGTCTCGGATATGCTGCCTATGTACTTCATGTGATTCATGTGGGGAAGCAGATGACATTGAAACTTAATATAATTATTCTCTTTAATTTGGGAAAACTGAACTGTTGATAACTATGGATCCTGTAATTTTTCCAATGAGAAATTTCATAATTTGTTTTTAAGCACGTAGACTCCTGATGAGTATAAGAGAAAAAAATTTTAAATTATTTTTATCATTCTAACTGCTAGCATTTGATGCTGACTGCTACTATTTGACTCAGTGCACTGCACTATTTTTAGTACAGATCTTTTATCACAAAAGGTGGTAAATTAAGTAAAAGCCAAAGATGCATTGAATTTATGATTATGAAGGAGCAATGTGATGTATTTTCTACACGTACTTGATAATTTGCTTCTATTCACGTTTGAATTGTAAAATTTTATTAGCTTTTTTCTGTTTGAATGATTTATTTCCTGTTTCAAGCTTGTTTGATGATTTTCTATTCCGAGTGCCTTCTTTGATTTTTCTTAATTGTTACTGCATGAAGTGCTTCTGAAGAAGATGCACAACTGGTTGTATTCTTTTCCTGTTTGTATGACATGCACATTGTGGTGTGCCTTTTTGTCACTTGTGCAGGAATCAGTGAGCTCATCTGGAGATATTTCTGCCAAAACCAAAAGTGTTATAGAACTCAAAAAACTTCAACTATTGGAGCTTCAGCGCCGTCTCCGTAGGTAGTCGGTCTTTCTGTTTTGTTTCAACTTTAAATCTTAATAGAAGTATAGTATTTCAATTAAGATCATAACTAACTAAATCATTATCTTTACTTCATTTTACTTGTTAATTTACTATTCTGATATTATTGTCATTTGTTTGAGCAGTGATATATTGACTGAATTCTTCAAACCAATAGCAACTGAGATGGACCGTTTGAAATCAATTAAGAAGCATAGAATAGGTAGGAGGCCAAAACAAATTGAAAGATTTGAGCAGAGAATGAAGGAAGAACGCCAAAAAAGAATTCGTGAGAGGCAGAAAGAGTTCTTCAGTGAAATAGAAGTTCACAAGTACGTTTTCTACTGTCACATCTGTAAAGATATCTCTCGTGCCCTTACTGATTCTCTCTGTAGATGTTTGTTTAATTTTTTTAATCTTTTATTATGAATTTACTTGATAAACCCGACCATAGGGAGAGACTGGATGATGTATTCAAAATAAAGCGGGAACGTTGGAAGGGTTTTAATAGATACATAAGGGAGTTCCATAAGAGGAAGGAGCGGATTCATCGTGAGAAGATTGACCGTATACAGCGTGAGAAGATCAATTTGTTGAAAATAAATGATGTGGAGGGGTACCTTCGAATGGTTCAGGTTTGTTTTGCTCTTTACTGTTAATTGACTTGGTGATGTACTTCTGGTGCTATTGTTTGTTTAATCTTTCTTTTGGGGGCTTTAATTACACAGGATGCAAAATCAGATCGCGTCAAGCAGCTGCTAAAAGAGACTGAGAAATATCTTCAGAAGTTAGGGTCCAAACTTCAAGCGGCAAAGGTTGTGGCGAGACGATTTGAGACTGATGTTGATGAGAACCAAGCTGCATATTTTATTGACAACGATATTGTAGTGGATAATGAAGATGAAGCTGATCAGGCAAAGGCAAGTTTGTAATTGTTGTCTGTTTCAGTATTTCCTCATAGTTTACTTATTAATTTTTTTTTATTCTTCATCTATTTTGCAGCATTATCTGGAAAGCAATGAAAAGTACTATCTGATGGCTCATAGGTAGTTTGCTTCTTCATCTTCTCCTTGTAAACTATTTTCCCTTTTGCATGGTCTTACTGTTAGGCCATCCCTTTCCTGTGATCCTATCTGATGTTAGTTGAGTGTGAGATGCATTTTCCTTTTTCCGCCATTCTTTATTTCCTTAAAGTGTTCAAGATATTCTGCTTTAGGAGTGCTGTCTGATATATGGCTGTATCTTTGGATTTTTGTTTTTTTGTTTTTGTTTTTTTTTTTTTTTGGTGGTGCTGGTTGGGGGGGAGGGGGAGGGGGATGGGTTATACAGTCCTTATTAGCAACATTGAGTGTCCATGCTATTGCCAAATAGTTTATTTTTCATGTTATGCCTTGCAGCATAAAAGAGAATATTACAGAGCAGCCAACTTGTCTTCACGGTGGAAAACTGAGAGAGTAAGTGAATTTGCAATCTTTTCCTTTTTTGTCAGACAAAAAAGGTTCTATTGGTCTCACGTGTATTAAATAGGACTTCTTAGTATTCTTCTCTGAGCATAGACTTCCTCATCCAGGTATCAAATGAATGGGCTAAGGTGGTTGGTTTCACTGTACAATAACCATTTGAATGGCATACTTGCAGATGAAATGGGCCTTGGTAAAACTGTTCAGGTATCATTTTGTCTACAAAATTTTTACAATCTAGCCAGTCTTTAGATTTTGTGTCAACTCTTTAATCTCACAAATTGAGTTTTTGTAGGTTATTGCTCTAATTTGTTACCTAATGGAGGCAAAAAATGACAGAGGACCATTTTTAGTTGTAGTCCCATCTTCAGTTCTTCCCGGATGGGAATCAGAAATCAACTTTTGGGCTCCTAGTGTCAACAGAATTGTCTATTCTGGGCCTCCAGAGGAACGACGCAGGCTATTTAAGTAAGGAGATATGGACATTAAACTGCTTCATCTTGTCAAAATTTCTAAAATTGGGTAATATTATCTGAAAGACTTGTCATATGATTACTCATTTCAGGGAAAGAATTATTCAGCAGAAGTTCAATGTCCTCTTGACGACATATGAGTATCTGATGAACAAGCATGATAGACCAAAATTAAGCAAAGTACATTGGCATTATATCATTATTGACGAGGGACATCGCATCAAGAATGCTTCTTGCAAGTTGAATGCTGATCTGAAGCACTATCATAGCTCTCACAGGTTGCTTTTGACTGGGACACCACTACAGGTCCGGCAGCATATATATTATCTTAATGGTTTATTTAGTTTTTGACTTTTCTTTGATCTTCAGCTTGAGATGCAAATGATGGTTTGATGACATTTGCCTTTCCATTGAGTTCATTTTAGGCTTTAAATTGGAATAAAATTAAAGGTCTAGCTTGTTTTTGGTTGTTTTAATTTTCTCATGAACTCATTTCTAAAAATGGAAAACTGTTTTACCTAGTTTAAAGAAAGATTGGAATATGCATTTTCTTTATTAGTAGTTTTTCAGGTTTTTCTTTTGTTTTACCTGCTTAGGGTAGTTATTTGTGCATATTCTTACTTATTAAAAAAATTATTTTTACCCTAAGAGGAAACTGTTCCCAAACTATACAAGAGAGGCACTGAACTTTCTCCATTGTGTGTGGAGTTAATGTTATTCCTACTCAATTGCTTTTTGAAAATTTTCTGTTGTGCTGATGATACTCACTGATTGGTGCTTTCTTCTTGTTTGTGTAGAATAATCTTGAGGAACTATGGGCATTACTTAATTTCTTGTTGCCAAATATTTTTAATTCTTCGGAGGATTTTTCTCAATGGTTCAATAAACCATTTGAGAGCAATGGTGATAGTTCGCCTGATGAAGTAAGCTTTATATTTAGATTTTAAGAGATACTGATCTATTTTAAATTTTTCTCATGAAATATTTGATAATTATCATTAATGCTCATCAACCAGGCCTTACTGTCTGAGGAGGAGAATCTTCTGATTATTAATCGCCTTCACCAAGTTTTGCGACCATTTGTACTCCGGAGGCTGAAACACAAGGTCCTTAATTTCAACATTCTAGTCTTCCTTGTCAGTGAAATATCTGGTTCTAAGTTAATAAAGTTTCTGGAGAGTCATTATTGGTTAGCTGCTATCCCTTCTGAGTGGATATTTATGCATCTGTTGTGGATTTCTTATCCTAGTAAGTTGATGCTTTATTTAGCACTGTTGGGACTTGAAACATGTTAATTGTAGTTCAGAGAAAATAAACAAAAATTAATGCAATTGAACCGTTCTAAAAAGAATTAGTGACATAAGGATATGCACCAGTGCTTCTGGCTGCTTTTCCGGATCAGTAACTTAGTTTCTAGTTACCTTCAATTACCTTAGGGAAAAAACAACATATTGATCCTTGACCCCACTATGTATGGTCGATTACATGAATTCTAGCTCACCAAATCATTTCTATGTATGGCCTTATCTCCTATAAGGCCATAATAACTCATATCATACTTAAGAGTCTCCCTGTATGTTTTTCTTGGTTTTTTTCTACCTCTTTTTCTAGAACTTGTTCAATTCTATCTCCTCTCCTCGTAGGAGCAAGAAAATTTAGATTAGTGGCTCAACTGTTGAATATATGCTGTAATTCCTGAAAGTAAAGGTAACCAATGCTCTCTAATGTACTACAATTACTGCTTTGCATATTCCTGCCACCATTGGCTACAAAACTTAGTGGTTCATGGTTGGTTTCCCATATCAAAAGATGGTTGTGTTACTTGTGTACATGGTTATCAATATATCATATATACTGGTTGATATGTACCATTTTAAGATAAAACCTGTACACCTAGAATCTAAATTCCTTTTTGTTTATAGTTTTAATCTTTACCCATAGTGTGGGCCAGTACCTTTCTTCTCTTCTATAGTTGGTTTGAATTTAATTGGCAGAGAGCCTATGCTCTTGGCTGAAAGAGTGAACTACCTTTCCTAGGCTACTAACCTGGGAAATGTTGTCTTGTCAGGCATAGCTTTTCACCTCTGCGTGACAAGAGCATATTAAATATAATAATTTTATTTTATAATTAAACTAAAACAATTATCTTGATTTCTTTTTATTCTTCTATCTCTATAAAATTATAAACTAGAAATAATGTTTAAATACTATCTATTTTATTTTCATAAAATAACATCTAAATTAAATGTAATATTTCAATTACAATTAAATTGCGTTCCTAGCTATGATGATAAAAATAGAATATTTTTCTCTTATTTCTGTAATTATTATAAAATTTTGTTCTATTAAATTATTTCTTTAAAAGCATGTTGATATGTTCTTCACAAATGTAATGATTATATTTATATAATGTGATTTTGTATTGAAAATGCTAGTACAAATGTATATTTTATAATATATATTACTAAATTATTATAGCAATATTATTGAGTTTGATTCGGGTTCACATCGTGTTTACTAATTCATGATAGAGATGGGATTTCCACAATCATGTCACGACCCCAAGGGTAACCTAGTCATTACACTTGTAATACCTAAGTTGTGTTGTTCCTTTCAGTTAGTGCTGGAAACGATTGTACATTTTAGTTAGACATTATAACTGAAAAAAAGCCTATAAAGAGGCTAAGTGAAGAGGATGAGGGGCATGTTGAAAGTAATACAAAGTTTTTTTTTTTCCCTCTAAATTTCTCTTCCCCTCTCTTTTCTCTCTCTCAATTCTCCCTTGGCCTTTCAAATCCTCCCTCCATTTCTATTCTTCCTCTCGGCTCTTCTTTAATTCCAGAAACTATCCAAGTCTCAACTCTGAGGCTTGACATTTTGGTATCAGAGCCAATGCTTGGCTGTGAGTCTTGCAATTTTGGTAGAAACTCAGGCGAGTGGGCAGCAACCCAAGGCCAGGTGAATTCCTACAATCATCAGTGGTGATTTAGGCAATCGTTGGTAGTTAGGTACGGGAACTGAAGTAACAATTCCGGCCATCCAGGTGAACTCAAGGAGCGACATCAGAACTGGTGGTCCTCTGACCATTGGATGGTGATTGGGTGAGAAGAAGGCGTTGACTGGGAGGTTATCGTTGAATCGTGACGATTGCAACTTGATTCTGACAAAGTAAGGAAGGTGCAAAGGAGAAGAAGGCCATGGGGCGACTGTTGAATCCGTAGTGATTGCGAGCAAATCTAGAGGTTACTAGTCCATCGCGGTTGTCGGCTTTGATTGATAATTCAATTGCAGATCAGAGGTACTAAATTCAGGAGAATTAAAGCAGGGCATACACAACCTTGGCTGTCATGATTTCGAAACGTGGAACAGGCCAACGATTCTCGGCAGAGAATTTTGGCAATTCTTGTTCGAAGTGTGAAGACGAAGCGGAGCTAAGTGACTTTCGACTGTGATTGGAGGTGATACCTATAGGCAGACTAGAATCGTAACTATGGCAGAAGGAATGAGGTTGAGGCAATTAGAATAAAGGATGGAGGTGTTGGAGTTCAGAATGACTTAGACACATAAGGGGGTCACCCAAAGTAAGGAGGATGTGGTTGTGATTAGAGAGAGCTGGCGTGAGGATCTGGCAGCCACACGGGAGAGTATGCAACAAGAATTGGAGAGGCATCGAGAGATGATGGAGCAATATGGTCAGTGGATTAACAACATGTTCAATATGTTGTCATCCCTCCCTTGGTTCTGGTTACCATTGGAATTTCCTCCCTAGGCAGTCTCCGATTTGGGCATCCTCCCTAGGCCGCAAGGAGTGACATGGACAGAGGAGATGCCAGACTTGGAGCAAGGAGTTCAAGTAAGGGAATTTACCCCTCATACTTCCAATTACACTCCTATGCTAAGGTTGGAGATACCATAGTTTGACGGATCAAAGCCAAGGTGGTGGATCCGCCAGTGGGAGCGTTTTTTTCCAATTTTACAATGTGGCTGAAAACTAGAGGATTAACTTAGCAACAAGCTATTTGAATGATACGACTAATTCTTGGTACCAAGGGTGGACCAAGTCTAGAGGGACTGATACTAGGTGGATTGATTTTGTTGAGGAATTGTGCAAATGTTTTGGAGAGAGAAATATGGCAGATATAATTGGGGATTTTAACAAGCTAAAGTAGGAGGGATCGGTGGCTGACTATCAGGAGAAGTTTGAGGAGCTAGGGGCTCTAATGTGGAGCTCGCAATCATCTCTCACGCAGTAATATCTTTTGTCAAGCTTTATCAGCGGCCTCAAGGATGAACTAAGGTCCGTGGTGAAGATGATGATGCCTGTTACGGTGAGAGAGGCGACAGAGAAGGTAAGGTTACAAGAGCTTGCTCTAGAAGCAATTTTTAAAAAACACAGAATCGCACCGAGTAATAATCCTCCCACTAGTCAGCAGTTGGAAGGAAATCTTGAGGTTTACTCTTAACCCTAATGCAATAAAACATTCTATGCTGGAACAGAGGAGGCAGCTAGGATCGTGCTATAAATGCGGAGACAAATTCCGTCCAAGTCACCAATGTAGAAGACTGTTACTGAACACGGAAGGACTGGATGAAAAAGAAGAAGACGAAAAGGTTGTTCTGCAAGAAGAAATTGGTGAGTGCAAGGTGATCACTAGGAAGAAGTTGCAGAAATTATTACAGAAAGTGTCTCAAGAGTCATTGTTGCATTCTCTACAGGCTGTTGAATTCGAAGAAAGGACTGAAGCGGAGGAAGGACATTCAAAGGCTGCGAACGTTGCTACACTTCCTCAATGAGGAAAAGCATGAGAGAAAGAAAGAGAGGAGGATACAACAAGAAGTGAAACAGGGATTGGTTGAGCCGTAGCCCGTCATTTCAAGTTCTTGGGGAAAAAGAACTTTCTTAAGGTGGGGGATTGTCACGACCCTTGGGGTAACATAGTCATTACACTCGTAATACCTAAGTTGTGTTGTTCCTTTCAGTTAGTGCTGGAAACGATTGTACATTTTAGTTAGATATTATAACTGAAAAGAAGCCTATAAAGAGGCTAAGCAGAGTGGATGAGGGGCATGTTGAAAATAATACAAAGTTTATTTTTCCCTCTAAATTTCTCTTTCCCTCTCTTTTCTCTCCCTCAATTCTCCCTCCTTTCAAATCCTCCCTCCCTTTCTATTCTTCCTCTCGGTTCTTCTTTAATTCCAGAAACTATCCAAGTCTTAGCCCTGAGGCTTGACAAATCAGTCCTAAGCTCAGTGAGATTAGGATTTCTGACCTATCCTTGTCTAAAAATACCCCTTATAATGGATTATTTTCTATGTTCCTATTTGGGGTGCAGTTTTTAAGCAAATTTTAGTGAGATTGGGTGTATTGGGGTTTTGGGTTGGGAGTTAAGAGTTTCATCATCTTTGTATCTCTTTATTCTTATAGTGGATTTTGCTCCTCCTCCTTTGCCCATTGATATAGGCATATTTTTGAACCACGTTAATCTGTGTCTCTCTGATTTTGATCCTTTATGGGTATTTTATAATTTATTTTCTGTGTTTGTGGTGATACTTCCCAACAAATATATATGAAAAGGTACTTGGCAGTGTTTGGTACCGGTATTGTGTTGTACCAATGGCAGCTCTTGTATGTTGGCCAGGGGATTTGACAACTATGGATGTTTATACTGTCTTTTGTTGTGTGAAGTGAAGTTTGATTCATTTACGTCTAAGGTTTTAGCCATCTTGGACCTACTCTTAGTTCATGTTTATTTCTGTTTTGTAAATCAGTAGTAATTCTCATTTTTCACATCATTTCTTGGTTAAAAACCTTTAATATGAGGTCTCATTATTAGGTAATGATTTAATATTGTGGCTATATGATGCAGCCCAGAGGAAAATAGTAAAAGGTTGGATGTGTGGGAGGAGTCCACCTCCTTGGACAGAAACCTGAAGAATTCAGATAACTGAGCCACGGAAATAAAAATACAGAGGGAAACCCCTATTTTCCAAGGAGGTGGACTGAAAAGAATTCAAAAGATATTAGACTGAAATATTCTCCAAAGCTGCCTCAAAATACAGAGGGAAACCCCTATTTATAGACCCCCTCCAGACTAAATGAGTGACATTTGACTGACTTTTGGACTACTCTTAATTACACAGACTCTTTAGTTACGAAAATTAACTTTCCAAGACTCCTTAGTCCTTAACTGACTTATTTTCCCAAAACTCTCCATGGACTCAATTAAAGGCTAGGTTAGAAGACTAGCTTGCTACAAACATCTAGACTCCTTAATTAAAAAAGAAAATACTAATCATTATTCTCCATCACTTTATAAAAATCCTTTAGTTATAGGGCACAGTGAGCACTCTAGAGTTATGGTTATATGAAAAGTGGGATGAAAGACAAATCAAAAGACTACAATGGAGGAGAGGTAGAGTATAGCATTTCAATACTATATTAGATTACTGTGATCATGATCATGATGTGCACAATTTGGGGTTAGAGCCTGCAATATATAGAGGACGATTATCCGTTCTGCCTAGAATTTGGTTTCTATCAAGTATGAGGATAAGCTTGCATGGAATCAGTTCATATTATCAACAAATATACCTTATTCTTTTGAACGCATTCACTATTAGATTGAAAAGAGAACATCCTTAGCACCTTTCTTAATCAAATTGGTTTTCTAGCACCAAACTTCCTAGTAGGGTGATGTGCTGAGAGTTGAGCTTTTGTTTCAAGCCACCAAAGCTATGTAGCTCTAGATTTAAAAATTATCTTACCCAAGGCTTTTGGTATACATACTGCCTTCCTTCCAAAGCGCCCTAGCCAAATTGTTTGGCTTAGGAACACACTTGAGCACTAGCTGGCTAACCTAATGTTCAGCTAAGGAACATGCTTGAATGTTGGTTTGATTTTCTGGTTAGATAACTATTCCAATGATCCTATTTGGATAACTTCCTAATCCATATGGCCTTCGAATCCCTATGAGCAATTAATGGTCCATGTATGTGTTGCTCTCCATGGCTAACATGTACACTGCTATAACAATATCTTGTGTCTCTCACAAGATATAAACATATGCTTCAACCATTAATTTTTTGGTTACAAGTCTATGTTTTTGTTGGTGGAATTATGCTGCTTTACTGTTTTACTTATATCCATCTCATCATAGATGTGAGGGGTTCTTATGATGTCATGTCCTTGTGTTGTGATTGGAGTAATGATGCGAATGTGCATGCAATCTCTCTCCAAGAATTCCTTGTGTTTTAAGGCATGGAAAGGAAAGGGCTTCCTATTTTGCTTCTTCCATATGCTATGTGGCCACATGCCGCAATTTTTTGTACAGTTCCCATCACAAGATGTCTTTCTATTCCCTAGCAACTAGTCATTGAAGAACCAAGAAATTTGAGCCTTCTGCTACTCTCATGAATGTTAATCAGTTAGTAATATTAGATGGCACCGTTAATTATCCAAGCTAAAAAGGTTACCTTGGGATATGCTCCAATGTACCAAATATCTTTTTTGGGAGAAAGGGTGAGCATGCTGCTCTGACTTCATTTCTAGATCCACCTAATTGACTTTTCCCTTCTTATAGTAATTGTATATACAAATTCATCAATGTGAAATGATATACAGAACTCTGAGAAAAGAAGAAGGGAAGAGAGAGATTGGAGGGAAAGCTGATTCAATTCTATTAAGCTAGGGTTCCAAGTATTTATACTGAAATACTGTAACTGCTTTGTACAAGTTCCCTAAGCTAGGTACAAGGTACAACTAATATATACATCACCTAATACAGTCAAACTAATATGACATAGATAAGCTCAGTGAGAGCTGGCTAAGTAAAAAGCAATCTGAAATGGAAGCTTCCTTCTGCCTTAAAGATATATTCTTGAAGGATATGGAGAGAGTGAATTTGACCAACTTGTATACTGGTGTCAGTGCGGGTATGTCCGTGTCCAGGTGTCAGACTCATCTAATCTCATGACAAGGACATAAGAATATGGTTAAAATTTCAAACTTTTAAGTTCCTTTTTGCATTTATCTAACATGAAATTGTGATTATAAACTAGGACACAACCTTTTATCGTAGATTTAGATTTTTGTACATGTTTTCATAAAGAAACTTTTTCTTTTAATTGTCATTTTTGTTGAACCTGTGTGCAGTTAGTCATGTCAGACACAATGCTCATTTTATATGATTATGAATTATCAAGTATCCAACGTGGACACTTTACACCATTAGAGGACTTAACATTATATCATGTTTGACATATGATCTAATGAATTATGTGGCCTTCAATGACCATCATCAATTCTTTACTTTTTCTCTCTCCTTTTGGTTTCAAAGAGTTCCTTTTTATAGTTTTATGTTCTTTTAATCCCTGTTAATTCCTGTGACGGTCTCATTTGTACTTGTGTTTTCCCCCAATTTGTTTCTTTTGAAAACATTGGAAAATCTGGAGTGAGTCTGTGCTACTTAGCTGGTGAGCATGCACCTGGGACACATTCCATGTTATGGATCTTAAACAGTGGTTTACTTCAAAAGCCTCAAATCGTTTGTGGCTTTATGGGATTGACTTTCCTTATGAGTGAACTTTCTGTGTCCTGGAGGGATTTGATTGAAACATGGTATCTGACACAATTTTTGTGGGGCTTGCCAGAAAACTGCAAATAAAGAATTTTTAATTCAGACTAGACTTGTAAGGAACCTATTCTTATTATGTACTGATGTTCTTGCATATCAAATGTTTTGGTAGGTTGAAAATCAGTTACCTGAAAAGATTGAAAGACTTGTAAGATGTGAGGCCTCTGCATATCAGAAGCTTTTAATGAAGAGGGTTGAAGAGAATCTTGGAGCAATTGGAACTTCAAAGGTATTTTTCCTTGTACCGTTTTATTTTATGGTTGTGGCTTGAATATTTAATCCTTAAATGACCATTGTTCCATACTTTCTGAACTGTATACACATATATATTCACACACTAATATACACACATACAGGTACACATGCTATATGCTTTTCCTGGATAAATGTCCACTAATGCTGACCTTACTATTTGTTAGGCTCGGTCAGTACACAACTCTGTTATGGAGCTGCGGAACATTTGCAATCATCCATATCTGAGCCAGCTTCATGTGGAAGAGGCATGCTCTTTCCCTGTTAATTTATGTTTCATTTGGTAATGCAAAACATAAGATCTTTCATAGGAGAGCATGTGCCTGTGATTGTTAACTTCCTTGGGAACAAGGTTGTTAAAATCAGGATTTTAAGTGGGATCGAAAAAGTGTCC
Source organism: Diospyros lotus (assembly GCF_014633365.1). Taxonomy (NCBI): domain Eukaryota; kingdom Viridiplantae; phylum Streptophyta; class Magnoliopsida; order Ericales; family Ebenaceae; genus Diospyros; species Diospyros lotus. Next base: position 24,198,814 of record NC_068338.1, on the reverse strand, counting down.
ATAAAATCGGATTGTAAAATCGTAAGATTTTAGAGATAATTAAAAATATCCTTTAATTTTTGTAAATATATGTTTATAATAACATAATTTTGCAGAAAATGGATTAATATCTTTTAATAACCTGATTATTCCTTCTTATAGTTCAAAAGATGATACTTCCAAAATATAGCTCAAAAACTAGCAGGTTGGTATAGGCAATTTAGAGGTAAAATATAGGTAATTTAGAGATAAAATATAGCTTAAAATTCTTTAGAGGATTCTTTCAACGTCTTCTATTAGATTTATGTTGCATTTTTTTCTTGATTTAACATTGATTAAATCAAGTAAAATCCTGATTTGGGGTTTGGTGGTCCATTAATTAATTACTTGTTTGTCTTGATTTACTTATGCAATCAATGTTAAATCAAGTAAAAATTATAATTTAAATAAAGTAAATTGGAACTTATGCAATTAATGTTAGATGCTATGTGACATTGAAACTTATACAATCAATGTTAAATCAAGTTCCAATTTAGAGGCAAAATATAACAATTCATTGCATAAGTTCTAATGTCAGATGCTAGGTGACATTGAGACGTTGGAAGCATCCTCTAAATTGCAACTTAAATCAATGAAGGTCTTTGAATCGTAAAATCGTATATTTAAAATCGAGATTTTATAGGATTTTATCCCAAATTGGATTTTACATGGGATTTGAATCGTTTAGGGGTCTTCGAATCGTAAAATCGTACATGTAAAATCGGGATTTTAACAACAATGCTTGGGAAATTCTGCATTTTCTTTTCTTTTAGTTGGAACTTTCTGGAATTTGACCAACATTTTTGGACTGTTTTGTTGCATAAAACCTGCTCAAATTATTCTTCCGTTGTAGCATTTGACTTAATGTTGCTGTCCTTCGCAGGTTCATGAATTTATCCCTAACCATTATCTGCCAAATATTGTGAGACTCTGTGGGAAGCTTGAAATGTTAGACCGTTTACTACCAAAACTAAAAGCGACAGATCATCGGGTACAGACAGCCTTCTTATGTTCCAGGCTATATTGGAATTTTTACCATCAGAAGAATTGATTTTTGTGCTTTTTTCTTTCTTAATGGTGATAATATAAATGCATTATTGGTAATACTTGCAGTCTTTGTGATTGATATGTTACTTATGTCTTCTTACAGTTAAGCTTGAGGTTTGTGTGACTGATGTTTATTGTCTTCTAAATTTTTTCCCTTTTTAAGAAGTTTCATGGATATCTGTTCCTAGCATCATGCTACTTATGATACCTTAGGAGGTGGTATTTAATGATGTTCCTTTTCCTTTTTGTTGAACGGTCATTTTTCCTCTGAAACATTCTTGGGTTGACATGTTCCATTTAAGTACTTTGTTTAGAGTTCAGGTAGTAAATTCAAATATGAATTGGTTTCTTTCCTTTCTAACTTTCCCCCCCTATTCAGGTCCTTTTCTTTTCCACAATGACTAGGCTGCTTGATGTTATGGAAGATTATCTGTGCTGGAAACAATACCGGTATCTTCGCTTGGATGGGCATACATCTGGGGGTGAACGTGGAGCCCTTATTGAGAATTTCAATCAACCGGGTTCTCCTTTTTTCATATTTCTGCTCAGGTAATTAATGAAAAGTATTAGTAGCAAGATGTGAGTATCTATTTCATTTTAGAGTTCTAGTTGTCATTTTTCTGGTTCACCTCAGGTGGTCCTTCCTGATTCAGGATCCATTGTTAAGTTGGCATGTGTGACATCCTGTCAGTTTCTTGCAGATACTGCACCAGCTAGTTCAGTACTAGAAGCTTTTTGATTTATGCCATTGTGGCATAGTACTGCCCTAGGTTGGCAGAAATTTACCTGCTAGACTGTCTGGTAGAATTTTCACTGCCTGTGAGTGCAACTTTGGAAGCATATACTTCGTTTTGTGTGCCACACTAGTGTCAGATATTAGATATAGGTACATGTCTGACCTGCCTAATTTATTATTTTTTAGGACACATTTGGGACACCGGTGGACATGTGTGTACATGTTAGGATGTACTTAGGATGCAATTGGGTTTTGAATATAATTTTTAACAGATAGTCTATTGTTAAAATATGCAAATACACGTTCATCCTTAAACAATGAAATACATAAAATAGAACGCTATTTTCATTTGAATGATAGACAGTCACTGATGGGAAAAATGTTAGCAGGTTGGGTTCTATTCTCACCCCCTCCCATCCCATTCCCTCTTGTTTTTCTTTCATTGTTTTCATCACCTCTAGCCAGACAAGTAATGCAAAAACCTTTGGTCTGAAAATAGTGTTGTCCTAGATCTGGAAAACAATAATTTCATGGTAGATTAGTGGTATTTTTTCATTATCTTTATTAATTATCATTATTAAGGATTGAATGGTAATCCGATATTACATTGGTGGCATTTTTTCATTAATATTGGTTGCCTTTTCGTTGTGGCGTTCACAAGCGTTGCTACTGAAATATATAAAAAATATTATCTTTTACTATACCCATAGCATATCCTTATCCTTATTTTTTGAACGTGGCTGTATCTCATGTGTCATTATTCATGTTTGTTTCTGTATCCATGTCCATGTCCTTGTCTGTGTTTATTATTTATCCATACGACATTGGTGCTTCTTAGAGTGTCTTTTGAGCGAGCTGCTGACTGATTTAGCCCTGCAATCAAGATCTTCATGTACAGAAAGGCCATTAAGCTCTACACATACTTGTTGCATCTTGCATGCCTAACCTGTAGTGACTATTTTGAAAAATGTATGCAGCTCCTATGTTCTGTAATTCAGATGCTGTTCCTGATGATAGACATATGTTCCTGATGTGTAACTTTGGATAGAAGAAGACATGGTTGATCTTGTTTTACATGATTCTGTAGTGGTCTGCGTAAATCCTTATCCCTAAATGTGAACACAAGCACACATTGTTTTGAATATGTTTCTATGATAAATAGCAATAGCTTCATCCCACTTAGCCAAGTCCATGTTTATTAAAATTTTCCTTATGCTCATATATATGGTTTTAGCATCCGAGCGGGAGGTGTTGGGGTGAACCTTCAAGCCGCTGATACTGTGATCATTTTTGATACAGATTGGAATCCACAGGTAATATGTGGTCTTTTTGCCTTTAAGATTGTCAAACAGGTTCAGTGTATAACTTACTGATTCTAATTACATATAACTTCTGCACTTGTCAGGTTGATCTTCAAGCACAGGCAAGGGCTCATAGGATTGGTCAGAAGAAAGATGTGCTTGTTCTTCGATTAGAAACGGTGAGCACTTTCACAATTTGGGTTATTTGTTGAGTATATTCTGAAGATATCTATTTGAAACTTGAAATAGCTCTGTTGATGGCCGGACATATACAGAAATCAGGGAATTTTCGGGTAGAAAAACTCAAGAAAATGCTTGTATTCCTTGGGCTTTTCCTCTTAAGTTCCGTTTCCTTTTCTGTAACTATTCTTAGATGTAATTGTTTTTATGCATATGGATATGTTGGCATTTTATTGTCTTGAGATGAATTTGTTTGTCCTAAACTTGGGAATATTGGCATCTTTTATGTAATCTGACATGACATCTATGTTGGTTTGATAGTTTAGGCTGCCTTCTATTTCCCAGTGACGGGATGGATATTTCGTTTGTCTTGTTTTTCACCCCAATCGGCAAGTCAAAATCAAAAGTAAAATGATAGTCTTGAGAAATAAAATTGTTTGAAGGTTCGATTATTCGAGGTGTATGTCTCAATAATTTCTTTTTATATCTTTATCCACTTGTACCTTTATTCGCTTGATTCTTCTAGAGGGAAACTAATCAAATAAATTGGGCATTAATTCTACAATTTGGAAGTCTAAGAAGCATTTGACGCATGGGGCATCATGCAATAAATTCTAACAAACACAAGACAGTATGACATAAGATGGGGAAGACAGTAATTTATTGATCTGCATGAAGGTACAAATTGGTTGTATTGGAGGATACCTCCTTTCTGTTTACATCTAATGTCTTTGATATCCTTTTTTTTTTTATTTTTCCATAAATGGTGCTGGAAGTTCTCCTTTTTTATTCTCCTCGGGAAGAGATTCCTATGGATGATAAAATTGGTGAAGCTGTGCTAAGCCCTTTTAAAGAAGCTGCATACAGCAGAAGAAGATTCCCTAATATGGGAAAGAAAAGGGGAGACAAAGAAGAGGAAATTGTATTAGAAGACCAAAATTTGAGAATTTTTAAGGAAAGGCTTTTGCAAGTCAATCATCCAGTTTAAAGATGGTTCAAGTTCTAGGAAAAGGGGCTCAAGATAGTTTTCTAGTGGTGGTGGTTTTTAGGTATTGCCTATTTTCTTAGGTTGTGACTGGATTCATGCAATTTGTTCTATTTCTCGCCAGTCCCCTCTAAATTTGGTTGTTAGATGTTGCCACCCTTGCGGATTGTGCCTCAATATTCCTTTTACCATCTATATATTTTTTGGTACTAGATTTCTTACTGAACAAGATGAAAATAAATTGTTTCATATTTTTTGAAATCATTTTTTTTTTCATTCTGAAATATTGGAAAAAGCATGAAAAAAAGTCCAACGATCTCCTTTAAAGTGTTTAATGTAAATTGGTTGATTTAGATTTTAAAATTCCTTAATTGAAATGTTTCAAGATGGAGGGTTTATAGGTCAGATTCATGTCGATCTTGGATCAATTATCCAAAATGATAGGGAGATTAATGAGGATGTTACTCATAGAAGTAAGCCGAGAAAAGGGTAAAATGTCCCTTCTCATATCAGATATGGTTGTTTAGTAAATTCTAAGATGTATGGATCCTATGGCTAGATGAATTGCATGGAATTGTTTGAGATTTTGATCCTAGGGCTTGTCTGGATTTGTTGGTTTTGAATGTTGCCAGCTGGATTGAATGTTTTTCCTTCTTGTTTTGGTATTCTATTTGCTAAATTATATTAAATCATTGTTGAAATAAGGTGCAAACTGTGGAGGAACAAGTTAGAGCTGCAGCTGAACACAAATTGGGAGTTGCAAATCAGAGCATTACTGCTGGGTTTTTTGACAATAATACGAGGTTTGTTTTTCAGATTGAGTATGTGCTAAAGTCTGGAGTGGGGAATGTAGGGATCTCAAATTTTTACTAATCACTTCTGGTTTTTACAAAATAATCTCTACTCACTACAGTGCAGAAGATAGGAGAGAATACTTGGAGTCCCTCCTGCGGGTGTGTAAGAAAGAGGAAGCTGCACCAGTTTTGGATGATGATGCTCTAAATGACCTCATAGCACGCAGGTAGATCTTTTTTGGCTTCCATACCCATTTTTTTGCTGCCTGGGTTCATATTTGTTGGACACCACCTTTGACTTTTTTAAAAGAAAATTGTTTGTTGTTGAATTGTTAACCATCTGATCAAAGAGTTGTTAGATAGAGGATTAACTTCTTTTATACTATTATTTTACTCTCAACATGTCCCTCACATGTGACCAGACTTAACTGATAACTAGTCCAACCATGTGCAACAATTTAAATATTAGGTTGGCGGTGAGGCATGAACTCTAACTCCTTTCTCTATTATGATATTATGTTGAATTGTTAACTATCATCTGATCTAAAAGTTTAAACTGTTATATAGAGAGTGAACTTTATCTTTTATACTTAACTTTTATCTTTTATACTATTATTTTACTCTCAACATTAATGAAGTCATATTTGTGTGGTTGAGATTGTCTATCTAATTTGTGTGGCAGAATATTCTTTGAAAATTGTCATATGTTGCTGTCGCTCTTGTCATATCTTGCTGTTCTTTTGTCATACGCTGTTGCTTGTCATATCTTGCTGTTCTTTTGTCTTGACATAATATTATAGTTTTCCTTTGTGGTGGTTTGATAGTTACCCCTTCTAATGTTTGAAGGTAATCAACTTGAGTACTCTGACAATACTTATTATTGTTGGCAGTGAATCAGAGATTGATATATTTGAATCAGTTGACAGGCAAAGGAAGGAGCAAGAGATGGTATGTGGCATCCATGGAGTGTTCTAATCACTTTTCTTTTGGCAGTATAACTCCATTGGGAACATCTCTTGGTGCTTATTTATTAGTGGCTTACTAAAAAGCAACTTTGTGTGCAGGGAATGTGGAAAAAGATGGTATTCGGATATGTGAAAGATGGCTCTGAGCCTATACCTCCCTTGCCTTCTCGGCTGATAACAGATGATGATCTGAAGCCATTCTATGAAGCAATGAAAATATATGAAGTATCCGATCCAAGAGTGGTTTCTAATGTTGGGCCAAAGCGGAAGGGTGAGTATCTTGGAGGCCTGGATACGCAACAATATGGAAGGGGCAAACGAGCAAGAGAGGTTGGTCATTCTACATGATATTTAGCGTAACCATGCATTCATTGCTGTAGTCTGTCCTACATGCGCTAATACAATGCAAGACAGCCTTGTTACTCTGAATTCCGGTTTTGTTGCTATGGAAAAATTGTTGGATTTAGGCGGAATGAAGGACTGGGGTTCTTTGGGTTGAAAATGAGTGGATGTCAAGCAGACAGAAGTGCTGGAAATCAAGCAACGCAAACTAGAGGGAGATAGGAATGTGCTCAATGAATTCTGTCTGGAATTCACTCCCAAACTTTTATAAGTTCTAAACTAACCATGTAACAATGAAACGGACTCTTGAAAAGGACTCAGGATTATGTTTCCTATACAACATAATCCAGCAAGGTATACAACTAGAAAAGGTCTGGCTGGAGTGCAGCCCATGAAATAACTTTAAACAATTTTGGAAAATAACTCTTAAAATATGAATTTTGGCCTAAAAAAATTTCTATCACATGATAAAGCTTTACAGGGACTAAATAATCTTAATCAAGAATAAATAGAACAACGATTCATATTTTTGCTGAATTGTCTTCTTCTATTAAACAAAAGTTTGAACTATAAGATGACGTAATATGTACGTTTTCTAGTGTTTTTATTATTTTAGATTCTTCTATTCTTCAGGTGCGGTCTTATGAAGAGCAATGGACAGAAGAAGAATTTGAGAAGTTGTGCCAGGTGGAGTCCCCTGGGTCCCCTAAACTGAAGGAAGAAAGGGTTGATGCCAACTCACTGGTAGTGGTCAGTGGGTCTATCACTTCCACTGTTAAAACAGAGCCACCAGCAGTAGCCATGGTGTCCCCACAACCATCTCTACAGCTGCCAATGCAGCAAAGCAAAGAGGTAACGCCTCCGTCTAAACGGGGCCGTGGAAGGCCAAAGAGGGTAACTACAGATGTCTCCCAATCTGCAGTATCTCCAGCACTCTCTGGAGCCAGTAAAACAGATATGTTGTCCCAGAGCAGGCCAGCTTCTGGCTTTCCTGGGGTACCTGGAGCTGATTCAGTGCCTAGTTATGTTACAGAAAAAGCTGCTAGTGGATCCCATCCTAAATTTGGTGTATGGATTGCTCCTAGCTCTGAGTCAACGCCCGCTCTTCCTTCTGTTTCTATTTCTTCTCTGGCCACTTCGGCAACTTCCGTTTCTGTTGGTGCTGATGCCACAGCTGTTGCTCCTTCCCCTTCTCCAATGGTGCAAGTGAAAGGACAAACTCGGAAAACTAGATTTGGGGCAGAAGCACCCAGGCGTAGAAGCAAGAAGCAGGCTTCATTACCACCTGCTGTTCCAGTTCCTGCAGTTCCTCCTGTGTCTTTGACGACAGAAATGGTGGCACAGAGGGAACCGATTTCCAGTCTCCCAGCAGCCTCTTGTCTTGATTCTGTAACTGGTTCTGCTAAGGTGAACTGTAATGAACAAGGTATGGTCTCACCTTCTGTTCTGGTTCTACCGACATCATCTGAATCTGGGAAAAAGGATTTAGGATCAGAAACGCATCCTCTTTCTGTTGATCCAATATCATCTGAATCTGGGAAACAGGATTTGGGATCTGAAACACAGCCTGTTTCTTGCAATCTCATGGTCTCTGTTTCTGATTCTTCTCCTGCTACTTCTATTGTAACAGGTGTTAAGGCAACTGTGCCTAATTTTGGAGCCGACATTGTTTCTAGTTGTCAGCCAAATTCTTTGTTGACTTCTGTTCCCCCTGGTTCACAATCTGTTCCTTCCAATCCTCCCATGCCAAAGCAAACTAAAGGACGAGGTCGTGCACCTCAAAGTGGAGTGGAGGCACCCCGGCGCAGAGGAAGGAAACTAGATCCTGTTGCACCTGTTGCTGTAGATGGTCTATCTGGCCAGGATTCAAACTCTAATGAACAACCTCAGAGCAAACAACTTGTATCATCAGGGAGAAAATCTGTTGTCACGAGAAGAAAGAGACAGAATGAAGCTATGGAGCTGACAAATGTTGCGCATGCACTCTCATCTGAGGTCCAGATCTCTGATAATTTACATGGTTCAGATGCAAAACCAACTGGCCAATCAGATTATTTGTCCCAGAGCAAGCAGGAAAATTGTTTCTCAATAGCAAGTAACAGTGCTTCCATCTCTTTGGATGCAAGTGACAGTCAAACTGTTAAAAGAGATGAAAAATCACAAGAGACAGAAGTTCCTGTTCTAGAGGCAAATGTTTTGTCAGAGTCTTCAATGTCTGGGACTAAGAGTTTGGAGGACAAAAACAAATTTTCAACATTGGAGACAGCAGATAAAGTTGATACCGAGATCCAAAAGACGGAGAAGGATGTTTCTGCAAAAATACCAGAGCAAAGTGATCCTGTTATGCAGAATGCTGTCGATTTAAAGTTAGAGGTTCATAAACTTGAAGGAAAAAAAGTTGATGTTAGTTTGCGTGAAAATATGCAAAATTTATGTGGTCTAGATGAAGAGAACTTGAAGTTGAAAACTAATATGGAAGGCACTTCAATTGTTCCTCCCAATTTTGAACCATTAGACATTGTGCCTCATGAGAAACCTCCTGCTTCTGATGCTTCAGTTTTGGGAACAATAGCTTCAGTTGGGGACCATTCAAGGAACAATTCTGAGGTTCAATCTATGAAGCAAGATGAGAAAGAAGAAATGAAGTGTTCTGGTCTAGATGAAATGGTTGTTTCAGAACCTGGGGAGACTCTGAATTTGGAGAAGACTTGTACTTTGTCAATGTTGGGAAAAGAAGTTCCAGTTGTCAATCCTGATACTGAAAAAATGGAGAAAGAAGCTGATGCGGAAGTACAAGAGAGCAGTGATCATATTTTGCAGGGTGCTGTTGTTACTGATGAGGCTTGTGGACCTGAAACTGAAGCCAATTCTGGTTCTTTTCTGCATGAGTCAGGTCCAAGAGGTCTGGTCCTTGCAAATTCAGTTGTGGGGACTAATGTAGAAGAAGAGAGCAAGGCTTCTGGTTTAGATGATTTAGGCATTTCAGTGCCCGCAGAGATGCAGAACTTGGAGGAGAAAATGTGTTCTACTTTGCCAAAGTTGGAAAGAGAAGCTCCAGGCCCTGGTGCTGAAACTGAGAAGGAAGCTGACGCAGAAGCACTAAAGAGCAGTGATCCTATTTTGCAGACTGTTATTGATACAAAGCCTGAGGCTTCTGCACCAGAAACCAAGATTGTTTCTGGTTCTTCTGAATACGAGGCAGATCCAATAGGTCTAGTCAAAACAAACTCAATTGCGGGGACCAATGTAGAAGAAGAAAGGAAGGTTTCTGGTCTAGATTATTTAGTCATTTCAGAGCCTGGGGTGACTAGGAATTTTGATGAGAAAAAGTGTTCCCCTCTGTCAATTTTGGAAACAGCTGCCCCAGTTGATGCTGAAACTGGAGAGACTGAGAAGGAAGGTGATGCAGAAGTACAAAAGAGCAGTGACCCTTTGTTGCAGTGTGCTATTGTTACAAAGCCTGTGGTTGACGGACCAGAAACACAGATCAATTCTGGTTCTTTTGAACATGAGGCAGATCCTAGAGGTCCAGTCCAAGTAAACTCAAGTGTGGGAACTAACGTGGAATACTCTTCAGCTGTTGCTGAGCCATTGGAAGACGCATGTCATGATAAAGTTCTTGCGCATGTTCCTCCAGTTTTGGGAAATGAACCTCCAGGTTTGGACCTTACAGTGGATAAGTTCAAGGATCTATCAGGGAAGGACAAAGCTAAAGAACAAGAAACTAAATGTCCAGCTCCTGACTGTGCAGTCGGCTCAGATCCAGGGTCAAGTAAGATTTTGGAGGAGGATAAGTTTTCAACTTTATCAGTGTTAGAGGCTGGTGATCTAGCATCTGATCCTGAGACTGAGATGTCTGAGAAGAAGGTTAATGCAGAAGCACGAATTGAGGATCAATCTGGGAAAGAAGAAGCTAAAGAACAAGAAGTGGAATGTCTGGATCCTGACTACATAGCTGCCTCAGATCATGGAGAGACTAAGATTTTGGAGGAGAAAAGTTTTTTAACAATGTCAATGTTGGAAAGAGCTGCTCCGGCAGTTGATCCTGATATTGAGATGTCTGAGAAGGAAGTTAGTGCAGAAGGAAAAGATTGCAAGAGTGTCGTTGGTTCGTCTGGAAATGTATTGGGCCCTACAGACCATGTCAATGCTGAACCACTGAATGATGTGCCTTGTGAGAAACCTGCTGTTCCTGATGCTTCAATTTCTGACACTGAAATTACAGTTCAGGCCATTGTAATCGATGCTGATATTCCACCTGGCAGGGATTATGCAGCAGAGCAAGAAAACAAAGGTCATCTTCTAGACAAGTCTGAGGTTAAATCTACGAAGCAAGATGACAAAGAAGAAGAAGGGAAATATTCTGGTCTAGACGAATTGGTTGTTTCAGAGTCTGGGGGGACTCAGAATTCGGAGAAGACTTGTACTTTGTCAAGGTTGGGAAAAGAAGTTCCAGTTATCGATGCTGATACTGAAAAAATGAAGGAAGCTGATGGAGAAGCACAAGAGAGCAGTGATTGTATTTTGCAGGGTGTTGTTACAGATGAGGCTTGTGGACCTGAAATTGAAACCAATTCTGATTCTATTCAGCATGAGGCGGGTCCAAGAGGTCTGGTCCTTGCAAATTCAATTGTGGGGACTAATGTAGAAGAAGAAAGCAAGGCTTCTGGTTTAGATGAATTAGTCATTTCAGTGCCCGGGGAGATACAGGACTTGGAGGAGAAAATGTGTTCTACTTTGCCAACGTTGGAAAGAGAAGCTCCAGGCCCTGACGCTGAAACTGAGAAGGAAGCTGTTGCAGAAACACTAAGGAGCAGTGATCCTATTTCGCAGGCTATTATTGATGAAATGCCTGAGGCTTCTGCACTGGAAACCAAGAATGCTTCTGGTTCTTTTGAATATGAGGCAGATCCGATAGGTCTAGTCCAAGCAAACTCAATTGTGGGGACTAATGTTGAAGAAGAAAGGAAGGTTTCTGGTCTAAATGATTTAGTCATTTTGGAGCCTGGGGTGACCAAGAATTTTGAGGAGAAAAAGTGTTACCCTCTGTCAATTTTGGAAACAGCTGCCTCAGTTGATGCTGAAACTGGAAAGACTGATAAGGAAGCTGATGTAGAAGCACAAAAGTGCAGTGATCCTTTATTGCAGTGTGCTAAGCCTGTGGTTTATGGACCAGAAACAAAGATCAATTCTGGTTCTTATGAACATGAGGCAGATCCTAGAGGTCCAGACCTAGCAAACTCTAGTGCAGGAACGAACATGGAATACTCTTCAGCTGTTTCCGATCCATTGGAAGACAAATGTCATGAGAAACTTCTTGTGCCTGATCCTCCAGTTTTGGGAAAGGAATCTCCAGGTGTAGACCTTACAGTGGATACGTTCGAGGATCAATCAGGGAACAACAAAGCTAAAGAACAAGAAACTGAATGTCCGGCTCCTGAATGTGCGGTTGGCTCAGATCCAGGGTCGAGTAAGATCTTGGAGGAGGATAAGTTTTCAACTTTGTCAGTGTCAGGGACAGGTGATCCAGCATTTGATCCTGAGACTGAGATGTCTGAGGAGGTGGTTAATGCAGAAGCACGATTTGAGAGTCAATCTGGGAAAGATGAAGCTAAAGAACAAGAAGTGGAATGTCAGGCTCCTGATGACATAGTTGCCTCAGATCATGGGGAGACTAAGATATTGGAGGAAAAAAGTGTTTCAACAATGTCAATATTGGAAAGAGCTGCTCCGGAAGTTGATCCTGATATTGAGATGTCTGAGAAGGAAGTTAGTGCAGAAGGAAAAGATTGTAAAAGTGTGGTTGGTTCTTCTGGAAACGTGCCTTGTGAGAAACCTGATGTTCCTTATGCTTCAATTTCTGACACCGCAATCACAGTTCAGGCCATTGTAATCGATGCTGATATGCCAGCAGGGAGGGAATATGCAGCAGTGCAAGAAAACGGAGTTCATCTTCTAAATACTGGTCCTTCGGAAAACCAGATAAACACTGGTCCTCCTGAAAGCTTGGAAGAATTGACAGATGTCATGCAAGAAAGCCTGGTTACAGGGCCTGAAGTTGATGCCCCTTCTGAAATTCCTCCCAATCCCCCCCTTAATGACAGGCCCTCTGAGGAACAACATAGATTAGAAGCGTCTCAGCAGGGCGATTCTGGGTCTGAAGGGGCAAAGGACTCTTCCTCTGCAGCAGAGAATGAATCTGAATCTGCTGCCCAGGTACAATGACTGGATATATAACAAATTTCTCTCATTTTGATGGCTTCAGATTGGATTAAGCACTGTGGTGTTGGTTGGCTTCATTGTACATTGTGTAAAGGCCGGCAGCATAGAATAGGAAGAAGCCCTTGCTGTTACAGAAGCTCTAGCTTTTTGTTGGTAATATATTTAGCCATGCCCTCCTATGTTTTCTCACTACATGGGTGTGTATATATGGATCTGTATTTTTGCTGATCATTAACAAACCTATCGGCCATTCCTTTTGTGGTAAATTAATCTCTCTGCCGTCTGTATACAAAGATAATATAGCAAACTTTTATCTGTTCTGGATTATTATTATTAGAAGCTTTCAAGTAAAGAAATAGCAAAGAAAAATCAGGTTCTGTTTGTTTGGTTTGGGGGAAAGTGTTTTTATGATGGAAAATAATTTTTCTGAAACAATTTCTTAAAAGAATTTTTTTGAAATGTGTTTTTTGGTTATTTGGTTGTAATATGAAATATTGTTAAAAATTTATTTTCAGTGTTTTGCATCGGTATTGGGCAACAATAATAATGGAGATCGATTGAGAGAGGCAAAGCACGACGGATATGGCAACGCAGGAGAGTACACCTTCTCTTGGTGCATATTACATTTCTATTGGGCAATAATATATTAAAGAATATTCACCAAAAATCTGTACTCATTTAATGTTAAAAGAGTTTTTATTTGGCAGGCTGAGTTAAATCTCAATTGTAGGGGTGGCCACATGTTACTAAATAAATAGAAATAAATGTTTAGGTGCATTATTGGCAGATTAAGGTAGTTACGCGTCTCTTGATAATTTATTGTTATATTGAAGCATATTTAAAAAACACAAATATTTTATATAATATATCATAGGAGGAGAAAAGTTAATTTCTATTGATGTTATTCCGATATTGATGCATTTATAATTTTCTTTGATGAGATGTGAATCTTTATAACTATAAAAATGACTTAATTTTCAATTGTTAGGCGCGATTGAATTACGACATAAAATTTCTTTTTATTGAAAATTTTCACTATATTCTCTTATCTCTCTCTTAAATAAAAAAAAATAAGGTGTAATTTTGTGAGTTTTTAACTCTAAATCCTTGTTAATTGTATATAAATAGGTATTAATGATGTGTCTCGTGCTTACGTGTAAATAAAAAATATACTTAATAATTGAAATTCAATTCTTTAGATTTTTTAAGTAAAATTTATGTCAAAAAGATTCTTAGTATAGGGGTAAAATTAGTTTCAAGTTTAAACCTAAGTTATGATAGACTGGTTGTTTGAAGAGAATTTTTTCTATGATCAAAATTTATCTTTTATTAGTTTGATGCCTACTATTATAAATTAATGAAATACCTATAGTAAAAAATGAAAAGAATTTCGTCACCATTTTACAAAAAAAATATTAGGTATGAATATGTTACATACTATCTCTTCAATATAAAATATGTTTTAAAAATCACTTTGTCAATAACTTTAACATCAAAATAATAAAAAAGGTTAATATATAATAGAATAGATAGATAATAGATTTAGTTATATAGTGACACGTGAAAAATTAAAAAAAAAATATTACTTATATAAATAATTGAGTAGTGAGAGAATGATTAAAAATGTCCAATGATAAAAATACTCTCATCTAATTTGTAAATTTACCATCCTTACCCTTGGTTGCCTATTCTCTCATCTATCACGGTCGTCTCCAGCAAGCTTCACCTCGCTAAATGTTGATGTATCCTCTCGTCACCGTGTTATAGTGCCTTGGACTACTACCTCTGTATCTCACTGTCGCTCCGTTAAAGTACCTTGTATGATCACGATTGCATCTTCTTGTTGCCTCGCTATTGTGCCTCGTGTCCATTGCCACTGACCATCTCGTCACTTGCCGCTACTGCCTTTGAATGAAGCTTGATCATAAAATTCAATTAAACTTCAAACGACGAAGTTCTATTTGATCATCTAACTTGTCGTTCCATCAAATTATTATTATTATTATTATTATTATTATTATTACTATTTATAAATTGTTGTGCGAGATTGACCGAGGCGAAGTAGCCAAGTAGCTAATCACGCGCCTCCGTGGAAACCCCTCAAAACCCCCCTCTTTTCCTTTCTTTCACTTTCTCCCCTTTAGAAAATTTTCCCGAGAAAATCGCGATGGCCTGCGCACTAAGCTCCCGATTCGCTGCTCGTCTTCTCCGCCGCCACTTCCACTCTCACCACCACCATCCTCCAATCTTCTCCCTCTCCTCCAACTTCCCACCCTCGATCTCCTCCGCCATCCTCCAATCTGAGCCGTCCATCACCGCCTCCGACCTCCCTTTGGGCTTCCGCTTCTTCTCGATCGCCCGGCGGCAACCTGTCCGCTCGAACCGGGTGGACATCGGCGCCCGAGCGCGGCAGCTCCAGCAGCGCCGGCTCTGGACTTACGCCCTGACCTTTAGCTGCATCGCGGGTTTCGTCGTGATCGTGCTCAACAATTTCCAGGACCAATTGGTCTTCTATGTGACCCCAACCGATGCTCTCGCCAAATACAACGCAAACCCTACCAAGAACAAGTTCCGGCTCGGTGGTCTGGTGCTCGAAGGCAGTGTCGCCCACCCGGCCAACTCCACCGAGATGGAGTTCGTCATCACCGACCTAATCACCGACATCTTGGTCCGATACCAGGGCTCCTTGCCCGACTTGTTCCGTGAAGGCCATTCGGTGGTGGTGGAAGGCTTTGTTAAGCCTATTCCGGAGGAGATCAAGAGAGAGGTGCCTCCTAAGAACGTTTCGGGCAAGGCGAGGAGCGGCGAGTGTTATTTTGCGGCCACGGAGGTGCTGGCGAAGCATGATGAAAAGTATATGCCACAGGAGGTCGCGGCCGCGATTGAGAAGAATAAGAGGAAGATTGAGGCTGGAGGGCATGAGGAGGAGATTGCTAAGAGCTAGATCAATGGGTAATACCACAATTTTGGTTTTATAGAATCATATATTTATATAACTTGACAATTATACAATTGTTTTGAACCACATTTGGTGCCAGAAAAATTCTTCGTTCTTTCTTGAATTGAGGGAGGGAGATAATAGTTTACAGTTGATTGAGGTTTTTAGGTTTCGATTCTGTTGTATTGCCAACAATCTTCGTTGTCTGTAATCATCCCATTGTTTTGCCCACATGAATATGTGGGGTTGATGCTCAAGTTATGTGGATTATGAATAAAAGCCTTATGATGGATTTTATCTGCAACCTTGCTTTTGACCTTTTTTCTGGAATGCCATGAGATGCTTGTGTTCTAATGTGATTTATGCTTACATGTGCGCATCATTAGGTACTTTGATATTTCTTTAGTTTTGTAGCTGTGAAGATGTTTCTGTGGAAAGGCTCTTTCTTCTATCTAAGTATTGAATATCTTTCTATCATGTCGATATAGGGTAGATTGGAGCTGTTGCAATTTTGTTAATAATTCTAATTTGAACAGAATAGGAAGCTTTGTTTTGAGAAGAAACCAGTAAAAGGCCCTTAATATAAGACCATCGTGGTTGATTGGGCATTCAATGCTAGCAGAAATTAAATTTGACTTGCATTTTGTTTTATGGAACTTGTTGCATGATATAGGCAGAAAACGCGTCTGAGAAGATAAATGAGTTATGGAACTAGGAAGAGGATAGTTCATTCAAGATGCAGTTTCTAAGCTGCTTGAATTAAAATTGGTAAGTGCACTAGTGTTAAAGAGTTCTTAAAATGAAGTTGGTATTTTTTATTAGGGGTCTTGGGTGAAAAGCCATATTGCGGAACTTTTAGTTGTTTCCTGGTTGGGAATCATACAGGGTTACAACAATTTTTCTCAGTTATTTTGCTATTTAACCTTGTGGTGCATCGGATTTTGGACAACCAAGGGAGTTGGTTTTGGAGATTTATTGGCATGCATCCACCCATGGAGTTTTTTCATGGATTACTTAGTAGCTGTACCATTTAATGCAATCAATTTTATATGTAGGCTTATGTACACTTTAAAAAGTCGTAGACATATTCAAAGTTGAATGCCCAAATTATTGACCTAATAGGACTCAAATTCTGTCCCAAAATCTTAAATACTGGAACAAAATGATATATGGTTTTAACAACTCTAGTAATCAGGTTGTGTCTTCCTGTGAGTCCCTACTTAACTAGGCTTGTCTTGCCTCTGTAGTGAACAGTTTAAAGAGGCTACGATCATGAAACTTGTAACATATGACTTGAACCAGCAGGATGTGTGAAATGGATCAAGACCATAACTACTGCACTGACAATAGAAACAATCACAAGCCTTAATTCCACCAGATGGGATTGGCTATATAAATTCTAGCTTTCTACCATCTCTATTTATGATCATATATTCTTTAAGGCCATTATATTTTATGTCATGTTTAATGGTTTTTCATCAAGTTCTTTTGATCTTCCTCCACGTCTTTTGCTAGATTTCTTTATTTTTTATTCCATCCATTGGCCTTATGTTGACCACTTCCAAACACTGTTTCCAGCATCTTGCCCCCAGTCTGGTGCTTTCCTGATACCTCACTTAGCGCAGTTGCAGGGGAGTCTTCCATCAGGTGGATGTCTCTTTCATACCTTCACATGTGGTTAGGCTATTAGTTCCCATATTGGTACCAGGTTACCAACTGTCCAGACCCTGACTCTTAAGCTTGATCCCACAACTCTCCTATGAGAAACTGCAAAGGAATTGTTATGTCCTCAGGGTATGCCAGAAATTTCTCTTATTTTATAAACAACACCTTCCTGTGTACAAATAACATTACAATGCAAACAAAACTCCAAAATATGCATTCCGTAATATTTATAACAAAAGTACATTAAGCTTTTACCGCTTCTAAAGGAAACCTATCAGTTTTTTTCCCCAAATATCTATATACAGAATTATATATATATATATAAGACAACATGGCAGCATCCTGTCTCTACCTCAGTCTCTGTCATTTTCCTTATCACTTGGATGGTTGTGTGGTAACAATAACCACATGAGCTCTAATGCCCAGTAAAAGATGCATGCATATGCTCCACACATGAGATATGCTCAAATGTCAATGAATGTGAGACAGAATAATAACATGTCATTTTCATGATATCATGACATCCTTAGTCAAAGCCTTGCCAAGAAAACGACCCCCTTGCGGACTGTGGTCTCACACGATTTTAGGCGCAGATATACTGTGGTCATCACATATACAGATGCAAGTAAAACATGCAGGGCAAATAACATGTGGTAGCATGTAATGTGCAGCATTTAGCAACAATATACAAGCACTTCTTAGCTTAACAAAAAACCCTCTACTAGCTTGAGCTTCTTTGGCAAGATAGATTTCTGTAATAAAGACTGGGTTTTACTCCTTCCCATTATCTTAATAATCCTCTCATGTCCTCACTGTGCTCCTTTTATAATTTTCCTTTACGGCCTTTTTGAGTTGCTTGTTGAAGGAAAGTGTCAGATCCTAAGGGATCTGGCAATTGTCAATCCGGATCTTCTCCGAATTGATAGAACTTACAGAGGAATTGAGAGAATTCGCATAGGAAAATGAGAGGGAAAAAGAAGATAGAATTGCAGAGAGAGAGAGAGAGAGAGAGAGATAGAATTCCAGATGCTTCCCAAAATGGGGTAGGCTGCAATTTTAAACCTTCCCTGCGTACATAAGTTCCCGCCCAAAGTCTGATAACTGCTTATGTTCTACCTCCTTATGTTCTACCTGCGTACAATCTACTAAAACACTAACCAAATTCTATTTTATTTACTATTGCCACCTCTACTAATGCCACCTGCAATTACATCACGTAAGTACACAAAATACCCCAAGTACATAACAGAAAGTTGGCTACCTTGCTTATTTGTGGAGAATTGGACATGTCATGTGGCTGTTTAGTTGCCACTAATCTCTAGAAGAAATGTTATTTTTCTAAGTTTATCTTGACCAATTTGGTTTCATGTGTATAATATCCACCCCCTCGGATTTTAACAATTAGCCACCTCTGGCTGTTGTCGTGAAGATTTTACATCTGTTTTGATAGGAAATTGACACCGTGCAGCCACTTTTATTGACTTTTTCCAACGGCAATGATTATTGCACTTTATTTAATATTCCTATTGGCAATCTTTAATATTTATATGATAATTCAATGCAACATCCTGTCTTGGAACAGGGAGCTCCAAAATCTGAAGTGTGTGTTTGTATTTTTTCCTTTTTGTGTTTTACCAAGTATTGTTATAACCGCAAATGCATGGGATATCACAATTTGCCCTTCTTACAAAAATTGTGTCCTTGACATTCTTATTACATTTCCATCTCCTTCTCAAACACTTGCAGATATTGAGTTCTCCTTTTCTATTCACTTCCCCTTGTAGCTTCTTCTACTGACTGGTTTTGCCATAGGATCTTAACTAATGCTATCACTTTGTTTCTTAGTAATTGTTTCTTATTATCCAAGGTATGTTATATCTCATGACTTTGCACTAATAATAATAATAATAATAATAATAATTGTTGAGATTAAAATAATAATATAAAAGATAAAGTTAACCCTCTATCTATAGCTTTAAGTTTTAAAATAAGATAGTGATTAACAATTTAATAAGATCATAGTAGGCAAAAGTTTCAACCTCACCGGTAACCCAATATTTCATTAATTGTATGTGTTTGGACCAATTATATAGTGAACTCTAGCCACATGTAGGGGGAGGGTGCTAAGAGTAAAAATAATAATATAAAAGATAAAGTTAACTCTCTATCTACAATTTTAAGCTTTTAGATGAGATCATGGCTAGCAATTTAACAACAACAACAATAATAAGGATAGAGAATTAGAATATTAAACAAAATGTAATAATCATTGCATTGAATTTCATATAAATATTAAGAATAGAGAGTTAGAACGTCAGATAAAGTACGTCAGATAAAGTGTAATAATCATTGCGGTTGAAAAAAGTTAACAAAAGTGATTGCATGGTGTCAATTTCATATTAGATTGTTAAAATCCGAGGAGATCAACAATATACACATGAAATCAAGTTGGACGTGGAAAAACTTGAGAAACAAAACATTTCTTGTAAAGATTAATGGCAACTAAATTGTCACATGGCTATCCACCAATAAGCAAGGTGGCCAACTTTCCTCTAGCAAATAACTCAAAAGGCAGTAAAGAGAAATTATTAAAGGATCACAGTGGGGATGTGGGGGGATGATTAAGGTACTAGGTAGGAAGGAGAAAGCCAAGTCTTTTTTAACAAAAATCTATCTTGTTGAGGAAGCTCAAGCTAGTATAGGGTTCTTTGATAAGGTAAGAGATACATGTATGTTATTGCTACATGCTGCACATCAGCTATAATTGTCAAAGGTGCAATGCACACTGAGGCAATTAGCTATAGTTGGGGCTTCAGGTGCAAGGCGCACTTAGGTAAGAGATACATGTATGTCATTGCTAAATGCCGCTCATTAGCTATAGTTGGGGCCTAGGTGGGAGGCGCAAGGTGAAACGTGAGCACATTAGGCGCACATTCTTTCAAAATTCTTATAAAATACTTAATACATCATTCTAACAATAATAATTATAATAATAACCAACACTATAATAATAACTAATATTATTGTATAAAACAATTTATTTCTTTTGCAATTAGTTTGTTATAATTGCAAAAGAAATTAGAGGAAAAAAATAATTATAGCAGAATACACTATAAAAAAAAAATAAAAAATTACAGAAGAACAATTAGTTTCTTCTAATTCTTTTGCAATTTGAAGAAAAAAAATTATAATAGAACACATAACAAAAACAATGGTTACTTTTAAATTGCAAAAGGAATTAGAAGAGAGAAAAAAAAAAAATCAGTTGAGACTATAGTGAAAAATAATTATAGAAAATAATTTGTTTCTTTTGAAATTAGTTTCTCCTAAATTGCAATAGAAATTAAGAGATAGAAAAAGAAATTAGAGTAGAACACACAGCGAAAAACAATTACAACTAAGAAATAATTTTTTTTTAAAAAAAATAGTTTCTTCTAAATTGTAAAAGAAATCAGAAGAAAGAAAGAAAAATGCAATAGAACATGTTAGAGATGAACACAACACTCCCACATATTTCCTCAACTCAATAGCTCATCTTTAACACTCACATCTGAGAACACAACTGATATATGAAACATACAACTACAAGAGAATAAAAGAAACAACAAGAACACAAAGAAATTTATTCTAGTTCGGTCTCAAAATGAGACCTACGTTTAGACTGCTAGGGCACCTCCAATCCACTATTTTGAAAACCCTTTAGGATGATTACAAAGAGAACTTTAATTCTACCTAGCCCATATACCCTGAAAGGTAGCAGAATTCCAAGATTACAAGGCTATACCCAGCCTTTCTCTCAACCTCTCGCACAATCCCAAATACAAGATAGAAATCGAAAATAATCCTTCTCGGAATGAAGCGCACAACATTAATCACTCTACTCCTATCCCACGATCCCTATTTATAAGCCATAGGGCCATGATTTACAAGGAGATAGCTAACTGACCGACTGATCAGAAATAACTAACTTAATCGGTTAGTCATCCTTTTAGAAAACAACCCTACTAGAAGAGTTATACATCTAACATTACAACAGGAAAAATACAAATGCTGCAATACAATGTTCCTGATTACACATCTATTCTAATCTAATACAAATGACACAACAAAACACATAGGGAATGCACAATGACACAACCAACAACCACAATTCATGTTGGCTAATAGAGAAAAAGGTCACTAAGAGGGAGGTCACCTGCCTCTGGGATTAGGTGAAAACAAGTCAGTGGAGGACAAACCACATGATTGCATGCACGATTAATTTCCAGCTTACACCACTAGGTTCGCCTATCTCTGATATACAATAATATGAAATCAAATCAACAAAAAAAAATAAGATCTAAGATGACAGATTGGACAAGAAATAGGGTTTTAATGCTACTAGGTGCATAAGGCGTGCACCTTGCATGAGGTGTATGTCTCGCGTGCTTAGGCAGTACCTCATGCATGGTGTTACGCCTCACACAAAGGCATGCCTTTGACAACTATGGCATTATCATATGTTATTTATCTTATATGTTTTACTTGCATCTATAAATGTGATGGCCATTGTATGTTTGTACCTAAAGTCCTCTAAGATCACAATTTGCAGGGCGTTGTTTTCCTATGAGGGCTTTGACTAAGGTTGCCATGATATCTTGAGAATGACATTTTTTTTCTTGTCTTGCACTCATTGACATATATGAATATGTATTGTGGTTGTGTAGCAGATGCATGTACGTCTAGCTGAGTGCCATAGCTTATGGATCACACCACTATTTAGGTGATACGACAAATGACACAAATTGAGGTAGATACAGTATGTGCCATGTTTTGTCTTATGTATATAAGATTGTGTATACAGATGTTTCAGGAAAAGTCTATTGTAGGTTTCCTTTGGAAGTGGTAAAAGCTTTATGTATCCTTGTTATAAATATTATGATATAATCTTTTGGAGTTTTGTTCATGTTGGACTGTTATTTGTAAGCTGGAAGGCATCGACTTGTTATATAAAAAAAGAGAGATCTTTGGCATACTCTGAGGACATATGATAATTCTTTTGTAGTTTCTCATAGGAAGGCCGCGTGGCTTGTTCTTAAGGGTCGAGGTCAGAACAGTTGGTATTGGAGCATTATATGGGAGACTTAGCACATTTACTTGGGAGAATTTTAGTGATATCTAATAGTTATGGTTTTCTTATTAAATGAAATAGAAAGTGTAGAATTAATTGAGAGAAGAGAATGATCCTTGGTTTCATTTGATAGTACTCAATATATACATGATTAGGAGATAGAAGTCCTACCTAATGTACAAGTCTAATCTATCTATAAGTACAAAATCTAATCTATTTAAATTTACAATTTATCTATTTGCAAAATAGAAATAACCAGCTAACTATTATGAGAGATATTCGACCTTATCTCTAGCTTTGAATGCTCCAAATATTTAGGAGCATTATCTCGGATGCAACTTCTTGATAATGCCATTGATTTCATTTTAATTCTCCACACTCTCTCTCAAGCTTGGATTGAAAAAAAAAATGTTGTTCAAACTAAGATTGGAGCTCAATTCATCAAAAATTCTTCTCGGTGGAGCTTTAGTTAGGATATCCGCCACTTGATTATTAGTAGGAGTGTAGACCAGCTGTAATATCTCTTCTTCTAACTTCTCTTTAATAAAATGCCGGTCTATTTCAACATGTTTTGTTCGATCATGATGGATCAGATTCTTCGCAATGCTGATGGCAGATTGATTGTCACATAGCATTTTTACTGGTTTAGGGACAACCACTTGTAGTTCTTGAAATATTCTCTTCAACCATATTCCTTCACAAAACCCTTAAGCCATAGCTCTAAATTCAGCCTCTACGCTACTCCTAGAGACCATGAATTGTTTTTTACTGCGCCAAATGACTAAATTCCCCCAAACAAATGAGCAATACTCAGATATTGACCTCCTATCACAAATTGAACTAGCCCAATCAACATCACTATACATTTCTATTCCTTGATTGTTTGTTTTCTGAAACATCAAGCCTTTGCCTGGAGTCAATTTTAGATACTTTAAGATGCAGTAGACAGCCTTCATATGGACTTTTCTAGTATCATTCATAAATTGACTAACACAACTTATTGAGAAGCTTATATTTGGTCATGTATGGGATAAGTATATTAATTTTCCCACCAATCTTTGATATCTTCCTTTATCAACCTGTGCACTTTCTTTTTCAAGATCTAACTTTGTAGTTGAATCTATAGGTGTAACACCCCCTCTCCTGGACACCCCAACGCCTAGGGGGCCCTAGACAGAGAGCGTTACATGGGAGAATAGAAACCTAAACGTTCACATCATAACATGCATAAGGCATACTAAAATAAACATTAGACTTTACATAGCATTCATTATACAACCCAAGCCATGAATGGGAACTTCCATCATTTAGCAAAACATACATCCTCAAAATACTACATTCACTTGGAGAAAGGAAAATTCTAAGGCACTTGTGTAACATCCCGTTCGAGCGATAGGAAGAATCGGAACAACTTACCCTGATGGGCCTACACGAACTTCCCAGGGGGGTCACCCATCATTGGATTGCCCCAGGTCAAGCACGCTTAACTTGGGAGTTCTTTGTCAACATTCAGCCCAAAAGGTATCCAGCTGGTGTTGTTTCCTTTCTTACACTATTCTCGATATATACTAACTTTTCTGGGCTCTCGGGGTATTACATTCTTCCCCCCTTAAGCGCATGACGTCCTCGTCATGCGACCTTACAACTGGTCCCAGATCTTCTCCCCTTGGGGGCTGCCATCCTAGAAGCCTGCCAGAAGCCGCTCCTTGTACAGACCCTCAAGCCCCGGCGCCACTCCCCGCCCTCATCGGATCGCCTTCGCCAAGGGTCGGCTCTGATACCATTTGTAACATCCCGCATCGAGCGATAGGAAGGACCGGAACAACTTACCCTGATGGGCCTACACGAACTTCCCAGGGGGGTCACCCATCCTTGGATTGCCCCAGGTCAAGCACGCTTAACTTGGGAGTTCTTTGTCAACATTCAGCCTAAAAGATATCCAGCTGGTGTTGTTTCCTTTCTTACACTATTCTCGATATATACTAACTTTTCTGGGCTCTCGGGGTATTACAACTTGCCTCCCAAAACACTCCCAAGACCTTTTGTTGAGGGCGCCCCAACACACATGATTCTACCCAATCACCTTACTCGGATCAACATCCGCCACATCCTTGCTCTTACCTAGAATGGTAAGGAATACAAGAGTGAGCCACTAGGCTTAGCAAGTAATACATAAAAGAAAGCATAGCTGAAAATAAGGCACCTGTTTCGAAACATATGGGTTAGGTTTCGAAATAAAACTCTCTATTTTGCTATGTTTCGAAATCCTCATCCCCAAACGATTAACTACTCACCCACTCAATGCAAAAATACTATGCAACATGCATACAAAAGCTCATAACACATACATGGCCACTCGACCCACATAATAATCATAATACTCACCAGGCTCGAGACTGAAAACCTACATCCAAAGAAACTGTAAAACTCTGGGACTATTGGTGCTATCACATATGTGGCTATAGTCAATATATATATACATATGCTCTCGCCCACAGTCGTCATCAGTAGACGCATTCTCCAATCATCACCGAAGGAGTGAAAACTCCAGTTCGACTAGTGCCCATTAGTTTTGGGGGATATATCCCGACGGAATCCTCCGCACAATAATGCCCATGCACTGCAACAATTTTAGTGGCCACATTCAGATGCTCGTGTAATAGGTAAAATCTATGTTCCATGCTCACTCATGTATAAAAATGTGAAATGCTCACACAAATCATGTTTATGATGCACAATTACCACTTTTTCCAAATCATGCCATGCCAAAGCTTAACACACATAAAACTAAAGACATCTACATTCCAACATCATGGCCACATTTTCTTTCAAAATGTTCATTAGAATCTTGGGACATTTAGAATTATGAAAATGCGTACTCTAGCATAGGTTCAACGCATTTTGATCATTCGGGGTCATCTATGACAAGTATACACAAACACAAGGTATGAGAGAAGACCGATTTTCTACCATGCTTAATTTCAAGAACATACCATTCCTTAGGAATTGTGGGGGGATACAAACCCCACTTTGGCTCATAATAAACTTGCCCAATAGTTAGAGACTATCAAAATTCAAGAATTAACCAACATAAAGCTAAAACCCCTCTTTACCTAAAACTTGATTTCCTTTCCCCAAAACCACTACCAACACTTAAACACCATTTCTTACAACTTTTACATGCCTTCAAATTCTCACTTCAAGGCCTCAAATTAGGGGATTTGACAATAACCTAAAACCCCCCAAATCTAACCCCAAAAAGCAATTTAAATGATCATAGAGGAGATATGGGAAGAGGAACTTGCCTTAATTCTCTTCTAGTTTGGGCATTTGATGATTTTGGAGCCTTAAGAGAGAGATTTTGCTTCAAAATTGGAAGGAGAAACTTGAACGTTGAAGGAGGAGAGATCCACGAGAGCTCTTCACAGTTTGCTTCGCTATTTCTCTTCAATTTTTAGATTTTCTATGCTTTTATACTTCTCCCAATTTCATTTTAATTCCCACCACATAAATTCCTTTAATTTTATTTATTTAATTTTCAACTTAAATCTCCAACCTACCCTTTAAGTCTTGGACTTTTCTCTTCCCAAGTCCATGCTTCTAGAAGCCATCTTCAATTGCCTTTTTATGCCTTTCGAGAACACCACTTCCTCCATCCCAATTTGGCCATTTTTTTTTTGACTTTTCAACTCTCCTTATACTTGACTTTTTCGCTTCCTCATTCTTATACTTGACTTAGACTTTTCCTCCAAGCCCATCATTTACTTTGCTTTGAATTTTCAACCACAGTTAGACTAACTCCCAATTTTCTATCCCCACATTATACCCACATAATTTACATAATTTATTGGAAATGCATTAAATAAGAAATTTACCTACCCGACTCTTCGAATAAAAATCACCGATTTTTCCTCGAGCAACTCGTCGCTAACTCTCAATACCTGACAATGATTAGATTAGGCTTATTAACCCAAATATTCTAATAATTAAATTACGAAATGAAAAATCGGGGCGTTACAATAGGTGTGTCAGCCGGTTTGCAACCCAACATTCCAGTTTCTTTTAGTATGTCTAGAGTATACTTTCTTTGGGATACTGAGATACCTACCTTCTTTTGATCTTGCAACTTCCATACCCAAGAAGTACCTTAGATTTCCTAGATCCTTGATTTCAAATTCCCTTGCAAGCATTCCTTTGAGATTATTTATTTTAGGCTTGTCTTTATTTTAGGCTTATCATTTTCTGTAACAATGATGTCATCTAAATGTACTATAAGAACGGTCAATTTACCTCCCAATGTATGCTTGATAAATAATATGCGATCAGCCTGACTTTGGTTATACCCTATCATGTGTCGCGAGATAAGGAAAGGGTGCTAGTGTAATTGGGCTATACTAAGGATAGTAAGTAGTATATTAGAAAGTATGCTTTAAGGTGTTGTAAATTATTTATTGTTGCATTAGGGAGCTAGTACATTCCTAGCAACGGTAATCTGTTACCGCACATTGGACAGGTGGGATCGGCTATATATATGAGCTGATCATTTCTCCAATGATTAATGAATATTCTCGGAAGTTTCCATTCTCTTTCTCTTGTCTCATCTCTCTCATATTCTCTCTTCCTCTTTCTCTTTCTTTCTTCTTCTCGGTCACCATTCTCGATCGACCAATTGATCGAGTAAACCAATCAGATCCTTGGGAGCTAACATTTGGAATCAGAGCGGTGTTCTTGGGTGTCGGCAGAATAGGGGAAGGTTATCCATATGGTTGAAGGAATGAGGATGAAACAAATGGAGTCCCAATTGCACCAAGTGGCTACAGCAATGACGGAGATGCAAACAAGAATGGGGACTCTTGAATCCTCGATTGGAGTAGGGGTGGATGCTTAGATTGATCAGGTCATGGAAAGGTGGCGGGGTGAGAATTGGGAACAAAATGCTCTATTTCATGAGCAGGTGATGGAACAGATGCACCAGATCATGCGGATGTTCGCATCCTAGTAGCCAGTAAGACTTCCGCCTGACTTTTTGCAGAGAGAGCGGTTAGAACCTATTCTTCAAGGAGTAGGAATGGAGCGTCGACCATTAGGAATGTCGAAATTTGAATTTGAGGCGGAAGGAACCGAAGATAATATAAGGGAGAGAAGACCGGGAGCTCAGGCTAATCGTTACTAGTCGAGCTTTCCAGTACCCAAACTAGAGATTCCACTCTTGAATGGGAAAAATCCGAGATGGTGGATAAGGAGGTGTGAGCATATGTTCACCTTGTATCATGTACAGGAACAACAGAAGGTCATCCTGGCCTTTTCCTTACTTGAACGATATGGGTGATGCGTGGTTCCAAGGATGGATCACAGTGAAAGAAGGCAGCCCATGGAATGAGTTCGCTGACGACTTATGTGACAGGTTTGGAGACAGGAGTATGCGGGATATGATTGAAGAATTCAGCAAGCTCAAACAACTGGGATCGGTGCAAACCTATTAGCTCAAATTTGAGGAGCTGAGGTTTTTAATGTTGGTACACAATCCCCATATGTCAGAAGAGTATTTTGTATCGAGTTTTATTAGTGGTCTCAAAGACAAGGTGAGACCCATAGTGAAGATGATGCAACCAACAACAGTGAGACAGGCTGCGGAGAGTGCGAGGTTGCAAAAAATGACGATCGAGGCACTGCTAAAGAAGCAATGTAGCCAAGTGAAAGGAGTGATTTCCAGAGGGTGGTAGTCTGGTAATAGGACTTTAGGAAGAGAGATGGGGCACAGTGGCAAAGGGGTCCTAGCATTACCTCCTATAGCCCCTAATCCGACAAATAGAGGAGGTTTAATGAAATAGAGACGCCAAGCGAACCTATGTTATATGTGTGGAGATAGGTACTTTCCTAGACATAGATGCAAACTCCAAATCCCGTTACTGGAAGGGGAAGATGAGGAAGAACTAGCAGAAGAGACCTTGGAGGTGAACGGAGAAGATCAAGGAGAAATCTCCCTCCATGCACTGAAAGGGTTGGCACACAACAAGATCATTAAGGTGGAAGGTAGAGCTCACCACTGTTCACTAGTGGTACTCATTGACAGTGGAAGTACCCATAGCTTCCTGGATGAAGGTATGGAAAAGAAATTAGGGTGTGAGGTCTCGAACTCTCACCCCCTCTTTGTGGCAGTGGCCAACGAGAATAAGGTTTTAAGTCAATCATCGTGTTTGGGATTTTGCTGGGAGATCAATGGGGAAGAATTCGTGGTAGACTTGAGATTGTTGAAATTGGGAGGTTGTGATGTGGTCCTTAGGGTGGACTGGATGAGGGGAGTGAGCCCTATTAGCTTTGATTTCAACAAAATGGAGATGATCTTTGAGAAAGAAGGAAAAATAAGGGTACTCAAGGGCAGTCAAGAATCAGGGGTGTGCAAGATGATGGTTGGTTCCCAATTAGAAAATTTAAACAGCAAGCAATATTTCAATAGCTATCAGGATCTCCAGCCAAGAACAAGAACACCCAGGGCATTCGAAAGGCCCTCTCTCTCCCAAATTCTCTTCTAGAAACTAGCGTATCCCCTCTCTACCCCCTACCCCATACATATTCCTTACTCTACACCTTAAACCGAATTCTGTTATGCAATAGTTGGGTTGTTACACCAGCGATTCCCCATTCTACCCCTTACGCACATGGCTGGCTGTTATACCAGCCAACTCATTTACACCTCTGCCCTTGATCGCTGCCCCTTGGACCTTCTTTGATAAGTCAAGTGAACCGGGGGCCTAACATTACTCCCTTCCCCAACTTTCACCTTGTCCTCAAGGTGGAGAAATGGAAATTGCTGCTGAATCACTGAGTAGGGCTCCCAAGTGGCTTCCAATGGTGGAAGCCCTTTCCATTGGATCAACACTTCTGCTCCTTGCATATTCTTGCTAGCACCTAACCGCACTCCTAACACTGCTGAGGGTTCCACCACCATTTCCAGGTCTTCATTAAGCTGTTAGGGCAGCTCTATAGTAGCCTTCATTGCACCTTTAGCCTCCCATAGTTGGGACACATGAAATGTAGGGTGGATTTGGCAATGTGGTGGTAGTTTCAGTTTGTAAGCTATAGGATCTACCTCATTTTCAATCTCAAACGGGCCATAATAACAGGCAGCTAGCTTCTCATTTACACGAGCAACCAAAGATCTTCGTCGGTACGACCTTAGTTTCAAATAAACTAAGTCTCCTACCTGGAACTTCACTTGTCTTCTTTGCCTATCTGCTCTCTTCTTCATTACTGCCTGTGCCCTCAATAGTTGGGCTTTCAGTTCATCTAGGATCACATCCCTTTCAATCATCTGCTGCTCTACCATCGAGACAGGGGTAGTTCTCTTCTCAAATCGTACTAAGGGAGGCGGTTCCCTCCCATACACCACTTGAAAGGGAGTTAACTTTGCAACTGTGTGATACGAGGTATTGTACCATAATTCAGCCCAAGGTAACCAAGTGAACCATGCCTTTGGTTTGGAGGAAGCAAAACATCTTAAGTAGGTCTCCAAAGTCTGGTTGAGTACCTTAGTTTGCCCATCTGTTTATGGATGATAAGTTGTACTTCTTTTGAGTTTAGTGCCCTGTAGTCGAAAAATCTCCTCCCAAAATCTGCTCATAAAAATCTTGTCTCTATCTGACATAATGGATCTAAGAACTCCATGGAGCCTCACCATTTCTTTGATAAAAGTTCCAACCAGATCCCCAGCTGTAAATGGATGTTTAAGGCCAATAAAATACCCATACTTGCTAAGTCGATCCACCACGACCAAGATCGAGTCCACCCTGTTAGATTTTGGGAGTCCTTCAATAAAGTCCATGGCGATGTCGTCCCAAATTTGGTTAGGAATTGGTAGTGGCTGTAACAGTCTCCCCGGTGACAGAGTTATATATTTGTTTTGTTGACAAGTTGTACACTCACTTACATACCGATGCACATCTTTCTTCATACCCGGCCAATAGACATTTGCCGACACCCTTTTGTAAATTTTTAAAAACCCCAAATGACCTCCGATGCTCCCATCATGCCTTTCCTGGAGTATCAATGGGATTAGTGCGGATCCCTTGGGTAAGTAAAGCCGTCCCTTGTAGAGGAGATGCTTGTCCACCAACTGAAAATTAGGATGGGAGGAGGGGTTAGCTCGTAACTCTTGGATTATTTTTTGCAGCCCTGCATTAGCGTCTACCTCACTTGCCACCTACTCCAATTGGACCACCCTAGGCACTGTCAAAGCCATCAAAGCTACTGTGTGGCAGATTCTGGACAGCCCATCAGCTGCCTTATTCTCCATCCCAGCCCGATAATGTATCTCAAATTGGTATCCCATTAACTTTACCATCCATTTCAAATATTCAGGACTTACCTCCTGCTGCTTTATCAAGTACTTGAGGCTTTTTTGATCCGTTCTAATCAAAAAATTTGCCTAACAAGTAGTGCCTCCATTTTTGCACCTCAAACACTATGGCCATGAGTTCTCTTTCATGAACTGATTTCTTCCTCCCCAACTGACTGAACACTTGGCTGAAATAAGCAATCGACCTCTGTTCTTGCATCAAAACAGCCCCCATTCCATGCCCCGAGGCATCAACTTCAATGATGAAGGGCTTCTTAAAGTCGAGCAAGGCTAAAACGAGTAAGGATACCATTTTAGTCTTGAGTTGTTGGAAGGCCTGTTCAGCAGCCACATACCAAAGAAGAAGTTCTTTTTTAATCTATCTGTTAGAGGCCGAGCCAGCTTACCATAGTCTCTCACAAAGCGTCTATAGTACCCCGTAAGCCCAAGAAACCCTTTCAATTCCTTTACCGTTGTTGGAGTAGGCCAATCTACCATCGCTTGCATTTTTTTGCTATCAGCTGAAACCCCTAAATAAGAAATAACATGGCTCAAATACTCAATTTCCAGCTGCCCAAACACACACTTCTTGTTGTTGGCCACTAGTTGGTTGTTTGCTAACAGCTTTAACACACATCTTAGGCGTTGTTCATGCTGTTCCAAATTGCTGCTGTACACCAAGATATCATCGAAAAACACCAACACAAAATGCTTCAAATAATCTCTAAAAATTTCATTCATCAACGCTTAGAATGTAGCCGGAGCGTTCATCAATCCAAAAGGCATCACTAGGAACTCGTAATGCCCTTCATGAGTCCTAAATGCTGTCTTTGGAACATCCTTGGGCCTAACCCGAATCTGGTGGTAACCAGATTTTAAGTCAAGTTTGGAAAAGACCCTAGCACCATGCAACTCATCAAGCAACTCATTTATTACCGGAATGGGAAATTTGTTTGGAATCGTTACCTTGTTCAAGGCCCCATAATCGACACAAAAGTGTCACCCTCCATCCTTCTTCTTAACCAATAATACTAGGCTGAAAAATGGGTTGGAACTGGGTTGAATGATTCTTGCGGCCCACATTTCACCTACTAACTTCTCAATCTCATTCTTTTGTAAATAAGGATAACAGTAAGGTCTTACACTCACCGGTAAGGATCTCAGAATTAGGTTTATGGTATGATCCCTTTCCCTGTTAGGTGGTAGCCCCTCCACAACAGTAAACACCTTTCCAAATTCGGCCAATGCCCCTTTCAACAATTCTGGAATTGCTCTTTGATCTTCTTCAAATTCAACAGTTGCCATTGTCCCCAATTCCAGCAACATCCCTTCCCCTATCTCCTTGAATGCTTTCACCATAGCTTTTAAAGATACCAATGTCTTGCTCAAGCTAGGATCCCATTGCAAAGTTACAGTCATGCCTCCTACTTGAAACTTCATGGTGAGAGTTTTGCAATCACATCATACCCTGTTGTTTCCTCCCTGATTAGGCCCAACAGCTACACCAACTCCACAGAAATAAAGTTATGGGTTGCTCCTCCATCAATAAGGACCACAACCGGCTGCTGCTCTATCACGCCTTTTATCTTCATTGTTTGGGGTGCTGTCAATCCTACCACAAAATTTATAGACAGCTCAATGGCCTCACCCCCTTGGGCTGGTTCCCCTATTGCCTCCCTCTCTTGGCTAATGCACTGGTTGTCTTCTCCTTCCTCTACCCATTGTTCCTCCTCCTCTACTTCTTCATCATATATCATCATCACCTGCAACTCTTTATTCTTACACTTGTGGCCTATCGTATACTTCTCATCACACCTAAAACATAAGCCCTTATCTCGCTTGGATTTCCATTCGGCCTCACTAAGCCGTTTCCAAGGCTGATTACTCACATTCCCACTGTTTTGGGGCCGAAATAGATAGGGGGAGTTCACTGCCAAAGATTTAGAAGCTGGTTGAGCATGGGGCTGAGGACCCCTACGCTGGTAATTTGGAATAGCGAATGAAACAGACTGACCTTTATTCAAAGTCGATCCAGCTGCATTTCCCTGGAGCATAAGGTTCCTCTCTTCTATTCGTTGCGCCAGGTCCATCATTTGCTCCAAACTCCTTGGCCCTAACACCCTCAACTCGGCCTTGATTTCCGGACGGAGACCGTTGATGAAGTGCCCTTCTAGCACAACTTTTGGCATATTTTCCAGAGGTGATGCCAATGCCTCAAAACTTTGACGGTAATTCGAGACAGCCCCTCTCTACCGAAGAGTTAAAAAACGCTCTTCTACCGACCCTTCTTGAGTGGGTCGAAATCGGCTTCGCAACATCAGCTTGAAATCCTCCCAAGTCCTCATTCTTCGCTGCTTTTCTTCCCACTGGAACCACGAGAGGGTAGGTCCCTCCAAACATACAACTGTCGTATCCACCTTTTCCATATCCGTTAACCCATTCACCGAAAAATACCTCTCGGCCTTGAAGATCCAGCCATCTGGATCAGCCTTATCGAACAGTGGCATCTCCAGTCGGCGATCGCGTGGTTCAGGTCGCCAACCTCCCTCGAGGTCCTCTGCTTCAGCTCGCCTCACCCTAACCTCCAGTGTCACTTTAGAATCCAGAGCGAAGTCCAATGGTTGGCCTCCCAGTTTCTCCTTGTTCTTCCTCTCCCTCTCCTGCTCTTCGTATCTCGTTCTCATCCAAGCGAACTATTCCAGCAAGCCTGCTACATTCTTCTCCACCGATTGAACCTCTCCTCTCATAACATTAACACCCCGTTGCATGCCTTCCATCCTCCATTCCAATTCACCCACTCGGTCAGTCAGGTTCACCATTAGGATCGGTGACGCTCTGATACCAAATTGGTAGGTTCCCAATTAGAAAATTCAAATAGCAAGCAATATTTCAATAGCTATCAGGATCTCCAACCAAGAACAAGAACACCCAGGGCATTGGAGAGGCCCTTTCTCCCCCAAATTCTCTTCTAGAAACCAACGTATCCTCTTTCTCTACTCCCCCACCCCATACATATTCCTCACTCTACACCATAATTGAATTTTGTTATGCAATAGCTGGGTTGTTACACCAGCGATTCCCCATTCTACTCCTTGCGCACATGGCTGGCTGTTATGCCAGCCAACTCATTTACACCTCTACCTCTTGGACCTTCTTTGATAAGTCAAGTGAATCGGGGGCCTAACAGATGATAATAAGAAAAGAGACTCCAGAGGATGCTTAAGAGCAAGTTTTCTCAAGTAGCGCAGCTATTCTCCATCCAGGCTTTGGGAGTCATCGAGGAAGGATAGGAGCTAGAAGGGGAATTGTCAGTTACAGTGAGCAGCCAACCACATGACCAGTGGAAGGTACATGAAACTAACTCCCTCAACATGCTATTAATTGAGTTCAAGGACCTCTTTTCCGAGCCCAACTCCCTTCCTCTTAGACGATTCTATGACCATACCATCAATCTCAAGCCCAATTCCGAGCCAATTAATGTAAAGTCCTACTATTACCCCTCGAAATAGAAAACTGAAATAGAAAGACTTATCAAAGACATGTTACAAAAATCGATCATTCAACCCAGCCATAGTCCTTTCGCGTCTCCCGTGTTGCTTGTAAAAAGAAAATGATGGTTCATGGAGGTTTTGTGTTGATTATTGATAGCTCAATGCCATAACCATCAAGGATAAGTTTCCCATACCCATTGTAGAAAACTTACACTTGATGAGTTGAAACATGCATATGTTTTCTTGAGGACTTGGGAGTACCTTCCAGACCTTCTCCAGACGTATCTCAAAGTGGCTAGCCTTTTCTGATTTCTTGAGGACAAGAAATACTTCATGGGGGGGAGGGTTATCATAGCCTAAGAGGGTACACATGGTAGTTGGGTAGTTACATGATTGTATAGAGGTTGTATGTAGGGGATTAGAACCAAGTGCACATGGCCACTTGGTTGTTCTAGAAGATGTAAATAACTGCCTCTCCTATAAATAAGAGAATACCATCGAGGATGGAGATCATATGAGGAATTTACTATTGATCTTTTCCCTCTTAATTCTCTCTCTCGCTTTCTCTCTCATTTCCCTCTCTTTCTTTTTTTCGACTTTCCTGCCTACTTTCAGTTCTTCCTCAATTACAAAAGAGTCCACTGGTCAAATCGGCATCTAACAGTTAGGTTCACTTTCTTAGTGTATTATCACACTGGTGTTGAAGACATAATTAAAGTTATTGTTAGTTCTATTAACCAACTGCGGAAAAGGCTTTTGGTGAATGATAAAGGTAGATGAAGGACAATGAATTGGATCTTTGCCATATCTCAAATTTTTGAACTCTTGGTGTTATGTTTTGCATTATGTATTGAAAATCTAGAAGGAAGAGAGAGAGATCCTGAATTGATCCTGTGTGCAATTCTATTAGTTGACCGTTTAAGGGTTTAACGGTAACTTGTAATTTGAGGGGTATTTTAGGTATTGATATGTCTTCTAATTCCCTTGTTGTATCTGCCCTATTATCTATATATAGAGGGCTCGGGTAGGCGCATAGGATCATCATTCATTTGTAAATTTCTCTATTATGAGCAAGTGTAGTGAGAAAACAAGAGAGAGGCTACATTTTGGTAGTGCTTGTAATCTTGGAGAGGATTGTGCTAGTGTGAGAGGAAGTCTTCTAAACTCTTGTATCTGATTTCATTCATATTGGATTGCTCTTGGTTAAGGCTAGATGTAGGACTGATTTATTAGTTCGAACTAGGATAAATTCTAGGTGCCTATTGTGTGGTTTGATTGTTCTTAACTTTGATCTTTTCAATTCTAATTCTATCTTCCATTTCTGTTTATGTTGTATGATTGTATCAGTGAGTTGTAGGTGTGAAGAGTGTTATTTGTTGGCTTTTTGGATAAAATAATAGACTGCTAGTGCTCCCAATTCTAACACTTGGATTTGTATTCCTTGTATGTTATGCTTAGTGATACTTTAATTTTTGTTCTCTCACTGTATTGTGCAGTGTTATTAAGTTGTTGGAATATTATTTTCCCCCCCTTTTTTAGGCGAGTTTCAAAAGGTGTATAAAATAAAGGTTTTATCTATTGTTCATCCTTTACCATCTCTGTCTTACTTTTAATTAATTGGATCATGTGCCATTTTAGAAATCAATCTATTTGATGCATTATTTAATAGTCTCTTTTTTTTTTTAATATGCTCCTTCAATGGAACAATTAATTCAACCCATTTATGAAGTATTTTTATATTTTTCTGTTGAATATTTTTTATCGCATGAATTTCATCTGGAATTTGTTGGCACACTATGGTATTTGGTATTGAATTTCATGGTTTTATATCTTCAATAGAGCAGAATGAAGCAAAAGAGCTCACATAGCCGTTCCCAACTAATTGGAAGTTTGAAATTGTTTGAGTTGATGTATTTGTAGGCCCATCTACTTGTAAGGTGGGGGAAAGTGGTGCTTCAACAAGGGTTGGAAGATTTCTTGAGTCCGGCGACCATTTTCTTGATGTTAGGGAATGTTCTCTCCCTGACCATACTCTTATGTAGTTGAGAGTGGGGGTCTTACTCCTAGTCCTAGTCTTGCCCTTTTAGATATGAGAATATGTGGTTAGAAGAGATCTACATCCTTGATGAGAAGAGGGGTTGTAACTCGCTTTCTAGTAGTGAGTCCCCATATAGAGCAGATCTTAATACTGGTGTGGGAAATTGACGGTGGAATCAAAATTATAGTATGAATTTAATGCAAATAGGAAGAAATCTGTAAAAAAAAACTAGTTTTGAATGGTGAGGAGGTCACTAGGGAGGAGGCCATCACCTCAGTTGTTATGCATTTCTATTCTACTTTGTATCCTGATAAAGAGGATTGAAAACCTGGCATGCCTAAGAAGAAAAGTTGCAGTCCATTTCTGTGAATAAAAAAAAGAATGGTTTGAGAGGCCTTTTAAAAGAATGTCTTAGGGGAGATGAAGTGTGTGAGTAGGGACAAGGCCGGGCCTATCCAGATGACTTTACTATGGCTTTCTTCTAATCGTGTTAGGGTATGGTTGGTAGGTGTGTTGTTGGAGGAAGTTAAGGAGTCTCAGTTAGTAGTCTCATGCATATAAAGAGTCAAATTAGAAAAGATAAATCTTAAACTTATCATAATTATTGTTGGATTAGATCTATAAAATATATAACAAAGGGTTGTATTTTGTTGAGGTGTGATACCCAACAAGTCTAAGGCGATGATGTATTTGGTTGGGTAAGTTGTCTATCATAGGCCTCGACCCAGGATTGATAGTTTTGTTGAGAGGTCCAATTCCACAAATAGGTGACCCAACAAGAAGATGGCCCAAGCACATTTACTTTGAGTTTGAGGATAGCTGGGCTTGGCTCAGCTGCTTAAAACCAAAGATCAAGCCCATTTGTTCTCTGCCCACAAAGCTTTATCACAAAGCCCACATATATAAGTCCTATGTTGACCTAGCTTCTTCACTTTAGTTGAAGGCGTTTGTTCTCCCGATTCCAACGGAGGCTTGGATTTCTTCCTTTGACCGATTCCATGCAAGTTTGTTTCTCCTACCTTATCTCAATCTATCGGATAACCTGATGGTTATCCTCATCCTTGGAGATCTCTATCTGGTTCTTGGGAGGTTATTTGTATCGAGATATTGGGGAAATAGGGCGGTTGAACAGAGGGGTTGAATGCGAGAAGAGAGAGAGAGAGCTGAGAGTGAAAAGAGGGTTCTCCTTGGTGGGGTTTCTTCGTCCTTGTGTGGGTGTGTGATTCTTAGTTGTGGGTTTTGTGTTTGAGGCTGTTTTGGGTGTCGATTGAGTGCGGTTTTTGGGTTGTACTTGGAACCGATTCTAGGGTACCTTTGTGGGTGTCGGACCAATCAAAGCTGAGCCTTGCAAATCCATCTTCTTCTTCTCCATTGCCGAGCATAAACAGGGAGTTTTAATGTTCTTGGTTTTTTAGTTTGTTGTTCGTTAGTTTTACATACTATTTTGTTATATTCTTTGCCCTAACGATATGTTCTTATGGCTGTTTACGAGGTGTATTCATCTCTACAAAGTGGTATTAGAGCCTTGGTGGCTTTGTGGGTGGAAGAAATTAGCAATTTCTTGGCCGCTTTCAGATCTGGAACGTTTTGCAAAAACGTAACCCAGATTTGAAGATCCGGTTTGATCTCCCTGCTCCATTCAAAACTCAGCGCGTGAGACCCTACATGGGTTTCTCGACGTTGAGGCGCACCAGTGGGTGCAACGCGTGTCACTCAATGGCACTTGCAGCAGCGACGCGTGGTGACTATAGCGGTGGCGAACGACGGCTTCAACGACTGCAACTCCTAACAGTGTGCTCTATCGAAGAGCATATCACTCCTGTGTGATCAGTTCTTTCAGACTCCTTTTTCATTTACGGACTGATTTATCAGTCCGCTCGATGAGAACTTTCTTAACCTTATTTTAAATTTCCAACAACTAGCAGGCCATCGGGTGGGGGTGGCCATTAGGTTGGGGGTTACCCTGTGGTGGTAACCAATACGTGTTGCTAGAACTAGGGTTATTATGTGATTATTTGCTTATTAACTGTGCTTTAATCCTCTGTGTGGTTGCTGTTTTCGTTGATTTCCTGTTAGCTTAAGTTGCTGCAAATCTTGCACCCTAACAATTAGTCCCTTGTGTGTCTTTAGAATTTGTTTCAATTGACATTAAGAGGACCCAAAAATAGTCTACTTGAATATGTTTTTATCTTGTTTTGTGTTGCATTCTTGTGTGCTTTATGCATATCATGGCTGCACATCATTTTGAGTTAGGTGTGTTTAATGAAAAATGTGATTTTGCAATTTGGCAACAAAAAATGAAAGGAATATTGGTTCAACAAAAGGTTTCAAAAACAATTGATAATACTTTTGACAAAACTCTCACTAAGGAAGAAAAACAAGAAAATGATGAGTTAGCATATACTTCTGTCATCTTGCATTTATCTAACGCAGTTTTATGCAAAGTTGGTAAACATGACACTACTCAAGAACTTTGGAAAAAAACTAGAGAAACTCTATTTAACCCAGTCCACTCCTAACAAACTCTTCTTACTTGAAAGTTTCTTTAGCTTCAAAATTGATCCCTCGAAAGATATAGATGATAATCTTGATATTTTCAATAAACTTGTTCAAGATATCACTAATTGTGGTGAAAAAATTACTGAAGAATATAAAGCTATTATTCTTTTAAATGCTATTCCCGACATATATAAGGAGGTCAAGAATGCAATTAAATATGGGAGAGAAACCCTTACTCCAGATATTGTAGTTGAATCTCTTAAGTGTAGGGAAAAAGAAATGAAAGCTGAAAGAAATGAGAAAAGAGGTGGAGAGATACATCTTGTGAGGGGAATGCCTCAAAATAGGGGTGGCGAGGGACAAAATAAGAGTGGCAAGAAAAAGGTTAGAAGTAGGTCTAAATCACAGGGCAAGGTAAAAAATGCTATGGTTGTGGAAAACTAGGACATTTTATAAAAAACTACTATGCAGAGAAAAACAAACAAAAAGAGAAAGAAACGAGTGAGGCCAATGTTATATCTTCTCAATGTGATACTGGGGAGGTATATATGTTGATGAACCAAGAATCATCTGAAATTAATCTATCTATGAATTCCCATATGCATGAGTGGATCCTAGACTCTGGTGCATCTTTTCATGTCACATCTCATAAACACTGGTTTGAAAACTTGCATGAGTCTGATCATGGGCATGTCATTACGTGTGATAATGTGGCTTATAAAGTTGTTGGTATTGGTGACATAACTGTTAGGTTTGAAAATGGCTTTGTGCATGCACTAAATGGAGTTAGGCACATTCCACAGATGGGTAGAAATCTAATTTCTATAGGGGAATTAGAAAAGATAGGTTTCATAGGTGGGGTTGGCGGTGGCATGATTAAAATGTTTAAAGGAGCTCTTAGAGCCTTTAAGGCAGTTAGGAAAAATGGCATATATATCACCTATGTTGAAGTAATTAGTGGCACTACTCCCACTATTGCATCAGTTGACACTGATCACACATAAAAGTGGCATAATAGGTTAGCTCACGTAAGTGTTAAGAGACTTAAATTTATTAACGATAAGGGTGTGTTTGGTAAAGATCAGGTGTCAAATTTTCCATTTTGTGACCACTGCGTGCTTGGAAAACACCATAGGCTTTCTTTCTCATCTAGCAGTCATAAGACATCTAGAGTCCTAGAGTATAATCATACGGACTTGTGGGGTCCTGGGAGCAATTCCACTTTTGGGGGCAATAAGTATATTTTTTGTCCATTATTGATGACTTCTCTAAGCGAGTATGGGTTTATTTGTTAAAGGAAAAATCTAATACTTTTCAAAAATTTAAAAATTGGAAAATTCAATTTGAAAATCAAACTGGCAATAAAATAAAATTTTTGAGAACGGATAATGGTCTTGAGTTTTGTAATGCTGATTTTGACAATATGTGCATTGAGAGTGGCATCACTAGACATAAAACAGTCCCTTATACTCCACAACAGAATGGAGTTGCTGAGAGGATGAATAGGACCTTACTTGACAAAGTTAGGTGTATGATGTTGAGTTCTGGTGTGCCCAAGTCATTCTGGGGTGAGGCTATTATGATTGTTTTCTATTTGACTAATTTGACTCCTTCTGTTGTTTTGAATGGTGATACTTCTTATGAACATTGGTATGGTAAATGTGCGGACTATTCTATATTGAGGACCTTTGGTTGTGCCGCTTTCTCTCATCAAAGTGAGGGAAAGCTAGATCCTAGAGCTAGGAAGTGTGTTTTCTTAGGTTATCCTGAAGGTGTTAATGGATATAGATTATGGGATAGAAACCAAAAGGGTGTCAAAATCATTATTAGTCGGGATGTCACATTTAATGAAGTAGATATGCCATGTCTTAAGGATAAGTCTGATTTGGTGAGTGAAAAACAGCAAGATAGTGAAGAGCCTGAGGTTGAGGTGGAGAGAGTGAGTACCCACATTCTTGTTACCCCTAGTAAGGTGGAGAATGATACTCAAGATCAGCATATTACTGAGGAAGAGAGTAGTGAGGATGTGGAAGAAGAACATCTTGTTGACCAAGACCCTTTAACCGATTACCAATTGACTAGAGATAGAGAACGAAGACCACATAGGATTCCTCAAAGATTAGGAACTGACTATAATCTTGCTTATGCCAGTTATCAAGAATTAGTTGACAAAGAGCTAAATACATATGATGAGGCAATTAAAAGTGAAAACTCTAAGGAATGGGTCAAAGCAATGAAAGAAGAAATTAATTCACTTTATAAAAATCAAACATGGGAATTAGTGCCTAAGCCAAAAGACAAATCCTTAATGGGTTGCAAATGGATTTATAAAGCGAAAGAGGGTACTAGTGGGAATGAACCAATAAGATTTAAAGCTAGGTTGGTAGTTAAGGGGTTCACACAAAAGGAGGGGGTAGACTATAATGAAATCTTTTCTCCCGTTGTCAAGTATACCACTATAAGAGTAATCCTTGCCTTAGTTGCACATTTTAATTGGGAACTTGAACAACTAGACGTAAAAATTGCATTTTTGCATGAGGACCTTGAAGAA
Organism: Diospyros lotus; assembly: GCF_014633365.1. Taxonomy (NCBI): domain Eukaryota; kingdom Viridiplantae; phylum Streptophyta; class Magnoliopsida; order Ericales; family Ebenaceae; genus Diospyros; species Diospyros lotus. Next base: position 24,157,597 of record NC_068338.1, on the reverse strand, counting down.
AAGATTTATATGTGTCAACCTAGGGGTTTTGAAGATAAAGATAAACCTAATCACGTGTGTTACCTTAAGAAATCTTTATATGGTTTGAAACAGTCCCCTAAGCAATGGTACAAACGCTTTGACTCTTATGTGCATTCCATTGGGTTTAAGAGGAGTGAATTTGATCACTGCCTATACTTTCAGTAACAAAATAATAACTGTGTGTTCTTATTGTTATATGTTGATGACATACTTTTAATTGGCCCAAATTTGAAGGTGATAAATGAAATAAAAATAATTCTAGATAAAGAATTTGACATGAAAGACCTAGGAAATGCTAGAAAAATCCTAGGAATGGAAATTGAGAGGAATAGGTCAAATTCATGTTTATTTCTACACCAATCATCTTATGTTTTGAAAATATTGAAAAAATTTGGTATGCATGATTGTAAACCTGTTTCCTTACCTTTGGCTAGCCATTTCATATTATCTAAAGAATAATCACCTGCTAATGAAGAAGAAAAAGAATACATGAGTAAAAACATAAAACTGAAGGAGTGAAACTAAAAGGATTTACAGACTCTGACTATGCTGGTGATAGGATAATAGAAAGTCCATGTCGTCCTATGTGTTTACTTTATGTGATGTTTGCATTAGTTGGAAGTCACAACTTCAACACATAGTTGCTCTTTCTACTACCGAATCTGAATATATAGCTGCCATTGAAGCAATTAAAAAAGCATTGTGGTTTATGGGTTTACTCAAAGAACTAAGTGTTTTGAGTGATGACGTGATTTTATATTCAGATAGTCAATCTGTTATTCATTTGTGCAAAAATCCTGTGTTTCACGAACGCACTAAGCACATAGATGTCAGACTTCATTTTATTCGTGACATTGTGTTTCAAGATATTGTTAAACTTGAGAAAATATCGTCTAAATATAATTCTTCATATATGGGAACTAAGGTTCTCATGTTGGCTAAGTTTAGAAGCTGTCTTGCACTTCTAAACATTGGTAAAGGTAAGTGAATTTTTCAATCTGTTTGGTACTTATGTCAACTAATAAATTCGTTTGCTTGTGTGCAGGCCTTGTTAGGTATCAAGGTGGAGATTTGTTGAGGTGTGATACCCAACAAGTCTAGGACGATGATGTATTTGGTTGGGTAAGTTGTCTATCATAGGCCTCGGCCTAGGATTGATAGTTTTGTTGAGAGGTCCAATTCCATAAATAGGTGGCCCAACAAGAAGATGGCCCAAGCACATTTACTTTGGGTTTGAGGATAGCTGGGCTTGGCCTAGCTGCTCAAAACCAAAGACCAAGCCCATTTGTTCTCAGCCCACAAAGCTTTATCACAAAGCCCACATATATAAGTCCTATGTTAACCTAGCTTCTTCACTTCTGTTGAAGGCGTTTGTTCTCCCGATTCCAACGGAGGCTTGGATTTCTTCATCTGACCGATTCCATGCAGGTTTGTTTCTCCTACCTTATCTCAATCTATCGGATAACCCGATGGTTATCCTCATCCTTGGAGATCTCTATCTGGTTCTTAGGAGGTTATTTGTATCGAGATATTGGGGAAATAGGGCGCCTGAACAGAGGGGTGAATGCGAGAAGAGAGAGAGAGAGAGCCGAGAGTGAAAAGAGGGTTCTCCTTGGTGGGGTTTCTTCGTCCTTGTGTGGGTGTGCGATTCTCGATTGTGGGTTTTGTGTTTGAGGCTGTTTTGGGTGTCGATTGAGTGCGGTTCTTGGGTTGTGCTTGGAACCGATTCTAGGGTACCTTTGTGGGTGTCGAACCAATCAAAGCTGAGCCTTGCAAATCCATCTTCTGCTTCTCCATTGCCGAGCATCAACAGGGAGTTTTAATGTTCTTGGTTTTTCAATTTGCTGTTCGTTAGTTTTACATACTATTTTGCTATATTCTTTGCCCTAACGATCTGTTCTTATGGCTGTTTGTGAGGTGTATTCATCACTACATATTTTACTCCTATAAAATAGGAGAATTGTTAGAAGAAAAATTATGAGTTTTTGTAGCAGAATTTTTAGGAGAAGTTTTAGGATTTTTGTGTATATATATATATATATTTTCCAGATCAATGAAATCAAGGTGTAGTATTTTCCCTAATTTTTCTACCTAGTTTCTTCATCGTATCAGAGCCAGGTTCTTGTGGCATCCAGCAGCTGGAGTTCTATATCAGAAAGGACTCTTAGGCTCATGCAATGGTTGAGATTCCAACAGCAAGCGAGGCCTCAACCACTAATCCTTTTTTGATGAAGAACAATCAGGTTCCAATTACTCCTCTTGATAATCATTCATTTCATATTACTCTACACAAGCTTAATGGAACCAACTTTCGAGAGTGGTCCCAATTAGTTATGCTGGTAGTTCGAGGGAAAGGTAAAGCAGGCTATCTAACTGGAGATATTGCAAAACCAAGCAACGAGTCAGCAACTTATAGAGTATGGGAATCTGAGACCGCTATGGTTATGGCTTGGCTAGTAAACTCTATGGAACCCAAGATTGGAAGAACTTAGGTTGCATTCTCTTTCTTGTTTTTAGCCTATTTTTAGTTTTCGATTTTCTAAAACAATGAAAATGCGTTTATTTTGATGTTTTCCTAAATATTTTTAAAAAAAAATTACAAAGAAAATCCAAAACAACAAAATGTTGTTTTGGTTGTTTTCAGCCAAAACAAACTCACCATTCAAAACACGAAAAATACATTCATTTTCACTTTCTCTTCCTCTCTTCTCTCTTCAAACCATCACTGCCGCCATTGCTTCCTTCTCTTCCTCTCTTCAAGGCCAGATCTGTCACCATCGCTTTGTCAGCCACGCTTGTTGCTTGCCTGGCCCACGACCTTAACTAGCCCGTCGCAGCAGTCGTCGCCACTCCTGTCGTCTTCCATCGCGGTTGTCGTCAGCCATCGCCGTTGTTGGCCTTTCGCGGCTTGTCTCTCACGGTGAGTCTCTTGCGACAGTTGTCAAACGATCCCTTTCTTCTTCGCCATGGTTGCGCCCATGACCACCGTTCTCCGGCATCGCCTTCTGCCATTGTCTTTGCACTTCGTAGCAGTGGTGCTGACTCTTCGCCCACGACGATGTTGCTGCCCTTGTCCGTGGCAAAGGAAAGTGAGAGATATGAAGATGGGTTGTTTATTGGAAATAATAGTAACAAGCAGGTTGCGGGCACAGGGAAGAGGAGAGATGAATAGGCTTTCTTGGGGAAGGTGAGGGATTATGAGATTAGTTATTATATAAATATATTATATATGTATATTTTATACATGAATTTAAACATATTTTTAGAGCATTATTTATATATAATATGTCAAATTTTTATTGCTAGATTTATCCAATTAAAACGTATTAAACATGAATTAATTCTATTCCGAATATTTTTCGTGTGACGAATGTTTGACTGTTTTTAAAATATGTCGAGCTGAATAATTATTGTATTTTTATCATCCCAAATTTTTCTCGTATGTCAAATTGCTAACAAAGTGTCTTAACAACTTTTTCTTTCAAACATAGCTTCCTCGAGAAACTTTGCAAAAAATTAACATACATATATGTTGTATATCCGACTTGAGAATTTGCAAACTCCCAATTAAATAGTTATAATTTATTAAATAATCAAATTCATTGAATTAAATATTATTAAAAATTAGATTCTCAAAATTTCAAGCATAACGTATTTTCTAGTTTCTGTTTTGAGAAACAGTTTTTCAGAATGACAAATAGAACACATTTTTAGTTTTCTTAAAATAGACTATCAAAACAAAAAATTAAAAATGAATTTAAAACTTAAAATTAAAAATTGAAACACAAAGAGAATGTAACCTTATTTATTCTACAAAACAACTAGTGAGATTTGGAAGGCTATCAAGGACATTTATTCAGATCTTGAAAACATAGCTCAAAGTTTTCAAGTTTGGTTTATCATTCGCACTACAAAGCAAGGTAATAATTCTATTATTGAGTATTATAACACCTTGATTGAATTGTGATAGGAGATGAATTTCTTCTATGAGATTAAAGGGGAGTGCTCAGCAGATGGAGGAAAGTATGATAAAATAGTGGAGAAAGAAAGAGTTTTTAACTTCATACATGGTCTAAACTTGGATTTAGATGAAGTAAGGGGCATATTACTTGGAACTAAGCCCTTTCCAGCTTTGAGAGAAGTGTTTGTTGAAGTAAGAAGATAAGAAAGTAGGAAGAAAGCGATCCTGCCTACCTCCTCTAATTATTCAAATGAGGTATACTTTCAAAATTTTACCCTAAATATATCTCAAGGAAAGCTTCCAATCACAATTAACAGGGAGGTGCAAAAAAACAAACAATGGTGTGACCACTGTAATAGACCCTATCATACTAGGGAAACTTGCTAGAAGATACATGGTAAGCCAGCCAATTAGAAACCAAGAAATTAGCGAAAATAAGGTCAATCCACATACTTGGTAGAAGCTAAAAAGGGAAGTTTAATATGGTTTCTCTTACAATAGATCAACTAGAGGCTCCACAACAGCTACTAAGCCAAACTAAAGTGCATAAGCGGCTGAAAGTGCAAACAACAATCCAATGGTTTCCTTGACAAAACAAGGTAATATAAGTCACTCCCTATTTTCTCAAAGGTTTCCTACAGATTTTTGGATCATAGATACTAAAACATTAGATCACATGACAGGTTCTCTCCAAATTTTATCTAATTATGAATCTTGTAAGCAAGACATTGTTGTGTTTATAGCTAATGGCACAACCTTCCTAGCCCAAGGGAGAGGAACAATTTACATGGCAGGCTTAACTCTAAACTTAGTACTTTATGTACCAAACTTAAGATGCAACCTGCTATCAGTAAGAAAAATATCTAAAGAAAGGAATTGCTTAATAACTTTTTTCCACTCTTGTTGTGTTTTTCAGGACATATCCTCGGGGAAGATGATTGGCAAAGTTGAGGAAAATGGTGGATTTTATCAAATTTCCAAACTAGAGCATCCTATAGAATTTAGGTTTTATGTTCAATCCTTTTTAGCTAGTGTTTTGAAATCTATACCAATGTTATGGCATCAAAGATTAGGACATCCTAGCTTAGAATATCTTAAAGTTTTGTACCATTCTCTTCTTAGCAATAAAATTCAGAATTTCTATTGTGAACATTGTATCCTTGCAAAGCAAACCAAATGAACCATTTCATTTGGTTCATAGTGACATTTGGGAACCAGCTAGGACTCCTAACCTAACAAACACTCAATGATTCATCACATTTATTGATGACCACACAAGAGTATGTTGGATGTTCCTAATGAAAGACAAATATGAAATCTATTGTGTTTTCAAAAGGTTTCATCAAATGGTCAAAAATGTTTTCCAATCACATATTCATATACTGAGATCTGATAATGGTTGAGAGTACTTGTCCAATGAATTCAATCAATACTTAAATGAGCATGGTATTGTTCATTAAAGCTCATATCCTTACAATCCCAAACAAAATGGGATAGCTGAAAGAAAGAACTGACATCTCCTTGAGACAACAAGAGTCTTGATGTTTGCTAAATCAGTCCCAAATGTCTATTAGGGAGAAGCTGTCCTTATAGCAACCTATCTCATCAATATACTTCCTTAAAAAACCCTGGGGTTTAAAACCCCCTTGAACGTGTTCCTTGAATCTTTTCCCAACCATACTAGGGTCCTAAATTCTCTTTCCCCTAAGGCCTTTGGATGTATTGTTTTTATACACAAAAACCAACTCACTCAATCTAAATTGGACCCTAAAGCACTCAAATGCATATTTGTTGGTACTCCTCTACTCAACAAGGATATAAAAGTTTTAACCTCTCTAATCGAAAATTCATTATCTATTGTGATGTTTCATTTATCGAGCATCAATCTTTTTTTCAGAACACTCCTCTGTAGGAAAGTACCTCCAAAACAGATGATGTTTGGGATACAATCACTCCTATACCTGATCATTCTACTCCTATTTTTCTCTCTAATTCATTAGCAAACCTTATTCTCAATCTTGAAAATTCTCATATCAAACCTAAATTTAGTTCAAATTCCATTCCTCCAGCCCTAAACCAGCAAAGGGGTAAGAAAGAGAACACCAAAATTCAAGAAGAAGTCCAAGTACAAAATAAACCACCTCTAATGGTTTATTCAAGAAGACCCCGTGATCCTCAGCTAATCAAATCATCCAATTCGTAGATAAGTCTTATAAATGTGGCTGCAAGAGATATGAGGTACAAAATAGATTTGAAGATGATCTAGGTATTTCAATTGCTCTACGAAAAGGGATAAGATCTTGTACAAAGCATCATATCTCAAATTATCTTGGATACTCAAGATTATCTCCTCAATATAGATCATTCACTGTCAGTTTTGATAGTGTCAATATTCCAAGAAATATATATTAGGCACTACAAGATGAAAGATGGAAAGCAACAGTCTTGGAAGAGATGAAAGTGTTGTAAAAGAATGATACATGGGAAGTCATGGAGTTACCAAAGGGAAAGAAAGCAATAGATAGCAAATGGGTGTTCACTATAAAGTACAAATTTGATGGAGGAATTGATAGGTACAAGGAAAGACTTATAGCCAAAGGATTCACTCAAACTTAGGGCTTGGACTATGAAGAAACATTTGCTCCAATGGCCAAACTGAATTCAATTCGAGTTTTATTATCTTTGGCAGTAAACCTAGACTAGAGATTACATCAATTGGATATAAAAAATGCTTTCTTGAATGGAGAGTTGGAAGATGAAATCTATATGAAAATATCTCTAGGTTTGGAGGATGATGACACAAGAGGAAAGGTATGCAAGCTAAAGAAATCACTATGCGGTCTTAAACAATCTCTTAGAGCTTGGTTTAAGAGGTTTAGTGACACCTTACACAAGTTTGGATACAGCAAGGACAAGCTGATCACACTCTATTTACCAAGATCGAAGAAGATAGAAGAAGAACAATTCTGATAGTGTATGTGAATGATATCATCATCATGGGAAACAACAACCAAGAGATTAAGAAATTAAAACATCAACTGAAACAAGCATTCGAGGTAAAAGAGTTAGGGGGAATTAAGATACTTCTTTGAATTGGAAGTGGTAAGAAGTAAGGAGGGAATATTTATATCACAAAGGAAATATACCCTAGATTTGCTAAGGGAAATAAGCAAACTAGGATGTAAACTGGCAAGTACTCCCTTAGAGCCCAATTGGAAGAATAAAGAAGAGAAAGAAAAGTATCAGGTTGACAAAGGAAGATTTCAGCGTTTGGTAGGGAAGCTTATCTATTTATCTCACACAAGGCCGAATATTTCCTATGTTGTGAGCATCATCAGTAAATTAATGCATCTCATAGCTTAAAGACATCTTGAAGTAGCTTCTCATACCCTCAGGTATCTCAAAGGAACACTTAGAAAAGAGTTGTTGTTCAAGAAAAGTGATGATAGAGGGATTATTGGCTATGCAGATTTAGATTAGGTAGGTTCCATTGAAGATAGTAGATCCACATCAAGGTATTGTACTAAGTTGTGGGAAAACTTAGTGACTTGGAGGGGCAAAAAATAACAAGTTGTTGCTCATAGCAGTGCAAAAGCAGAATATCGAGCCATTACTCAAGGGATTTGTTAGTGTGGATAGAAAGACCGATGAAGGATCTTTCTATGCCTCTATCATCCCCTAGAGTATTCTATAGTGATAGCAAATTAGCTATCAGCATTGTAAACAACCCGGTGTAGCACGATTGGATGAAGCATATTAAAATCAACAAGCATTTCATCAAGCAAGAGATGGAAGAAAGAGACATAAGACTCACTTATATCCCTACATAAGTTCAAGAAGCAGATATCCAAACTAAAGCTATGCAAAAATAAGGTTTTGAAACTCTTAGAGGCAAGTTGGGAATGATTGACATCTATTCCTCAACTTGAGGGGGAGTGTTGGAGGAAGCTAAGGAGTCTCAGTTAGCAGTCTCGTGCAGATAAGGTCTCCAAATAGAAAAGATGAATCTTAAAGTTATCTTAATTATTGTTGGATTAGATCTGTAAAATAGATAACAAATGGTTGTATTCTACTTTTATAAAATAGGAGAATTTTTAGGAGAAAAATCATGAGTTTTTGTAGAAAATTTTATAGAAGTGTTAGGATTTTTGTGTATATATATTTTTCAGATTAATGAAATCATGGTGTAGTGTTTTCTCTAATTCTTCTACCTAGTTTCTTCATATGTGACTCAAGGTTTTCTGAAAAAAGCTTGAATGCTCCCTATATAGTCCTTATTCATAAGGAGGGGATATGGACTTTAAGGACTTCAGACCTATATGCCTCATTGGCATTGTTTAGAAATTTTTTCTCTAAGATTGTCTGTCTTAATCTCAAGAAGTAATTGGGGTTTTGATCTTTGAGATCCAGAATGCCTTTATAGGTGGTGCATCATTCTTGACTTCTTTTTTTGTAGCTTACGAGTGGCTAGATGATAGATTGAAGTCATTGATAAGTTTGTAATCATATTAATTGGAGTTTTCTCCTTTTTGATAAATAAGATGGGGCTTGGGTCTAGGTGGTGCAAGTTGATTGGCTTTCCTATCTCTAGAGTTAAGTTTTCAGTTTTGGTTAATGGGCTCTCAAAAGGGTTTCTATTAGTTTTAAGGGTCTTAGACAAGGTGACCCCTACTCTCATATCTTGTTAATCTTAGTTTTGAAACCTCAAATGTTTTGTTGTAGATATTAGATTGTTTTGGGTGGATACAAGATTTTGGGATTGGAAATAACTCAATTTCTCAATTCCTGAGTTACACTTATTTTTGTGGATGATACCCTATTATTTTATGGAGCAATTGAGAGATAGCTGAGATCTTGAGGGGTGCCTTCCTTTGTTTTGACATTGTCTTAGGCTTAAAGCTTAGGTCAGCTAAAAGTGAGAGTCTGATGGTTTCGAACCTTAAGGGCTTTGGATATTCTAAGGTACCAAGCTGGATAGGATAGTCTCCCTTCTAATTTATCTTGGTACTCCTTTAGGCGCCCTTTCTAGATCTAAGGCAGCTTGGAATGGGATCATTGAGCAATGAGAGAAAAGAGTAGCTTTGTGGAAACGTCAATACCTAAGGGAATTAGGGTTGCTCTCAGTAGAAGTTTCTTATGAAGTATTCCTACTATTTTTTTATTTTTTTTTTAAGGCTCGTGTTGGTTTAGCATGTTTAAGAAGCTCCAAAGAGACTTTTTTGGGGTGGGCTAGACAATGAATTCAAGTAACATCTCTTATCCGGGATCCAATTTACCTAATTTGCAAGGTCGGTGTTTTGGGCATGAGGAAATTGAGTTACTTGAGTACTTTCAATGAAAGCCTTACTTGCTAAGTGGCTGTGGAGGATTGCCAAGAACAATTCATGTCTTTGGAAAAGAATGGTGGCTAGTATGTATGGGTGTTGGCTGGTGTAGTGTTGCACAAGCATGTTCAAGCAAGCTTAAGCGAAAAAAGGCACAAAACACAGTGTTGGTGCTTTTTCTTATCAAAAAGAAGTGCAGATGATAAGTGTAGCTTAAGCGTTGGAAGCGTTCATTTTATCGTTAACGCAAAGCATGCTTTTTTTTATATTTTTTTATTGTTTTACAGTTAAAAAAAAAAAAAAGAGTTGTTATTTTGTACCTTAAAGCACCAAAACACACCCATCTACTATATGAATATCTTGAAATGTTGTAGAAGACAATGATTCAATATTTGGTCATAATTTTTTGACACGGAGTGTTGCTAATATGGCTAGAGTTTGAGAAGTTTGCATTTAATGTTTGGAATCCGTAATCTCATGTTTCTCATAAAGAGTTGGTTACCACCTGAGTCACTATTTAAGGACATAGTTGTTCCACTTTAGGTTTTCTGGGATTAGTGATTGTTGAGGACAAAGTTGGGCAACCATCAATATTTGTTTGGATTAGGGCTATTATAGGTCTTAAAAGTGATGAGGGAAAAAAGTCTGCTTTATGTCATGGGACAATGGCTATAATTGGTGGGTTTGGTAGGTAGGAATTTCAGTTAGACAACTAGGCCTATTTCAATTTTCAAATAATTTGTAACATTTGAACTTGAGGTGGCAGTTGGTGCCTTTGTCAAGTCGGATTGGTATAAATAACGACTGATGCTACCCTCTAAGGAATCATCCTATAAATAGAACTGGTCTATTTCACCTGCCTAATTCTCTCTCTCTCTCTCTCAATTCCCTATTTCCTTAATTCTCCCCAATTTTGAGGAGAATTTCCCTCTATCATATTCAATTATGACATTTTAATATTAGAGCACGGTCTTGGGTAGTGATTCTCATACCCTTCCTTTATCATGGCCAACAGCACTCGCATGAAATAGATGGAGGCATAGTTACAACATGTTACAATGGCGGTAGCAGATGTGCAGATCAAAATGGGAAATATGGAGTCAGTGGTGGAAAGGAGGATTGATGGGGCCATGGAATGGTGGTGCAAAGAAATCCGAGAGTAGCACAATCAATTGAGAGATCATATGTAGCAGTTCATGAGAATGTTTACGAGCAACAATCAAGTAAGATTGTCCCTTGAATTCCCTCCCAGGGAGAGATCTAATCCAATCTTACTGGGGCATATGCCCACCTAACGGACTAAGAACACCTCATAAATCGTGGAAGATTCGATTGTGATAAGGGAGAACACGATGGAAAGAAGGCAAGGAATCCAGGTTATTCCTCATTTAGCTTGATTTTTTAGTATCGAAGTTGAAGATCCCGATGTTTGACGATGTGAACCCAAGGTGGTGGGTACGCTGATGTGAGAGGATGTTCAGTGAATATAATATATTTGAACAACAGCATGTAACTCTCTCCACTGCTTACCTCAGTGATGCCGGGGACGCTTGGTTCCAAGGATGGATAAGAGCTAAGGAGGGGTGCCATTGGGCGGAATTTGTGGAAGAACTATGCAAATGATTTGGGGACCAAAATATGATGGACATAGTAGGGGATTTTAACAAGCTACGTTAGGAGGGATTAGTTCAATCATATTAGATACAGTTTGAAGAGCTTAAGTCACCTGTGTTGATTTTGAATATGCACCTTACAGAGGGATACTTTGTTTCCAGTTTTGTGCGTGGGCTAAGTGAAGAGTTAAGACACACTGTGAAGATGTTACAACTCGAAACCATAAAACAAGCGGCCAAGTGTGCAAGATTGCGGGAGTTGTCAGTAGAAGCATTGATGAGAAAATAGAGATGGCAGACGAATGGTATAAATTTTGGTGTCATTCAGTATGGCAATAAGGAAGTGAGTAAAGAAGGGGGAAGAAATAACCAAGAAATGAAAGGGGTGAGCAGCTCTACAACTATTGTTCTTATTCCCATAACCAATGGGAAGATTGCAGAGTAGAAGAGGCAAGTAGGGTTATGCTTCTATTGTGGGGACATGTACATTCTAGGGCATTAATTTCGGTGATAAGTCCTACTATTGGAAAGAGAAAAAGAAGTAGAAGAAGCTAATGATGGGGCTAACATTTAGGCAAAATAGGAAAGGGATGAAAATGTGGAGATCTCGCTCCATGCCCTCAGGAGGCTAACCAATAGTAAGATCATAAGGATGAAGGGAAAAGCTTAAGACAGTAAATTGATGGTGCTAATCGGTAATGGGAGCACTCATAGCTTCCTAGATGAAGGTATTGCTAAGAAGTTGAAGTGTGAGCTAATAAGGACTTAACCATTATCGGTGACTCTAGCAAATGGCCATAAGGTGATGTGCGGATTGACCTGTGTGGGATTCTGTTGGGAGATGCACGAAGAAACATTTGAAGCGAATCTAAGACTACCCAAATTGGGAGGATGTGATATAATCCTTGGGGTGGACTGGATGAAGGGAGTGAGTCTCATCAGCTTTGACTTTAATAAAATGAAGGTCATGTTTGAGAACAAAATGGACTCAAGTGGTTCAACTTTTCTCAATCCATGCAATTGAGCAAATAGGAAAGGATCAAGAGTAGATGGAGGAGGGAGGATGTCCCACAACATTCAACCTCCACACTAATGGAATGTACATGAATTTGATTTGCTTAATAAACTTTTAGTTGAATTTTAGGACCTATTCGAAGAACCTAGCTCACTTTCACCCCCACAAAAACTATGACCATTCTATCACCCTTAAACCCAACACAAAACCAATTAACATAAGGGTCTATAGATACCCTCCCAAATAGAAAGCAGATATTGAAATATTAACAAAAGACATGTTGACAAGGTCTATCATCCGATCGAGCTAGAGTCTCTATTCCTCTCCCATACTCTTTGTCAAGAAAAAAGATGTAGCTAGCATTTTTGTATTTGATTGAATGAGTGAGGAGAATTCCCCTCACTCATTCAATTTTGACACTTTATTTCAACCAAGGCGTTGGTGTTGATATTTGACCTCAACTAAGGGGCAAGGAGATGGAACTGATAGGGCCACCATTTTGCTTGACTTGTTTAATCAAGGCCATATGATAGAGATATAAACTAGCAGTTTATAGCAGTTGACAGCAGGAATTAGAGAGACACGTTTTCTAAGTTGAATTAGTAGTTGCAAAGAAGAGGAAGAAATAGATTTCTTCTTCATTTGATAACACACTCAATTTTTTATGTTGCTTCACATGAGATTTTCCGCCCTTGCCCTGAATGAGGAGACTCCCATTCTCCATTTGGTTTTTTTTTTTTTTTTGCTTTTCTTGTTTATTGAGTGAAGTATATTGATTGATCATTCTCGAGATTTAGCTCAATTGAAAAGGGTTTTTGGTGTATTTTAAAAATGAAAATAATCATCCTTGATGTATAAAAAGAAAAGGTAAATTGACGATCTTTACCCCTATGATCTATCATCTCTCGATTGCTTCTTTAATTTATACATATATGTGTGTTATACGAGGGAGGGTTGGGATCTATGTGGGTCCTTCCAGAAAGATAAGAAGAGAAAGGATTTAATTGTTGTAAATTTTGTTGTTTTGTGAGTGGGTGGGTGGGGGAGTGGGTTAGCAAAGCTTAGCTCAGCTCAGCTCAGCTCCATTGGTAAGCTAACTATGCCATTCGCCAACTCCCATTCATATATCCTATGGCTACCTGCCTCACTCAATAATAATATTATGTTAAAGGTTTACTTACATCCTGCTCCGCTCCCGCTTCCATTATTAAGGTAGTCATAGAGACAGATAAATTTTTTTATTAAGAAAAAAAAAAACAAAAAGAGGAGAGATTAAAAAAATCTCACTATCATATTATTTGGATGACATGAATTGAAGTCTGATTAAAATAACACAAACTATTTTTAATTTGTCTCCTAATAATTACAAGTCTAAGATTTTGATGAAATATACAAATTTAATTCAATTCAAAAATACCCAACTTTACTTGCTACTCTCTTACAAACTCTCCGTTAGAAATAGAAATCCGCGAATATAGCTTATAGGGGCATAGTCTAGTAATCATGTTAACTCCTCAAAAATGGTTTGTTTTGTCATAGTTAGAGTGTTACTCACGATCGAAACTAAGGACCACCAACTTTCTTGATTTACTTCCTGTACGTTGGGACTTGGTGGTGTGGGGCGCCCGCAAAGGAACGTAATCCCAAGAAATTCGTGAATATAATAATATATATTATATACGAGGGCTTTCTATTCTATTCTATTACATTTTTTTACAAATATGTTACAATTCTATTATCTACAACTATCTTATAATTCACAACTCATTTACTATTAGAGTATTAGAGTTAGGGATGTGTAATCGGTTATAATCGAATCAAATCGATCCAAAATTACTAATTGAATGGAGGCATATAACCGAATTGAATTTAACGAGTCATCTAAACTAATTAAATTAATCGAATTTTGAGTCGTAATCGAATTGAAAATCAAATTGAAATTCTTAACAAAAAAAATTGAACCGAATCTAATAAAAGAGGCTTGCGTTGTCGATTTGGTTCTATTTTTTGGTTATTAATACCAAAAAAATTGAACCGAATAACTGAAATTCCTAAGAAAAATAATTGAATCAAATCAAAACTAATAACTAAATCGAACTAAATAATCTAAAATCTTAAGAGAAATAACTAAATTGAATTGATCGAATTTGTCGATTCGATTCTGTTAGTTTGGTTTACTTAAATTCTTGTTTAATCCTAATTAGAGTTGTCTTCTTCATAAGAATTTATGATTACGCGGTTAGTCATGTGAAAAGCAAAAAAATAAAAAAACAAAAAGAAAGAGTAGATAGATATTGCATTTAATGACTCATTTTATTGCTAAAATGTGGAATATATATATATATATATATATGAATGATCTCTAATTAAATGTATTGCAAGTTAAAAGTAACCAGAGTTGTGAAATTAATTTTTTTTATAAAATAAATATAATAAAAAAATTCTTTCTTAATAATTAAAATGCCTTTTTTATAATAATAATAATAATAATAATAAAAAAACAGATGGAATAGTGTTAACACTCACACTCAATTCAACGTTAATTGGAGCTTAATTATATTTCTCACTCAAGTTTTAAAAGAAAAGCTCAAAATGTTTATAAATGTTAAAAAAATAAACAAACAGAGTACAAGAATCTAACTTTCTTCTAATTAAGGAAAATAAATAATGCTTATATTTTACGCAACTAAAGTTTTTGGGTTCTTGAATCATGGAATTTAATATTCATACCAAATTAATTCTCTTTTATTTTATGCAAGGAGAAAAGAAAATAATAATAATAATAATAATAATAATAATAATGGTTTGAATTGAATACATTGAAATGGAATAGAAGCTTTTGGTCTGGGAAGGGAATGGGGCAGAGAGGGGTTTCCTATTTCAGTTTCTTGGACCACTCCATCAAACCATCTCTTTCTTCTCACTGTTGATATTCTCTCTCTCTCTCTCTCTCTCTCTCCTTTCTTCCTATAAATACTTCAGATTGGGGCAAAACCACATTCTTCACTGAATTGCCCCGCTCTCTTTGATTCAGTCTTTTCGGACCTTGTTCATATTTGGAGCAGACAAGGATGGAGTCTCAGGTGTTGGTTGCTCTTGCTCTCTCTCTTGTCGGTGGCTTCAGTACGTCCGTGGGTCAGTTGCCTTTTCAACTCCTTTCATTCCAATTTGTATCATATAATTTAGCCAAACTCGATACTCGTTGCTTTCCTATCTTACTCTGCTGTTATTTCATTCCTTCTTCGTTGTTGCGTGGTGAATACTTCTGTTCAGTCGCGCCCTTTTCTGGGTTCTTGTTACTTCTACAAATTTGTGTTTGTAGTTCATGTTACTGGATATGCACGAAACGAAAGCTTAGAATGAATCCTGATTCCAACTTTATGGGAGCCCGGTTTATTTTAATTGTTGCATTTTTCAAGCGGCATCGGTAATGATAAAATCTCCATATTGGTAGTTTATGTACAAACTATTTGTTATTTTATATGCTATTCTACTATTACTTAATTTTTTTCTGTTTAAGGTTGTGAATTCTTGCATGGTTGTACGGGACTACTTTGTGAGTTATTTCTAATTAATTCCTGTGTATATGTGGGGAGTTCTTAGGTTAGACGTTTACTCCCATTCCAATTTGAAGCTTAGTACGGGGATTTGAATGAGAAGATAACCAATGCACAACAAATTTTGATGTCTTTTAATCCAATTTGCTTTGAATTTCAAGTTTCATCGAAAATTTCATTTGTGTTGTATATTCTGAAATATTTCTATTGATAAATTATTTCTAATTGCATTGACACAAATTATTTCTAATTTCATTTATGTGAATTATCTTATATATTCCATTGCCTTTTTATTTTGGAGCACAATTTCATTGTTTTTGCATTTTCTTTAGAGGTGGATTTCTGATGACTTCTTACGTTTACCAGATGCAGTAATTTGATAGATGTTACTTGTTTTGAAACTGTATTTTGTTTATATTTATATAGATGAGCCAATGCCTCAAATCTTGCTAGTCCAATTGTCAATTACTTCTTTTTGTGTCACCTGCAGTAGAATTGATATATAACCTTTTTATGTACTCTTTGATTAAACTATTATTTTTTCCCCTTATTGTATATGTATATGCAATAATACATAAATGACCCTCACCTGACCCTTTTGAAGCAGGGAGCCTCATGCATTGTGAATGCGCATTTCATGCTTGTGTCGATGTATACATGTGTATCTGTATCCATCCTTAGGTGGCAAGTGATTTATCACATAGGCTTGTTGCTTTCATTTATTGTATCCTATGTCATGACTAAGCAGGCTGGTCAGCAAATATATCTTCAACTTCAAATTATGAATTAACTGCCTAAATATGTTATTCTTGTCATGAACTTTCTTCTATGGATTTATACTGGCTGATAGGATGATAGTATCTTTCTATCAGCCTTTTCTTTTGAGGCTTCGGAGAGGGAATGCTATTGCCTGCCAGTTTTGGAAGCATCAGGACATTTTTCTTTGGAAATTGTTGCAAATGAGTTGTATATTGTGCTCCTTGAGAAAGGGGACTATCAATTTTGTCTGGGCAACTGCTTTTGTATCCCCTCTGAATAGATTAGACAGCATAGTATGATACAAAGTTGTGTATGGACAACTGTTGTAGATACATATGCAGTTTTTAAAGTACACTGGGTCAAAAAGTTGTATTTCAGGACCCATAAATGTCCCAGATTTTTAGAATTCTAAACCAGAATTTTATTTAGCCAAGTTTCTCCTTTGACACAGAGCAAACATTAATTGCCATGTAGCAAAATCATTGATTCATTATGCACCCCTGCCTCAAAGAAGAGGACTGGTTGTGACCATGTTGATATAATGTTAAATTGTTAACCACCATCTGATCTAAAAGCTTAAACTGTTAGATAGAGGACTAATTTTATTTTTACTCTCAACAATAAGCAACACCTATATAAACTTACATGGGAAATGGATGTGACATGTCATGCTGGCATAACAATTTTCGGAAGGATTCAGACATGACATGCCAATGATAAATATATCTTTATATGGATGAATAAAATAAAAAAAAATCCTTCATTTTCAATATATAGAATAAAAAATGGAAAATGTTTTCAGTCTATTGTTTTCTTTTTTTTTTTTCTTTTTCTTTTTGAACTGGAATGTGCCTTATGTGTGTGCCTAAGTAATGGATACACGTGGCCTGCATGACCAAAGAATCTGGTGATGCACATGCATGCAATGGATGCTTGTTGCTTGGAAGTAATAAAATAGCATAGCATGTTTGGACATCCAGTCCATGTTTGAGAGTATTCGGATGAGTGTCCAGATCTGACACAAACAAGATCCCTTTTCAGTGTTTGTCTCTTGGTTGTTGATTGTTATTTTCCTGTCATGTATTTTGCTCAATTAGTTGAAGTAAGAGCAGGCAGTTCTTTCAAGTCAGGCTTATTAAAATGATAATGGAGTAGGTCTGCTTTTTGATTTTGACATTAAGAAGCTTGACCATCTCATGAGTTTTGGGCAATCTCATTGTGGATTTTTTTGTTTTTTTCACTGTAGCTGTTTAAGCTCTGGACTCTGGAGTTCTCATACAGTGACTCCTGTTTTATTATTTTTATGGCTGCCTCATGCTTCAATCACATGATAATGCATACAAATTCTTATCCGGTCTGGTTCCAAAATCTAATATGGGGGCTTGCATTGGGAACAGGTGCTCTTTTTGTGATTCTTAATCGGGCTCCAAATCTGAAAATGCTTGGGCTTCTGCAGGTATATGTTAAGGGTCTAACTGCTAGTTTGGAGAGCACAATGCCTATTTGATAATACCAATCTCTTATGCAGCCAGATCCAATTTTAGAAAATTATTAACTGATTGCTTATATTTAACTGGACAGATTCTTTTGAGTGGTCTGTTCATATATTAACTTTTAAAACTCTGAAAGAAACATAAAGTTTGATGTTGTAATATTGTCTAAATGTTCATATTCCCTCCACTTAGGGTTTTGCTGCAGGTCTTATGCTGAGCATATCTTTCTTAGATTTGGCTCATAATGCTATGAACTCCATTGGCTTCTTAAAGGGGAACCTTTGGGTAATCTATCTTCTTTATAACTGTGTCAAATGCAATGCATGGTTTTGTTTTCTTCCTTCATATGTTACCAGTTAATTGGTGGCACAGTTTTTCGCAGGTGTCATTTTCTTTGCTGTTGTCACCAATTTCATCCCTGAACCAACACTTGCTCCCATTTCAGATGAGAAAAGTAAAAAGGTTTGATCTATTTCTACCACCTGAGTGTGCATGAATATAATTTATGCCAGCTTATGTGAATTGATATTTGATACCAATATGTTGGCATAACCATCTGAAATATAAATTGCGATTATACTCAATAACAGAAAACCAAGGATGAGGGAAGCAAGGATGTCATGAAAAAGCATCGCCGCCAAGTTTTATTTAGTGGAATCATCACGGCAGTAGGTCTGACTAATTGTCATTTTATTTGTCTTTCCCTATAATGGTTTTACTTTGTTTTGAAATCTTCATGGAATTCTTGCAAAAATTGTGGAAATTATCTGATATTTGATTTGGTCTGGGTTACTGAATATATTATTTAGGATGATTGGTCAATAACATTTAAATAATTTCATAGTGGATTCTTGTTTTTCTTAATTCGGAGAATCACACTTATTTCTAGTGGCATGTTTAATGTATTCACATGTGGGGATTAAACAGCTAACCCTGGTTTACCACAATTCCTATGCTTTATTTTGACTCTGTCTACCCCAAGTCATTATCAGCATAAGCCCTTCAATTCTCCCATCACTTAGTTTTTCTTATTAAGTTAATTGGAAGCATTTGTGCCTAATCACATGTTGAATTTCCCTTGTCTAACTGCAGTCCTTTGTATTGTGGTTGATAATCAGAGCACAATCTTAAATATTAGTTTGTTTGGTTTTGTCTTGTAAAGCTTGAGCAGAAGGAACATTGGGTACCAAACGAGGTTTGGCCTTATTTGTAGTTACACTAAAAAATATAATACACCTAAACCATTAATAATGCTTACACTAAGCTCCAAGTTGGAGCATATATGTCATACATTACAAGTTTGTTACAAATAAAGTTTACTCTAGCTGCCAGTAAAGATTTGATAAACAAATTTATGAGTTGGTATTTAGATTTTACATGATTAATTTTGATGACATTTTGTAAACCCTATTTCTGAATGAAGTGACCATCAACCTCAACATGCTTGGTCCTTTTCTCAAAACCCAGGATTGAAAAAAAGGTAGATTACTGCATGGTTGTCATGATTAACTTCATAAGCTGAGAATGTTGGACTATAGGCTCTGTAAGAATATGCTTTAACCATACAACTCACAAAATGATCAACACCACATCTTTGAACGACAAACTGCATTGTGATATCATCATCTATCATTAGATAAGCTAGAGTTTGTTGCTTCTAGTTTAAGTCATTTGAAACTTTTGGATTGTGAGTCACTTTCTTGTCCTCCTTTTGCTTCCTAAGAATTTTTTTTTTGGACATTTGTGTGATCTATAATTGATGGTAGCATTATTCACCAATCTTCTTGCTGACATACTCTACAACAATATGGAGTGCTTGAGAGGAAGAACTTGCACCTTATTGAAACAACTTCCTGTTTTCTCTTCTGCATGAATATGCCTGAGATTTTTTGAAATGATGCTATTCTTACCACTTGTTACCTCATTAATTGAATGCCCTCTTCAATTTTAAAATTTCCTGTTCTGCTTCCTTATGAATCATTGTTTCTTTTTCCTTCCGGTGTCTTTGGTTGTGCCTTGTTTGTTCATCAACTAGCTGGTGGATTTCATAAGTTTAATCCTCAGGTTCATAAATTTATTTTCTTAGGTTATGCCCTATCACAGAAGGATATCTTTGTTTATAGTCACACCCTTCAAATTTTTTTTCAATTGTTTAATAAAGATCAAGCTGCAACACGACATTACTAAATTTGTCAAACCAAGCATGAAGAAACTGCATAGACTCTACCTGAGCAACAAATCACAAAGGTTGTTTCAACAACTGCAACAACAATAATCACAAGTTTAATCCCACATGTGGGGAAGCTGTTCTATATACACTTTCTTTGCTAAGATAACTATGCAAGAATACATTCTCAAGTTGATAAAGAAGGCAATGGAATAAAACAACTAATGGAGTCACATGACGAACATAGGCAATCTACCTAACAGGGAGTTCCTTAGTAAGGTGACAATATTTTCCATAAGCCATCAGAGATATTTTAAAGGTTATCAGAATTTTGTTTCTAATTTTTTAATTTATATTGTGAGCATAGTTTTTTAAATAATTATAAATATGTTTCATTTGTCATGATAGGTATAAATTGTTTTAGCAAGTCATTCGGTATGTTCTCTAAATATGTTTGCACAGATCTTTGAATAAATTTGTTCTTTCTACATCTACAAATAATTGATTACAAAAACAACATTTACCAAAACAGTGACTTTCCATGGACTTACCTTGAACAACAGATGAGGATCAGAGCTGGAGTCTGGAGAAACTACCTAAGCTAACAGCAAGTCAATGACTAGGTTGTCTTCCCCTCTGGATATCATAATATAGGCAACCCATTTTACATATATAAGGATTCAATATTTTGTGGTGTTGCCCTTAATTTGAGTGAATCATTTATGGTTTAGTGAATTGGATTAAATGTGAGTTGAAAACCAAAATTGAGATTGTTTAGTTGAAGTAAATATAATTTGGTTAGAACTTTGGAAGGCATTATCGAAGGGGAGCCTTGGCGCAACGGTAAAAGTTGCCGCCGTGTGACCTGGAGGTCACGGGTTCGAGTCGTGGAAACAGCCTCTTGAAATCAAAGTAAGTCTGCGTACAATAGACCCAAAATGGTCCGACCCTTCCCTGAACCCCACACATAGCGGGAGCTTTGTAGCACCGGGCTGCCCTTTTGGAAGGCACTATCCTTTTTCATTTTGCTTTCTTTTATTTCCATTTTTGTGATATGTGATTTTGGTGTTAGTGAAGGATTGAAAACAAAAATAGTTGGAAAATATATTCATTCCCCATAAAAATCAGAAGAGAACTAAAGGAAGTAGAACAAAATGAGCAAAAGAGGAGGTTGAGATGTACACAGGGAGTACTTAGGGTACTTGTTAATATGTGCCAGCCTGCTAATTCCCTTACTGAGCTTCTTTCAAATTATTAACTTCTTTGTATATTATATGGTTCGTGAGATTTGTTTATCATGGTATTTATTTGACTGTAAAAGTGGATTTACATTTCACATTAATTCTTGTTTAGAACTCATATTTTCATAACAACTATTTGACACATTATTCATGACTTGTTGGAATTTGCCTTCAATCCTTGAATTTAGTCTAATGTTATCTATATTCAACAACCCCTGCCCCCCCCCCCCCCCCCCCCCCAGCAGTTGGATTACTTTTATTCATTTAATAGAAGTATCCTTGGAGCTGTAGCGAGTGTATTACAGTGCTTGGTGAAATTCTGAGGATATGATTTGGAGGAGAGAAATAAGTTGAGAATATAATAATTGAATCATGCCCTTTCTGACCGCTTAAGCTTGTGGGCAGTTTGGACCCAGTGACCACATTTGAGTTTCAAGTTACAAAATGAGTAAGATAAAATAGGGCAGGCCAAAATCCAAGCAATCTGGAACTGATTAATGAGAATTTAGAGCAGAGTGAGGGCCACCATAGAGGAAAGAGCCACTATGGCTACTAGTGCTAGAGTAAAGGGCACCTAGAATAAGACTGCCAGTAAATCAAGATGATAGGTAGAGGAATATGTTTACTGTGATCCCAAACAGTTTTAAGACTCTATCTCGTTCCTCCATAAGGTTTAGGTTGTTTGCTACTTTTGATGAAATCTTTAGCACTTGGTATAAAGATCATACGCTTCCAGAGCATTGAGTTGGCAAAAAAAGTAAGCACGCTTGCATCGGCTGTGCTCAAAGAGATAAGTCGTGATGATTACATACAGGAAGTTTGTATCCGACCTCATTGCCCATGGAGTATTTTGTTTCACTCACGTGAGAATGTATGTAAACAAACATACAACAATATTAGGTAAGTGATTGTTTCCTTGTCCATGAAACATGTTAAGGTTGCCTGGATATCACATGTTAGGTTTATGGATAATATAACCGAAGATTACATGTTATTTATCAAAGAAAAAAAGAAAAAATACCAAATATGATGTGATCCCTATGCTTTCACTCTAGTTATGTAGCAAAAGAAAATGTCTGTAGTTTTCATATTTTGAAAGTGTGAATTACTGTAGCAGCTTTTATGATAAGTTTATAATTATTGTTTTTCTGTGAAGTTCACCCTATAAATCGAGAAACAGATACATCAGATCAGAATTGTTTATCACAATATAATTGAAAGCCCTCCTCCAAATTCAGAACTTAAATGTTTTTGACTAGCAAACGAGTTGCTAGATTGTTTGCTTTAATGGGAAAATTTTCATCATTATACATTACAGGTATAAGCTTGCACAACTTTCCAGAAGGAATGGCTGTGTTCCTTGGATCTATGAAGGTACCTCAAATGCTTTCATCTGGAGTTTGGATATAACAATTTGTTTTAGAATTCATAGTATTGGAAGGTTAATTAATTTTTACACTAGTGAGTGGCAGGTGCTTGTCTTGAATTGAATGGAACTAATAGTTTTATTGAGATGTTTCCAGATTTATGATAGAGACATTCCCATTTTACCTGTCTCATAATCAAACTTCCTGGGATAGGTTACTGTTCCAAAAGATGGATCAATGATAAGTTCATTTGATATTCATTAGAAATTTTAGATGTCTGCATACCTTATGGATGGTGTAAATATCTATTCATGTATAAAGATTGCATGAGACTTTCCTTCTTTGTGTGTGTGGGGCATGCCCTGGGGGGGGGGGGATTGTTGTTGTTTTTGTATTTTTGTACATAGTTACTCATATTTAGCAAAGAGGCTGTTTTCACAACTCAAACTCGTAACTTTCTAGCTATACACACATCAAATAATGTGTCAACATGTGATTCCTCATATGAACTTATCATTTTCTTATGATATGGAATCTGAATCTTTTAAAGCAATCTCATTATGCTGATTTGGCTGGTGACAGTTGCAATTGCAAAATCTTAATGCCAAAGCCTATTGAGTTTCTAGGGCGGGGCTGAGGCTAAGATAGGTTACCTGTCTCATATTCAGTTTATTCTCTTACTTCTCTCTGTTCTTTCCTTTAGAGTTCTCCACTCTCTTCTCCTTTTCTTCCCCTGTTTTTCTTTCTTTCTTTTTTTTTTTTTCATACGCCATGAATTTCATTATCAGAGATCTCTTATCCATTGCTTCTCTTTCCACACTGTCTCCCTTTAAGGAGAAATATCCTTTCTTTTTAAGCTTAATTTATCTGGATGTTAATTATCACCTGATATCAGCTGCAAAATTTGTCAATGATAACCTGTCAATAGTGAAAAAGCTATCAGTGTCTTGCTTGTGTTGAGGAACATTTATTTCTTGTGGTATCTTGTCACTTGCCTCTTTACTTGTTTCCTTATTGCATTTTGTAGGGTCTTCGTGTTGGTCTCAACTTGGCCCTGGCCATTGCCTTGCACAACATTCCAGAGGTCGATGTGCTCAGATCCTATGCTATTTCTATGAGGCTTATAGTCTCTACCAATTTGTCTCATAGTACCTGATTTTCCTACCTGCACAAACCCCTGCTGCCCCCAAAACCCCTCTCTCGATCTTAATGTATATCAGTACTGATTTCCTAAAGTTCCTAATTACAGGGTGTTGCTGTTGCCCTTCCTGTTTATTTCGCAACACAGAGGTAAGTGATATATTTTCTCACCTAACAAAAAAAAAAAGAGAGATATTTTCTTACCTAACAAAAAAAAGTGATATTTTTTCTTCTGGTACTGTTTTTGTTGTAAAGCAACATCAAAACCCTAGACTGACAGAACGTGGCAACTTTTTTACTTGAGATTTCAGCCATGTTGACTGTGCCTAGCCATGCATCCCTTCACTTCATTGTACCAAAACGATCATTTACTGAGACCACATGATTACATAGCTCATCTTAAAGTCATAGAAATGTTTAATCGGACATCTTCATCCATCTAAGGCGTGTATACTTGGAGTGTGACTTGTTTAAGTCTCCTTAAATTACACCCAAGCAACACAGTTGTCCTGATTTCTCATCTGGGCTCTGTTGCAAGATAATCCTTAACGTTTTCCACAAACCTAGAAATAAGAACTACTGAACCAATCACCATGGAATTGTCATCATGTACAGAAGTGAAAAATGGACAGGCGTTAATGTATTCAATGAAAAGAAAAAAAGAACAAAGAAAATTGGGACATGACCTCGATTAGATTTTGCAGTAAATACATAATCATCTTGTGGTTCAAATATTTTCTAAGCCAAATTAGCTCCTAAAGTGTAGAGCCATATCTAATAGATCCATTCTTTTTTGACTTTACTCCAAACCACAGGGGCCATATATTTGACTTTTGAACCACGGATTATGTGTTTTTCATCCAAGCATGGGATAAAATATGGGTTGCCCTTGTTTTTGCACACATGTAAGCTGGTGTTCAGGGAAAAGAAGTTTTAACTTCTTGTTTCATCGTTTATTGTGATAAAGAAAAATAATAGCATTACCTAAACTTATTCTAGCCTCGATTACAAATTATTGCCTACAACATTTTAGGTCATATTGATGTGTTGATTGGTTTTGTTCATCTATATCCCTCAGCAAATGGAAGGCGTTCAAACTTGCAACACTTTCTGGCCTTGCTGAACCCTTGGGTGTAATAATTGTAGGTAGGCTGATTGGTTTCATGTCCTTTTCCGCTTCTTTTTTTAAACAATGAAACAACAAATTGGATAGTTTTTACAGCATTAACTTTAGTACTGAACTGTTAAGAAACATATGAACCTTAAAATTCACACTTCAAAGTTGTGGTCTATCAGGATTCTTTCTGAGTGCTAGCTCAGGCGTTCTCCTTTAAATCCTTTCTAGAAGTGTCATATTTTGATTTTCCAAAAAGAACAGAAAGAAAATGGGAAAATGCTAGAAAAATACTGATCTTTTGGCATTTATTCAAATTTAAACTGAGTTTTAATTTTTTTCCAATAGCCACAACTTTATTATTAAGTTAAACTATAGACTGCCGTCATTGTTCTTTATTTTGGAAGGTGGGGGGTGTTAATGTCTAAATGCCACGGATTTTATTGGTTTCTTCTTCTGGGTTGCAGCTTATCTATTTCCAAGAAGCTTGAGTCCTGAAGTTCTTGAAGGTCTACTTGGATCAGGTTTGAAGAGCAAATGTTTCCTGGTGTTACTACATTATGAAAGGAAGAGTTATACTTGTTGAAAATCTATTTTAATGTACTGATGTTTCTTGTTCAGTTGGTGGAGTGATGGCTTTCCTCACCTTGCATGAAATGCTGCCATTGGCATTTGATTATGCGGGCCAGAAACAAGCGATCAAGGCTGTGTTCTTTGGAATGGCTTTCATGTCTGCAAGGTACTTCAGCTCCTAGTAAAGACATAATATATATATATATATCAAAAGTCATTTCATAAATGTATATCTGAAACATTAACTACAATGACAACATACCAAGCTTTATCTCACTATGTGGGGATTGGCAACATGGATTTTAGCTCTCCACTCCAATTACTTTTATATATGGCCTTATCTTTTGTAAGACACTTTTAATTAAGATTATATCTAAGTATCTCCCAGTAAGTTTTTCTTGATCTTTATCTACCTCTTTTGCTACATTCTGGTTCCATCCCATCCACTCACCTTGTAAAGCCTCTATTGGTCTTCTTCTCATATGACTAAACCATTTTAATTGTGGTTCACAATCTCATCTTCAATAGGAGTCACTCAACCTTTATACAAATAACTTCATTTCTCATTCTATGATTTCTTATATGGTCACATGTCCATCTTATTATCCTCATTTATATTATAATTATATTTTACACATGTTAGTGTTTTATTACCCAATATTCTACAACAAAACAGTCTTATAGTTATACAATTTTTTTTTTTTAATTTTGATGAAATCTTACTATCACATAAAACAAAAGATGCGCTTTTTGTTTTAACCATCCTGGGTAACATCCTTGCTAACTTCCTCTTCTTTTTGGATGATTGATCCAAGATATTTGATCTGATCTTTTCTTGGTATAACTAGATTTTTCACTTTTATAACACTTACATTCTATATATTTGATTTTTACATTTTTAATGTCATTAGTTCCATGTCTTTATTTGCACATTTAGGATCGCATAGGTGTTTGGAAATAGTCACTTTGGTGGCTGACGCTTATGTGCCGGGCACCACCTCAAACATCAGGCCATAATCATGTTCATAGTTGCAGTTATGTATCACTTTAACTAAGCCTTTTCTGATTAGGTGGGATTCTTTAGACCGTTTACTGGTGATAAATCCTTGAGGAAAAAGGGATGGAAACATTACTTTTGTGTGCTGACAACAGTAACCTTTACCCTCCAAAACAAAGAAAAACAGTTTCCATTCCGTTTTACCAACTCTCTCCCAAACAAAGCCTTGGGAAAGCAGTTTTGAGCCTGGTGTTAGCCTGTGAGAAAGGTTGGCTATCAGTCCCCCCATTCCCAGGGACTTCTGTAATCACTTGCTTTATGATATTAGTTCCATGATATTAAAGAAACAAAGTTATATGTACAGAAGAAGATAAATGTCATCTTCAGATTGATTTTCCATATTCTGCTGCTTGACTATATATTTTCCAAGGGGAATCCTTTCTGTTTTACTAATGCATGCGTCCCGTTCACTTTGCAGCCTATATTTCCTTCAAATCAGCTTACCAGAAGATCTGAGCTTGTAGCTAGCTCTGAGTGAGCCGGTTAGCTTTAACAATGTTGTAAATTCCTCTTGGTGTGTGTATTTTTCTTCTGTGTTTGAAGGGTGGAGACAGTGGCTGACTATTATCGAGTGAAAATAACTCAGCTTTGCTTAATCTTTGGTTGATTTGCTAAATATGTATCTTTATCATAAATTTAAACAAATGAAATTTGAGTCATTAAGAACTCTGCTCATTGGGGGGGGGTCCCAAACGGCAGCAACGTACCCAATTGTAGCTCTCTCTTGCTCGATCATTTAGTAGTGTAATAGTCGTCTGATCAGCGATTGCACATCTGTCATCTCTTACTCTTGGTCTCTTTTCTGTTACCAACAACTGTATTTCCTAGTCTTGTGGCTCCCGTTGGTGTTCGTTGTCTCCTTCTGTCCGTCGTCTCCATTTGTCTATGTTCGTAGTCTCCTTCCTCCTACGTCTCTTTCTCTCCAGTGTTTCCTCTCTCCTACATCTTTTTCAGCATCTTTGGTTATTTCTTTTGTCATTTTTTTGAAGGATCTAGGCATAAGTTTTAGTGACCTATGCTTTAAGTCAATCTTGGGGTTGATTTAGTTAAACTTTGCTGAATATTCTAAAATAGAAAAGTGACACCTACAACTCAATGGTACACCCTCAGATTAATTAAATACACTCCGAGCCCTTACATTTTCTCAAATTTCAACTTTGTTTCCTAATTTAACCAAGGTTACTCTATATCATAAGTTCAAAAAGAGGAGACATCCTGCTATCACACCCAACAATAACTAAATAACGACAAGAACTGGAGAACTTAGTGGTAATTTACGTGTCATATCTTAATTGATTTAATAAATATTAAATATTAAATTTTATTAAACTTTAAACCCACTGAATAAAAAACTAAACAGACCCAAAATTCTAGTAACCAATTAAGAAACTTTAAAGGGGAGATTGATGGATTAAAGTCATCCAGTCCTTTTCTTTGCTTAATGCAGGAAAAAAGTAATGATTTGATAGAATTCATGAAAGTCGATTGAAGGATTGGGGAATTGGAAGGCAAAGGAGAGCAAGTGTAAGGCCTACCCCAAAAGCAAAAGACAAGAAAGTATGTCATCTACTAAAGCTGGAAAATTGAATGCCCACTTAATTTCTTCAACCCTTTATTGGGAAGGGGATACTCTTGTGTAAATCAATGCTACCCTACAAAAGAAAGACAATAAGAAAAGATAAGATAAAAATAGAAATATAATTTAGATAATATTTTTTTGTGATATTTATATATTATTGTGTTTTATATTTATATTGACATGACATAAAATATAATATATAAATATCTTTAAAAGTGTTACTGTGCAAATGATATCATTACCAATACATATGAGTTAATTTGATGGATACGTGTTTGTTATTCAATTAAAAACATTCCAAATGTTGGGAAAATAAAGATGTGTAACAACAATGTGCAGAGAGATGAGACACTCCTCAAACATAAACAATAAATACATAAACTTATTCCCTATAACTTGTGGAAGTATAAAATGAACAGTTCTTAGTAGATTTTTGTGAGAAAAATGTAAAAAGAAATAAAATAAAATCGGCACATAAAATAGATATTTATCAGGATTAAATTAGCAAGTGAAGTATTCATGTCATTAAAATTAAGGGGTGTACTTTATATCTCACTTTAATTCAAAGTTTTTAATGAATTAGCTGTGGGGTGATTATGTAATTTTAACATCAAAGTTAACAACAACAAAAATGTCCTAGCTAGGAGACAAACATAAGTACAGTACTGTAAGTTGAGTAGAGAGTCCTTTGGGAGGGAGTGGAGTGAAGTAGTACTAGTAGTATAGAATTTTTCAATCATTGATGCTAGCTTTCAACCTTTAAATTTGGCCCTTTGCTTTTGTACTAGGGATTCAATTAACATGTGCCCCATATTAATAAGACATGGACTGTTTTTTTTTTTTTTTTTATGCATTTTAATATGGATTTTGAAAATTCTGAAATCTTTCCTTTTAAAAAACTCTATTAGATTAAAGAAATATAATAAATAGATCCATCACTCCTTGAATTTTGATTATTTGATAAGACACCATATTTTTAATTACTCACTCTTTAAGGATGTGTGATTCAACCATAGGATCCGAAAATAAGTCTACTGAACTTACCTTACCCAACCCCCAATCCAGATCGATTCACATTTGGTTATAAGATTTCAAGCCAAACAACTTCCTTGAAGGAAGTATGTGTCTATCGTGGGCTGTCTGAGCTAACAGATACCATTTTTTCCCTCCACATCAATTTCTTCTTTGCAGCCCATAAGTTGTTCAGTCAAACAACTACTTTTGTAACCATGGCCTCCCTCATAGAGTGTGCATTGACCTTGAATGGTATTTATCATCCGATTCAAAGGATTTCAAAGCTATACAAAGTAAGTAGCCCCCTTGATGAACTATATATGGTCCATTGTTATCAAACTGTTCTATACTTGGCCAATGGGGTTGATGCTTGGAGCAAAAGGTCGCTCCTTGTTGGATCATTGCGGACCCTTCTTTGGACTTTTTACCTTATGAGCTTAGTTGAATATTGTATTAATGGTTTAGTTAGTCCTTTGAGGTGTTGCTGGATTTTGTTATTTTTATGTCAACTATGCTCTGCACTATATTGGGGATAATTATCAGCTATATATATGGTTGTTTTTTTTATGTTTTTAATTGAGTCTTTTGAATATGCAACCCCACAGATCTTTTGCCTAAAGCAAGTGACTTGCTGCATGCACTTTTTTAATATTAATTTTATGTTGCCCAAAAAATAAAATCTTTATAATTTTTCAAAA
This sequence comes from Diospyros lotus, assembly GCF_014633365.1. Lineage (NCBI taxonomy): Eukaryota > Viridiplantae > Streptophyta > Magnoliopsida > Ericales > Ebenaceae > Diospyros > Diospyros lotus. The sequence continues at coordinate 24,127,904 of NC_068338.1, read as the reverse complement.
TATAAGAGAGATGTTCCATAACCTTAGAAATGCTGTCAACATAATTTACCCTTACAACAGCTTTATTCTATTTTTTAAGATAACAACAGCTTTCCCACAACTTATATCTTATGACCCATTTTTTTTCTTTGACTATATATTATTGTAAGTTGTTTACTTATAAGTAAACAACCTCCCACACTACCAACCAACCTTGAGAGGATTATCTAGACAATTAAACAAATTTCGTTAAATTTTTCTAAAGCATTTAAGCTGTGTGTACATTGTTCCTATATATATTATAAAGTTTTACATGGGGCGTGTTAATGAGACCTTATGGTACAAGGTTTGCGAGTTACAAAGTAGGTGGATATAATGTCAGGAATACAAAACAAATAAAGATAAAGAAATGTGAAACAAAATAAAGATAGATTACAAAGATAGCAGTCCTTAAGGTTACAACTAATTAAATAGTGGAAATAAGGAAGGCCACCATTAAGCACCTGGATTGATGTCTAATGGAAGGGTCAAGCAATTAGTAGTGGACGAGGGTAGAGTCAGGATCTCATGCTGAAGGCCTAAATGAGTTAGCTTTTAAATCCCTCAAAAGGGAAGGAGAATATGTGACTCGGAAGGGCCTCATGACCTAATAAGGTCGTGAGACCCACGTACATGAGAAGCAGCAAATGAACCAAAGAATCAAACCCATACTTGCAATTGCACTCACAAAAGGGCGAACAATTGAAAATGAAGGATTAGAAGTAGCAGGAAATCAAACCCAAATCATACTTGCACACCTCATCGTTAACATTAAAGGTAATAATCAGAAGGAAGACAAACCCAACTCCATCGACGTCCTCAGCCAGGTGGAGACCGTACTCGAAAAGGCTCCAAGATCGTCCGTCGTCCATTGGCGTCTAAGGCAAAAGAGAGGGGCTGAAATCTTACGTACAGATGCTTCTTGGGATCCCGTGGGCTTAGAATCAAAGATATGTGCTTTCAAACGATCTAAATCGCAGGTCACTAGTGAAGAAGGCAACTTTTTTTTTTTTTTTTATCAAAGGTAAATATGTATAGATCAAAATTGTACAAGATACACTGGGTATATCCAGGACAATACAATGTCAAGAGACAACATGAGAGGCCTATGGCCTACAAGACAATGAAAAAAACATAAAATACAAAGCAGCAAGACTCTGTAGACATATGTTTAATCCTCCAAAAATCCAAAAGCATCCAAGTACAGGAGCTGAATGGATTCTCAAAATTCCAGCGAACCCAAAGTATAATAATACTGCATCAGAACCAACCAAGCTGGAAAGGTCAACTTTGAATCAAGAAGGCAACTTTTGACAAGGCCAAAGGAGGAGGAGGAGGAGGAGATGACGAAACATGGTAAGAGTTGTAGGACCTAGTCACGGGTGGAACAAGGGTGTGCCGTGGCATATTTCGGTGAGAAATGAAGTAGATTTGTAGTGATTCAGGTGTAGAGGAATAGGCCATGAGAGCCTACGCTTGATTGGTATGGGCAGGAAGACATGGGAGAAGGAGAGATCTGGCGACGGAAGCTTCGATTCAGTCTGACAATGGTCGGACGACACCATTAAAGGTGGTGTTGCAGCTGGGTGCACCGCCAGAGAAAATGGTGATAGAAGTACACCACCATGAATTGTCCATCTTATGCTATGTTTAGTATTATTATTTGATTTTTCTCTCATTTTTTGATTGTTCAAGTTTACAGATATATATCTATTACATTAATGGATGAATCTTTGATGATTAAGTTCATGCAAGTCGAGCAGTCCAAGGGCAAAGGCACAAAGGCAATGGTGGGGATGAGGAACGAACACCACCAGGGAGAAGGACGTACGACAAGCCACCCACTTAATTACACCTATCATTTTTTAATGAAAGCCATTTACGTTTTTTCACTCAAAAGCGAGAGATTTGATTTTACAAATATGAGATTATAACGTGGTCTCACATCACAAATGATGTAGCCTAGCCCCTAGAATAGTCTACACATTCCACTACGGCATACTACATCATAATATATCTTTACTTCTTTATGACTTGTACTAACTTAGTTATCGAAGAACACAAGAGGGAGAAATCCCCACGTCTTTTGACTATCTTCTATCTTGTAGATCTTCCAAAAGATTGATTTGCGGATAGTACAACTGCCCTCTGAAGACCCATCCGAGGCACCCCTATTGTAACACCCCGTCTCACCGAGCGTGTCACTATAAGGATTTATCGGGATTTTTTTTTTCCATACGCAAGTTCAATACACTCAGTGTCTCAAAGAACAATTTTCACATGCTCACAAAAATTTCAGAACCCCAATTTTGCCTGCGTAGCTAACAAGATTGATGGACATAAGCTAAGTAGAACATACCATTACATACCGGAAATAAATAAGGTCGTATAACATAGATTACTGCAATTGTTTATATATTGTCTTCTAATCAAAATAAGGATTACATAACTTTAAAAATGTAAATAACGACTATCATACTTATATTCCATCAGCCCTAACTGACCACGTCCCTGCCCCTATTGTGACTCTCGTCTTTGAATGTTTTAGGGGCATAACCCAGATTAAATATTAAATCATCTAAGTGATGGCATAAAAACATTTTATAGAATACATGTATGATCATAAGCATGGCATATATAAATAACACAACACTTCAATCTTGAGAAATCTCCCTAGTATACTAAATCTCCTGGGTGCATATCGACGATCACTAGTGGAAAATCCATTCCACACCACACGGTTGTGATTGACCTTATCACAACATACTTAATTTCCGGAGTGCACACTAACGTCACCACGCAAGGAAACTCATTTCCTTATCACGGTTGAGATTAACATTGCCCTATTCTCAAAGAGACCCAATCCCATCCCAATGGATAATTACAACGACATGCATCAAATATATCAATGCTACGAAAATCACTTGCCACGCATTTTTGCAAAACATATCCAGTTAATGCATCATGTAACAAACTCAATATGCACATTATGCTTGTAAATCAAAAGCACTTAGACAACATATTCACATGTAACCAACCATCCATAAGTTAAATCATTTGCTTGGAAACTAAGCCAAATTTTGGATTGAACCACTCACCTCAACTGCATTTCGATCTCAACCTCGATAAGCATATCACCTCAAACACCATAAAATCCTCAAGTTCGTATGACCAAGTTACCTCCTGGTCAATGAATTTTCCACCAAATATCAAAAATCCTTAATTTCCTAAGATTTTCCTATTTTGCCTTATTTTTCCATAATTTCCTTTTTCTTCAAAAATTTATAATAAATATGTAATACTTATTTTCACCAAATATTTTTTTACAGATATTCCTAAAATAATTTTCTAGAAATTATAAAATTAATTACGAATTTACCTCGGACCTTGCGCCTGGTGCATGTGCAGAGAGTGAAATTTGCGTATGCAGTACACTCGCTGATTGTTTTCTTTGACTCCAGTGACTGGAACTTCCTCTGATGGTGAATCCAATCCTACCCCCTTGAAGTACTCCTCAAGGAGAACATGGGGGTGCCCTTGAATGCACAAAAACTTCATCGGCGGTGCCTTGAACGACCGATTTACAGTGCGTCTTTGGCAAGCCCTCGATTTTTCTAGCGAACCCTCAAAACTCACTCAAATCTAAACGAAACCTCACAAAATTTTTCAGAAATGATCTACAAGCTTCAAGGAACAAAAGCCCCTTATCCATGACCCTCAATTCAACCCCTAAGCTCTCAAATTTCAACTCAAACTCACTGAAAACCTTTTTATAGCCAAATTCCACTGATTTTTCAACAAATCCTAGCCTTCCTTGGTCCCTAAATCTCAGTCCTAACCCTTTAGTGCCCTAAAATGCATCATAACGGCCTAAAATATTCAATCTAATCCTTAAAAAATTCTTTAAAATTGTTCGACTGATTCTTGGACAAATCATGGCCCACCGACCGCCACACACGGCCAATGGCCATCGAAACTAGGCCATCATGGCCTGGAGAGTATCCTTGCACCCCTTGAGAGCCTCACTGGAGGGCACCACAAATTTGGCCAACATTTTGCAGGTTTCACATGTACTTTTCAGAAATTACACTTTCATCCCCAAGTTTTGATGTTTTATGCTTCTGCCATATCCCTCAAATCCTAAATTTTTTAATAATTCCATTAAGCTTCACAAGTTTAGGATGCCTCATTTCACCCCCAAAAAGTTTTAGAAAAATCCTCGTTTTGACTACCCTCAATCAAATCTTAGAATCTGCGCTTTGGCCCATGTACCCCTAATCTCGTATTTTGATCCTCGTTTTACAAATCCTTTGATTCCTAGGCATTTTTATCCTCCAAGTTTCATTTTTCATCCTTGGCAACCCTTTTTCAAGCCCCTAAATTATGGCGAAATTGTGTTTTGGCCCAAAAATTTTATAAATTCTAAAATACTTTTGATATATATAAAATTTTGGGTATTACACCTGCCTCTCTAGCATCCACACCTCTTACTCCTCCAATGCTCCGTCCTTCTGCTCCTCCAAACAACAAGTCCAGCCCCTAGTTGCCGATCTCTTTCGATGTCCCCTTTTTCGTCTCACCAATCCCTGTCGGCTATTTGCTGAGGTTTCTGGACAAATAAATTCAATTATTATATTTTGACAACAAGAGCAATGACATTGACATAGCATATGGTATGGCATGACAAAATAAAGAAAATATTCATTTAATCTTCTCACAAACACACAAACTCAAGAATTAGAAACACTCTTAATTATGAAAAAATAAATCTATGTTTGTATATGCTAAAATAAACACTATACCCTCCTATTTATAGTTCTGAAGTTTTAAACTTCCTATTTCTAAGAGGTAAAAGAATTTTAATAAAAAGAAAAGGCAAAACTAATTTAGAACGAAATAGGAATCCTAAATATTTTAAAATAAGGAGTCCTACACTAATTAAAAAAAAAAATAAATCTTCTTAAATCTAGTAGAATAAGTTCTAAAATAATTAAATAATAAAAATTACAAAAATTATTAAAAGGACGTACGCCTTGCTTTAGATATCTTAACTAAAAATAAGGTTGCGTTTGGTTGGAGGTTGATAATTCAGAAAATTGACCACCAGTATATTTGAGAACATAATATAGCCATAAGCTGTAATTGAGAATGTTTGCTTTAGATAAGAGATTTTCGTTCTTTATTTATAGTAATTTAGAGTAAAGTTTCATGACTTAACTAGGAATATTAATTACACGTTTATACTTATATATGTACATATATAAATATATATATATATACAAGAATACATGTATTATACATATGTACATGTATATATGTATGTGCAAATATTATTATATGTGTACATATACATATATGCATACGTGTGCACATATATAAGTATTTGTTAGTAATAAATATGAATAAAATTTGTTCTAACTAATGTATAAGTAAATATTTTAGTCCAAATTCATAATGGATTTAAAGCCAAATTCAAATTATAAAAAGAGTGGCCAATTAGAGATTTCAAATTCTAAATCTCGATAAGATTCAAAACCACAAAATAAGATATATTATAATCATTCTAAGTAACTTTAACTTGAGTTGAGGAGGTACAATTAGTATCGTAGTAATGAATCCTAACGAGTTGAGTTTGAGCTCAAAAATGTGTCCGAGCTTGATCTCAACTCTTTGGGATTTTAGCGAGTTCAAGCTAAAAAATGTGTTCGAACTTCATGTTAAGGATTTATGGACCTCAATTTTGGCTCCCTAAAAACTTGTTTATTATATTAAAGTAGCTCAAGCTCAAACCAACCATGATAAACGAACTTCTAACAAATTGTTAGAAGGAGCTCCGGCTTGAGCTCAAGGTTGAGCACACTACAAACTTTTTTGTTTTAATTAAAGTTATTAAAATCTATTTTTACATAATAAAAAATATAACAAATATAAACATAAATTCTCAAATCAAACACAATAAGATTGCTCAAACAAAATAAACATCCTTATTACAAACATAAAGATAAATAATAAAATATTAAAATAATAATAATAAATATTTATTTCATAAGCCTATTCACGAGCTTGTTCAACCCTAACTCATTTATGAGTCAAGCTTCAAATTAGAACTCAAGCTTGATCTGTTATTGATACAAACTAAACATGAACGATCTTTTATCGAATCGAACGACAAATCGCTCACATACAATTCGACTCATTTACAATCCTAAACTGAAATGTTATCACTACTTATAATGGCTTCATAGCATAATAGTAATAATTTTAACATTCATAATTCATACAGGCATTTCATCGAACGTGCCGTGAGCATCGAAATTCTAGACAGGTGAGGCGCCATTGTCATTGTGCTTACAAGCTTTCAGCAAAAGCCAAAAGCCCGCGGCCTCACCCCATCCTTGCTTCTCCGAGAGCACTGCCTCTTCCATGTAGTCCTCAATCAGCTCCTTGCGCCGAAAAAGAAACTCGAATGTCTTCTTTGTGGACTCACAAGTTTAAATCCTTCGTCAAGCGCTTCCGTCCGTTCACCGGCAGTGAGGGGATTGTCTCCCGTAGTTCTACGCAATCTTAAGACTGAAACAGCACAGATTGAGACAAACAACGACCTTCTCAATGTCTACGTAGGAGAAGTACAATTTCTCTTCTGCCGCGTCTGGAAGATGAACTATTCTCAGGAAGATAACGGCGGAAGCAAGAAGTAGGATGAGATCATGAGAAACATTCTATCACAATTGGTAAGTTGATTTTGCCATTGTTGCATAAAATGAATTACACTTCAAATATTTTCTCTCGATTTGAAGACAGCAAGACTCTGTAAAAAAATTTAAAGAAAATGAAAGCAAAGGCTGTTACTTTAGGATACGAACTACAGTAAAACCCTAGCTAGTGGACTGCAGAAAACTCTATTGATGCATCCTAGAATTCTGTGCAAGGTAGAAAGTAGAAAGATAAATGGAGTCCCGGTTCTGCTTGTAGGGCACACCTAACAAGGACAAATACTGATAACTCCTCACTGTACAGTTCATCCCTTCATGTTTTGAGTTTGATATGACCTCTCAAGAGACCTTTGACTGCTCACTCTCTCTCTCTCTCTCTCTGATCAATTCACAAAAAAACTTTCAGCAAAGCTGCCACCAAGATCCATTCCATCCCTTCCAGCTTTATATGTGATGATACCCTTACATATTTACTCTCTTTCTCTCTCATGCTAATCATTTGGTTTGGGTTTTTAATGTGAAATCTAGACATTGCATGGATGGGTTGCATTCATCAACCAAGATCTCTCTCCACTTAAGAAAGGGAAATGGAGCAGAGGCACTCAGAAAGCTGAGGCAAAATGCACCATTTGCATTTTCACCAAAGACAAAGGTACATTATCAACTCAACTGTATGCCCCATTTCCCTGCTTTCTTTCTTGGTCTTTCTACCCTCCCTAGTGTTAGCTCTTAATGCAGACCTTTTCAAACACACTGTTAAAGCCAAAAAGTTGACAACAGTGCTACTCTACAACCATTATCTTTGGCCATTGGTTAATTTTGTATCCCCTTCTTCTATCTTTATTTTCATGATACTTATTCCACCAAGCTATAATTATGACAAGATAAACAAAATGATGCAATGTCTACATTTTATATAAATATAAATAAGTATTCCTAATGAATATAAACAAAATACACTATTTTGATGTGTTTTGTGAATAAAAACTTTTATTTCGATATCATTATATAAATATATATACGCTTGTCATAAATTTATGCATTTGGTTAGATATGTTAAAAAGTATCTTTAATTCTTTGCCTAAACACTTTTAGTACTGCAAATATTTTTCAACACATCCAAACATATTTACATCAGCCAGCACTGCATATATAATCACTTAAAGTTGCAATCATAGAATTACTGCATCCTATATACTAAAGAAAATGAATTTTTTTCCCTATACTGCTCTATACAGTTTGCTGGCTTTTTAATTGTTTTGTTGCTCTACATATTTTTATGTGGAACATATTGCATCCATGGATATACCTGCATCTATGCAATTGTGAATGAATCTGCTTTTATATCCAAAAGTATTAAAAGTGATGTATATGTAAACAAAGTATAGTTACATTTAAGAAAAAAAAGAGTAAATTATATTACTAGTTCCTGAATTTGGTACTTAGCAATAAATTAGTCAATATTGTACTTTAATTTTGGTCATGATAGCCACTAGACTTTAATTTTTGTCATAATTTAAAACCTTTTTAATTTTTTATCAAATTCTGTAAATAAAAGCTGACAGAATATACATTAATATAAACTCAAAAATTAATTGATGTTAAAATTAACATAAACCTCATAATCAAATGATTTTTTATGTATGTAATAATATATACCATAGTAACTATTGTTAATAGAATTTGATAACAAAAATAAAAAATAAATTATAATAAAAAAATTAAAATTTCATAGTTTTAATAACAAAGATAAAATACAGTGATCAATTTATTTCGGATTATAAATTTCAGAGACTCCCACCATAATTTACTCAAAAAAATATGAATAATATTATATATATATATATACTTGCACGCTTTTTCATATAGAATAAAATGGCCATCTTATATTTATTTTTTGAGCGCAACTAAAAGGTTGAAAATAATAATTTAAATTTAAAATTTGACTGGTAAATTATTTTAATAGTATGTCTATAACATTCTATAACAATATCCCTTTTCATAAAAAATATCCATAAAGTTGACATAGCTAGGTACTTAAAATATACTAAACATGTACCCTGGTTAGGTGTCCTAGTACTGCCATAGCTACCAAGAAACTAAATCGATTAAATACTCATTAATTACACAGTCGTGAAAAGTTAAACGGTTGACTCATTAGCAAACATATATATATATATATATATATATATACAAATAAATGAGAGAGAGGGCGCATGGGCAGCCCTGGTTAAGACGGGACACAAAGTGTCTTTCGTGGTAAATTTTAGAGCAAGATCAAAGATCGGGTCTCGCAAGCGGCAGTGTGAGAGTATCTCTCTCCAAAGTGAAGGGGTTCCTTGTGCACGATGAGCTCGGGTCTAGCCATTGCGTATGGCTGGATCACCATGATTAATCTTCTCCCACGTCCTGTCATGTCGGGAGTGGAGGCGCATGGGATGAGCGATTTCATCTTGGACCAATAAATGAGAGAGAGAGAGAGAGAGAGAGAGATTGATTAGGAAACTGGATTTGCAGAAACATGGTGGTCTGAGATTGGGTTGCCACTTGACATCTACAATCCTGAAGAGGAATTGAAGTGGAAAAACAAGGTAGATCATAAAGCAAAAAGAGACTTGTCTGAGTAATTAATTGCAATGCTAGATATCCTATCCTATATTCAGATATATAGCACTGAAACAGTAACCCCCAGCCTAGCCCTAATATATATATATATATATATATCACAGCAAAGATTCATTATCTTGCTCAATCTCGGATGCAGGCTCATCCTCTTCATCAAAGCAGTCAATCCCATAAGCTGCATGGCCATGGCCAAAGGCTTTGATATGGTCCTTGAGAGATCTCTTGTGCTTGAAATCGGAGCCACAGGTGCAATACCAGAGCTTCCCACAGTTCTTCTCGTGGGTTCTCCAATCCCCTCTCACTGCAAAGGCCTTTCCACACTTGCGGCATGCGAATGGCTTGATTCCATGCTTTCTCTTATAATGGGTCTGAAGGGTTCTGAAATCCTTGAGGGGCTTCGCCCTAGGATGGTCGATGTTGTTCTTGCACCCTGGTGCGCAGCAATAGCATGGCAGCTTAAGCATGGCCGTTGGCTGTGTTCCTCTTAGAGACTCTGGCCCTCTCCTATACTGAGATCCATGTCCCCACATATGCATCTATATATGGGTTGTTAACAAAAACCCACATAGTAAACGTTACTTTAGTATAGAGAGTTATAGAAAACAAAGACGAAATATACTACAAAACTATACAAACAGTGAATCATTAGTTGAAACAAGGCAGGAGCTTAGACCCCTCTCACAAATGTACTAATAACCTTATTTAATTTGCATATACTCTTTGCAATGGTACCTGGTTTTTTTTCTCCTTCCTTTTCTGATATTGTTTTGGGTGGAGGTGTTTGTTCTCAAGTTTGTGTGTGTGGGTGGGGGGGGAGAAAGAGCTTTGATTGATTCAAAGTTGAGAAAACTAATTGAATTGGTGAAAAAACAACAGAAATAATGTGCTTATGTGTTCATCTAAGCAACATTAATTAGCGTTGGGGCAGGCAATGGGATCACTAGTTTGAAATAAGACACAAAAGTACAAGCATCTCACAAATTCTTTTTCATATATGGTGAGATGCTTCAGAACCATATACATCGACGTGGTATCTTTAATTTATTGTCACATATATGGTTCTGGATTAAGTTTTTTTGTGCTCAGGTACGGGAAGAAAGTGAAACAGTTTTTGTTGAACCAAATTTGAGAGAGGTTCTGCTTGAGTGGTGAATGAAACTGCTGTTTAATTTCATTGTCTTCCAGTTTATGGAACCATCTAACGATCTGGTGATCCTAAGTCTTCCAGTTTCTTATATCTTTTAAGTCTTGCCAGTGCTTCACGATAAAAGAAAAGGTATAGGTTCTGAAAATGAACTGGTTCAAGATACATACATTTGGTTTTGCAAATCTTTTGTTTCACTAAGAAACAATAATGTTTGGGCCTGCTATCTAGCTACAGATCTGAATTTCTTGATCTATGAAGGTGGCAAAACATGTCAGGGAGATGGGTGTTATGATCTAGATTGTATTGTTTGCTCTTCAGGTTAAGTGTTCAATTTAAAAATCCTTTTTTTAATTAACTTATTTGATTGAGATCATACGAGACAACTGGGATATATGCTCAAGTTTTACACACCTGACCTGACAATGGGTAGAATACGAACTCCAAGGTACAAAAAGCATAATGCCCGTGTAGTTCAATCAAATAAAGAGAGACAGATCGTGGCAACATAGAGTTGGACCAGGAAGATTTATTAAAATCCCAACACCCATAAATCATGCAAAAAAGAAAGGAGTGGAACAATTAAAAATTAGAAAGAGGGAAGAAATATTGTTTAAATTTAGAAAAAGAAAAAGAAAAAAGTAAGCCCTTGGGACCCTTATTTATAGTCCATCTTAGTATGAAAAGTGAAAGGTTGAAATTAAGCTAGAAAAGAAGATTGTGCAGGCAAAGATGGAATTGAGTTTTAATTCCTTCTTTTCCTGCAAAATCGAAAGGAGAAAACACATAAAGGGAAAGGGAAAGAAAAGAGGAGCTTTTCAGATCCTGGCAATTCATTTCATGTGATAATACCTGCATGTTGTTGTATCTGTTGAAGGTCTTGAAGCAAAGAGGGCAGGAGAACTGTGTAGGACCAATCAGAATTTGAGCTGGGGTTGGGATCCAATATTGGCCCTTGTTCAGTGGGCTTGCTGGAGAACCTGAAGCAGAAGCAACAGTAACTTCTTGCTTCTCTGACAGCCTTGAGATCAGATCAGCATCAGAAGGACTTGGGCTAGGGAGCCCTAGATTTAGAGACACCATATTAGTTTCATCATCTGCACAGCTGTTCTTGTCCACTTCCATGGCAGCAGTGCAGTATGATGAGTCTTGCTCTTCAAGATCAGGTCTTGTTGGGCACAAGCTGAGGAGTGGAAGGGCTTCTCTCTGTGGAGGAGAGGAAGGATAGTAATTGATGCCATCAGAATACAAGTTGAAGCCATAAGGGAAATGAAAAGATGGGTTAGAAGATGCGGAAGAAGAGAAGTGGCGTGCAGTGGTAGGGTTGAACCAGAAATTGAAGCAATTGGAAGAGGGATCGCCCATGATGAAAAGTGGGATGGGTGAATAGAGTTTGGTACGCTACGTTATTATTGAGATATATTTATATGTAGAGCGTTGGGGGGAGGGGGGGGGGGGGGTTGGAGGAGATGCAGGTTAACAAACTAGAAGTTTAGAAGATGGGAGAATGAACAAGAACACCAAATTGAAAGGAGTGTAAGGGTGAAGTATATATAAAAAGGAAAAATAATAAAAAGATTACGCAAAGCAAGGTTGTAAAAGTAAACCCCAGTGAATAAAGAAGATGAGACAAGATAATAAGATATCACTCGTTAGGTGTCACTAAACAAAGAAGAGATGCTAAGGATAGGGGAGAGAGAGTGAGAAAATATTCAGTACACGTCGCGAAAAATTATTTACCTGAAATTAATGCTATGTAATAATTTTGACATTTACATATATTAAGGATAAATAAGTTGCATAAATCATAATACCCGGTAACATTATTGCCTAATTGTACTATTTCTAATAAAATAACTCGACCCTAATGGTTAGGATTAGCTCAATAATTAGAGAGCAATCCTTTTAGCAAAAGAAATTTACTTTTTGAAAGCTTAGAAAAAAATTTCTTGAAAAAACCTATCATGGACTCACATCACATCACACCGAGCAGGACATAATTTCTCCTTCAAATGACGCATCAACGTTTTCTCAAAAGGATGGGATACGTTGAGAATGCGATAGGCTTCTTGGGACTTGGAAGGAAGACCTTCAACAGTGGTAAATGGGAAGACAAAAACATTAAAAATAAAATAATTAAACAGCCCGCCAACACTGATAGAGAGAGAGAGAGAGAGAGAAGCGAGATCAAATGTGCCAAAGACAAAAGTCAGGAAATTAGGGTTAGGTGTTGTCCCCCATTACCCCACTGGAGATAGAGAAAGAGAGAGAGACTGTACTGAGTGAAACCATACATCCTCGGGAAGCAAAGAACAGATAGCTTCAAACCCTTCCCGGCATTTGCTTTGGTGGCCGAGCTCTGGTCGCCTTTTGCCTCTCAGATAGTACTGTCCCTACCTCAGGGTTTCTTACTGTTCATACTTACTATCTCTCTCCCTCCCTCCCTCTCTCTCTCTCTCTCTCTCTCTCTCATAAACTGCACCCATCAAACTGTATCTCTCTCTCTCTCTTCTCTCTCACAGTAACTCCGTTGTGTAGCAGACATAAATGGAAAGTGGAAACAAAAGAAATTCAGCCATTCACTTGCCCAAAATATCATACATGCACCTTAGCTGATCATCTCTTATTCTATATATAGTGGTTAACCAAAAAATAGCTGAATGAATGTGTATATGCGTGTGGATGTTGTTCATGGCTTGACAGTTTCAGTTCTTTCTAATTAATTTTGACTTAATAATAAAAACTAAAAAAAGAAAAAATTCTTAATAAGTTTTTCTTAATTATGATAGTGATGTGGGTTAATCCAAACAAAAGGTAGCTAGGCTCCAACTTTAACCAGATTCTCTCTCTCTCTCTCTCTCTCTCTCTATATATATATATATATTATATCTGACCATATATATCCATTGCTTTGGCCTTTGGCTAGCATTTTTATATAAAATAGTTAATTGAATAGAGGGGGAGGGGGAGAGGGAGAGAAGTATATACAAAAGGGAGTGAAGTTGAACTTTTTTGAATAAGTACAATAAGACACGGATGTATATATAACATCTTGCTGCCGACACTGACCAGCAAGGACACACCTTATCCCTCGTACCTAGATCATTGTTTTCAATCAGAGAGAGAGAGAGAGATGATCTACTCTGCGTAAGGCCAAGATTTTGCAATTTCTTCTGAATCTTTTTTTTTTTTTTCTCAGTAAAAGCCCCAAAGGCAATTTCTTCTGTGTTTTATTCCATACTTTTTGTACTGCAACATTGATATATAAAGCTGATGATCAATTGCAAGAACTGAAGCATTCAATTAAAGTCTACCGATTGCACATGGTGTCCTCTCCATTTAGATCATGTTTGAACTCACAACAACTGCACACTTTTTATTGACATTTTTTTTTCTCATTCCAAGGCCATTATTGATGAGATTTTACCTCACACGAGCGGTTTGAAAACAACTTCTGCAGACCTTTACACAATCTGTTAATAAGTGAAGAAAAGTGGCGACCACAAACTCACCTGACCATTATTCATCATCATCTCTCTCTCTCTCTCTCTCTCTCTCTCTCTCTCTCTCTCTCTCTCTCTCTCTCTCTCTCTCTCTCATGCCAAGTAGGTCAAGATGCATGTAGCTGTGTGGACTACCACAGTCTCCAGTACCGAACACAAATTCTTTGAGAGAAATTGTGAAGGCTTACTAGCCTATGCCATCTCTGGCATATCAAAAGCAAAGAGATCATGAAACTAATGCTACCATTTAAGGCTGATCTATGACATCCGAACAATGTATCCATTTCTCCTTTTTTTTCCTATTGCTGCTAGGCAAGATTTCAACAATGTATTCATTTCTAATGTATTCAAGTCCTTAAATATTAAACCAAGTCAATTAATTAGTACTCCCCAGATTTGGCCTGATAGGAAAAGGTTATTATGATCTTCGTTATCCTGACATTCAAACCTTCTAAACCATGTAATAATTCTGAAAATGAGAATAAAAATAAGTTATAAATGACTTGATTGATGAGAAGGGTTTTTTTTTTTTTTCTTTTTTTTTTTCGGGTGAGAAGTGGGGATTAAGTAGAGGCCATCAGAACTGACATGCACGCACAACAAGGGTTTAAATGTGTCATAAATATTAATTTGGTAAAAGGATACCGTAAAGTCCACCTGCAGGATGTCTTGTAGAGAAAGCACATCAAGTCATATCAACAGCTTCATATTGTCCCATAGATATAGGAAACCTCAAGGACGACAGTGTTTATAGAATGGTTTTTTCCTGTCCTTCCTGCCTGTCAGAAAATAATTTTCTCATTGCGAAAGTTTGCGGTCTACAATCGGTTTGGTTGTCAAGACTAGAAAATGGACAAACGGTGCCCAGGAAGGAAAGTAGATGGAGTGGGTAGGAAAAATTAAGAGATTGTTCTTGCTAAGTAATTTATTCCTTGGTTGTAATTAGATCTTGCAGTTCTCCCTTTTTCTCACTAATCCATTCGTTTCAGAAACATTTTTCTTGCTAGTTTCTCAGAAACGGGAAGGTAACTTGTGATGGAAATAGAACTTTTACTCAAAGTCTTTGTTTATTTTCTGCAGTGATCAAGTGTGTAACTTTCATTAATTAGAACACTAAATGGAGCCTGAATTAATTGACTGGGTATCACGGATATGCTATGCACCCAGCAAACAAAGAGGTAGGGTAGAAGCAATTATTGTTTACCCACTGTGGGTCTCAGGAAAATGGTCCTCTTCATAAAATGAGAAAAAAAAAATTGCTCAACTTTATGTATTTAAAAATGAACCCATAATTCTTTTATACTTTGAAATAAAATAAAAAATAAATTGTCATTAACCAATTTGACGAAAAAAAAAAAAAGAAAAAGAATTATCACATAATCCTCTTAGTTTCATCAATTTGAAATTTCTCGAAGAAATGTGTTTGATCTGTAAAGCTATTTGTGTTGTTTAACTTTTAATTTCCATCAAGTTTTCTACCTAAAGGTAAGTGTGTCTTTGGATATTCCCTGTTATTTGTTTCTCATATTGCTTTGTACTGGAGATGCTTTCTATTTGGGTTTTTCCTTTCCTTCTTTTGCCGGATTGTATGATTCTTTGGTTTACAATGTGCTGCTTTGCTTCAATTATTTTAGTTAGTACGTAAAAAAAAAAAAAAAAATGCACTTTTAATTTCATCTGTAAAACCGCATAGTAAAAGGCAAATCAAAATATAGTTTTAAAATACTATTGAAGTTCAGTGAACTAAACCTTAATTAGGGGGTTTCTATATATTCAGTTCAGTAGATACCATGTAAATTTCTGATCTTTTGCCATTATATATACTTACAAAAAACGAATAAAAAAATCAAAATAAACCTTATTCGAGACTCTTGAGGTGGATACCCATATCTGGCAACAGTAGGTCAAAAGGGCTGTCTAACTGCAGATCAATCCAAGACCCCCCAGTAGCACTCCTCTAGTGTCTAGATATATATATATATGTATATATATCTGTGTGTATGCGCTTCTACATACATATATAGGCCACTAAAATTCTTGCTAGGTTCTGTCTTGCCATCTCTTACTTAAAGTTGTCCTTATTCCTGTTGTTCCTTCAATATGCATCCATCAACCCAAATTCAGAAATAAATCAAATTGTTAACCGTTGGCTTCTTCACTCCTATATATATATATTTTGAAACCCTTTTGGATTTTGACCAGAGAGCCCTCTGCCTTTGCTGCCAATGATTCATGAAGCTTAATAATCCATATATCTTTGTCTATATATATATATATATATATATCCTGCAGCTAGCATTGGGATACCACCTTTGCTCTTAAGTCTTAACCATGCATGCACAGTCTCTCCCAGTTTAACACGAGTCTCAAGTAAAATTTACCCATAATATTAATTTTATTTGGTCGAATTATTAATAAACTCTACTCAAACTTGAGTAATCCTCTTAACATGTTTATTATTATAATTGGGCTTAAGTTTGGATTAAAAAAGAAAAGACTGTCTTAAATATATAGCCGATAACTAATATAAACAATTATCTGATTTTTTATTATCATATATATTGACACTAGTGTAATGACATAAAAATTAAAGATATATATATATAAGTTTTAATCTCTTAAATAATGTTACTTAGTTTATACTAAGTAACGTTGATATAGCAATTTAAATATAATGATTATGCGAGATTCATCCATTTAACTCTTTTAAAATATTAACTTAATAAGATAAATTCCATGTTATTATATTTAAGCTATCACGTTAATATTATTTAATATAAATTAAACAATATTATCTTAAGAGGTAAAAACTTCATAGCAGTGGTGGGTGAGGGTGGAATATATATGCATTATTAATGTTGCATGTATTAAATGGATGGATGATCCATATATATGTACAATATTGTGAAGTATACCCTTCGGGATTGGGGCTAAAAGCAGACACGATTGCATTTGCAAATTCCAAAATCCATGCACGTACACACAGTTTCAATACACATGCAGAGAACATCAAATTATACAAATTTTATTGTACTTCCAATATCGATCTCTCCTGATCTGATCTGATCTGATCAGTTGATCAGCTTTGCTTTATTTAATTAATTAATTAATTAATTTTATCTTTGCCAAGATCAAGACAAACACATGCAGGGCAATTATTCTCCCTTTTTATTTATTTAATGGTTGCTGCTTAGTGAATGAAGATCCAGAATGGGAAAACTACAACTTCGACATCTTTCAAAACAGAGACACACACGAGTTCATTAATTAAACATGCTTAATTGCTTGCTAATTCTTTTTGTAATAATAATTTTTGTGTGAAAATTGTGGTTAACATATATTGAGATCATATTTTTTAAAATATTATGAAGAGAGTTATGTAAGTTCCTTTTGTGTAACAAATTGTATTTTTTATATAACATTATGTTATTTAATGCCCAATTAGTAAGAGCTAGCAATGAAACATAATTAGAAGAATAATGTTATGAGTCATGATTGATAACGGTATGTCGCATTTTTTTTAAAAAGAGTATTAAATAAAGAAAATAATGACACATGATCTCTTTAGTTTCTTTCGACGAAGAGATGCTAAATAATTGATAATACCATTATTAGTCATGACTCCTAACATTATTCTAATTAAAAATATCGTTAACATGCAAGAAAAATTAATGGTAAATTATATGAAACCCCCTGCACTTAGGGTCGTGTGCAACTTACCCCCTATACTTTCGATTGTATCAAAAAATCCCCTTACACTTTTAAAATATTCCAATCAGCCACAATCTATTGTTATTTTATATAATTTTGTACAATAATCTACATACAAAATATATAATTCTACATACATAATTTCAAAAAAATATAGAATTTTGCATTAATTTAACCGGTAGATTGCACAAAATTATATAAAATAACAACAGATTATGGCTGATTACAACATTTTGAAAGTGTAAGAGAGTTTTTTGATCCAATCAAAAATACAAGGAGATAAGTTGCACATAACTCTAAATGTAGGGGGTTTCATATAATTTATCCAAAAATTAATAGACGTGTTTGGGCCCATCCAAGCCCACAAATTAATCCTTCGTAAAATAAATTAATACAAATGTTGTATGAAAGGATTTTTTTTTTTTTAACATCTTTTAATTGGACGATGTTAATGTTTCCGATACAGCAGGGACACGGTAACAAAGCTTTGAATATATATATATATATATATATAAACAGTAGTATATACGTTGTCTTGAGTTCTTGGGCCTCTTATGTCTTGTCCTCTCATTTGGGGACACCCCTGGCCCTGGCTCGCTGTTTTATTTAATGTTTATTAAAAAGAATTATATAAAATAATGATTAAAAAAAAATAATATAGTTTATTTATGCCGACATACACTATAAGATCCACGCGTTACTTTAATGTGTTTATGCTTTATCCTCCATGGGTTACCCCCAAAATACTAATACCTTCATAGAGACAGATAGTTGTTTTAAATTTTGAAGTGTTTTTATTTTAAATAAAACACTACACCAACTATGACAAGTTTGAGTACAATTTCATTAATTGTTATTTATTTAAATTAGAGATAAATCTTCAGTTTAGTTGGCATGCAGGCCGGCTGCTCAAGGCATAGGTCACTAAGACTTATGCCTAGGGTCCCAAACAAATTATACTCTTTAAATATTAAATAATTTTTATCATTTCTTTAAAGGGTTCCAAAACTTATTATTGTACTGCCTAAGGCCCTAACCCTTAGGCCGGCCCTGTTGGTATACTTTTATTAAAAAATGAAAAGATATAATATAAACATAAATACCTACGCCTTTTTATTTTTCAATAAAAAGATGTTGGACCCTCCAAGCCCAATCTCAGCCATCTCCTTAGGCCCAATCTCGACCCTCTCCTCAGGCCCAATCCAGTCTTCCTTCTGGATCCAGTCTTGGCCCAACGCCAACCTGCCACAACATCATTGCAATCCCACTGGATATTCGCACGGCAGCTCCAGATCATGTCCTCATTAATGATGGATCCCATCGACATTAATGAGGGTCTCATCGCCACCATACTATCACCTGAAAATCTCCACCGACGTCAGATAGCCAGTATCATCACCTGTAAATGCACGATTCATGGAGAACATCTCCTCCTTCTATATCAATCAACTCTCTTCAGAGTTAAGGTATGTTTTGACCTATGACCTACTAATACACTGTCTCTCTTTACTCTCTTACTTCTCGACCGTCAAAGTGCTTGCAAGCGCCAACCGCCCCCCTGATGGACCCGTCGCCGGAGCCCGCGCCCCACCTCCGATCGTCCTCCTTTGGTCAGGAAGGAACAGATGTTGTAATACCCAAGAATAATTTGAGGATAAAAATGATATTTGATAAAGGGCATAAATGGAATTTTGAAAAAAATAAGACTATAGGATACACTAACACAGCTTTGGACGACCGAATTAGTCAGAGGGAGTACCCCGGACCCTAGATAGCCAAGAAAAATGATGTAGTATCAACAAGTGATTTAAATTATGATTTTTAGTGATAAAAGAAATGAGATCGGGAACAGTTTTTGGTACAGTAAAAATACAGCTGCCAATTAGGTCGTATTACCGAATCGTTATAGACAACGTCCAAAAAGTCAACGGAGTGTGTCTAGAACTAATATTTGATGTATAAAACAACCCTTAAGTGATTTCAGGTTGAATCGAATGGATTTGAGGTCAAAACGATCAATCGGGCCTAAGTATAATTTTTTAAAATTGCCCGAGGGAGGTCAAAACGGTAATTTTTCAGAAATTTCAAGGGAGAAATGAGAAGTACTATTTTTTAGGGTCTTAGTGATGGTGCTAGAAAGATCAGGGACTTGAGGATAAGGGCCAAAATGCAAAAGAAAGTTTTTAAGGGGCTAAAGTGTAATTTTCGAAAATCTGCCAAAGCATGGCAGATCTGGCCGCGGATTTGGCCGGAAAATCTGGTGATTTGGCAGCATATTTTCGTCAGGGCATGGGCAAGGACGGTCTAGGAAGCGTGTGAGAAGAGTTTTGGCCAGAAATCGGCCACGTGGGGATGGGTTTTGGCCTATAAATAGCCAAGGGTTTCGGCCAAATTTGAAGCACCAAATAGCTCAAGTTTGAGGGCGAATCGAGGGAAGCCAATAAGGGGCTTTTGATCCTTGAGGCGAGGGGAGAATTTCTGGTAAGTTTGGTGAATTTTTGAGGTGTTTTCAGGGTATTTCAAGGGCTGATCGGAAATGGGAGGCGGACCGCTGCGCCGCGCCTGTAAATGCCCTATCTGAGGCTTTTCTGGTGGCCTTTCGGCCTAAAACCAGTGGGGTTGGGATCGACTCTTCGTGGGCTTTCAGGGGGTACCGGTTTCGGGGGCATCGGAGCATCGCCGGCGACCGGAGAAAGGAAGAAGATGACCGGCGCGTGACTGCCACGCGCCAGCCCAAACCCTCCAGCCCACTCGCCGGCGCGTAGGGGCGCGTGCCACATAGGTAATTTCTGATTTTTTTCCAAAATTTTTGGAAAATTATTTTATGAATTATTATGTAAAAATATTTGAGAAAATAGTTGTGTAGATATTTATTTTGGATTATTAGAGAAGAAAAATGGGAGAAAAATAGAAAAATGTGAGAAAATTAAGGAAAAATTATAATTATTGGATAAATATGATGTTTAGGGTGCCTTGAGGGTTGAGACGAAGTGACTCGTGCGAAGTTCGAGGTGGGCATGCAAATCGAGGCGTGCCGCGCTTTTCAAGAAGAAATTTGAATTGCACCTAAAGGTGAGTGATTCTATCGAAAAACTCGTTTGTGGCATATGAATGGTTTACTGTGAGTGTTCATCCTCATGGCTAGGTTTATTGATGGTTTTACAAATGATTACTTACACGTGTTATATTTCGTATGGTAAATTGCATATATTGAGATGTTGATTTTATGCATGTTATGATTTTTCGGCATTGGCATGTTATGCTGTCCATGTGGGACGTGGGTTGTTAACCTATGACGTAGCTCTCGAGTGTCAGCACTCGGAATGCGTGCCAAGGGTTAATGCTATGCGACCCACTTGGGACGGGACTGAGACGGACTTCACCCTACGGTACTCAAATGGCGGGGCTGAGAGTGGACACCACCCCAGGTTCCTTTGAGCAATAGCATTAAGACCGAGGTGTCGTGGATTTCGAGGATAGTGCTGATGTGACACTCTTGGGGCTAAGGTTGCGTTGGGTTTTGGAATGCTTTTGAGTAGGAGCGTAAAGCCTAACAATGACAATGGGGTGATTCCCGAGTTCATATGTCGAGGTTGTCCCTCTTAAGCATGATTGTGTTTGCCAATGGGTTGATGTGGTCGTGTTGCCTTTAGAGAGATTGCATTTTCCCCGATTAGGGCTAAGTGCTATGTGGGATTCTCTTAGGCTGGATCATGTCGGGATCTATCGGTTTTATATATAATTTTGCATATCTACATGAAAATATTTTTGAACTCTCACTTAGATGATTCAGCATCTAATTTGGACTATGTCCCTGGAATATTCAAACGTTCCAGGTGAATACAGTGGTGCCAAGGGAAAGAATGTCATCGAGATGTAACTGCTATGTTTAGTTTTCGTAGGTTTTTGTCTATGATTACGATGTTCAGAGGTTATGTAATATTTTAATATTTTCATGTGAAACATCGATTGGGTTATTGTAAAAGGAATTGTCAGTTATATATATCATTAAGGTTTCGATCTTGCTTCCGTTGATGTGATTGATAATACCTGTCTTAGTCTATTAATTATTAAATTTTGATATGCTAAGAAGGTACGATCAGGATTGTCAGGAAATGATTATGATGAAGGTATGTGTATCGAGAGACTTATATTGTGTGTTTGATGTTAAAAAAAAAATTATATATATTTCCGAAATCTCGAGGTAATGCTCGTTCTGAGAAAACGGGGCGTTATAGATGTTAACTAGATAAATCGCATTAGTCATTTTATATACTTGGGATAACCGCCCTTGCGCAGCCCCCGGTGCTCATGCCATCGATTACGTCAAGGGAGATAAATTACAGATTGAGCATTTGGCTCTTACGCAAGATGAGAATCGAACTCAAAACTCACCGAATTGACACCGATATATTACTCGACCTATGTCCTGGGACTACTTATTTTATATACTTATGATGAAGTGGAGATGCATGGAAAAAAAAAGAAAATTAATTACCAATAACATTAACTACGAGACAATGAATATTTAAAAAAATTGTAACTTTGTGTAAAAAGAGGGTTAGAAATGAGTTGAGTCGTTTGCGAGCAGCTCGATATTTTGTTAAACAAAACTTTATTCGATTTTATTCGTTAAGATAAACGAATTAAGTTTAAATCTAATTTTGAAAATCGATTTGTAAACGAACCGATCTTAAACTCAGTAAAACTCGACTTGTTAAAATTCGTGAACATATTCAATTAAAGCCCCGTGAACATACTCGATTAAAAATTTGCGAATACTTCTTGAGTAGACTCGTTTATGAATATATTAATAAATTTATTTATAATTTATAAATATATTATTTAATATAAAATTATCAAATTTTAAATTATTATATATAATAATTTAATTATTTTTTGTTGAACACAAACTTTAGTTGGAGGTTAAGCTAGACTCGTCAACCTTTTGGGGGAGCCAAATTGGTTAACGAGTTGAAGTCAAACTTGGAAATTGGTTCATTGAATCAAACCTAAATACAATAAAACTGGACTTGAATTGGGTTGGTTCACCTGGTTTGGAACCACCCTATTTAATGCAATTGACTTTAGGGGGGGAGCGAATTCCCTTGCCCCAACATAGGAGTAGACCCTTCTTTAATGCAATAAATTGGATTGAAGTGACAGAAGTTACTGCATAACTAATTGGATTTTTTGAATAAATTCAGTGGCGTACTAATTAATATTAAGTATTAAACATTATTATTAAATATTAGCATTACTAAATTCTAAGTGGACTTGGAACCAAGGTAATCCTTCCATGTTCAAATAGCATTTCCCTAAAACATTTAAGTTTGAGGCTATCTCAAAATAGAGAGCTCACACCAACCGTGATAGAGTCTACGATCTAGGGAACTCCTCTAGCCCAAGGTGGTTAAAAATGTGAGACAATATGCATTTTAGGGTTAATAAATGGTTTGAATGGAAAATGCTATACTCACAAATAAAATTTAATAAATATTTTTTTATAAATTAACATAATACTCATAAATTTATAATATTTTTATATAAATTAATAATTTTTTTATATCATGTCAATTTATAAAAATCATTTATTAAACTTATTTGGTAGTATAGTATTCACTTGTTCAATACCCCTCAAAAGTCCGAGCCACCCACATGTGTCATGAGGTATCAAAAATATTCTTATGCCTCATATTTTGTCTATAATAGTATTCTTTGTGTTCATATTTTGTGTTATAACATAAAGTTGGCTTATAACTATGTTATAAAATTTTATTTTTGACTCTGATAGAATTTTACTATGAAATAAAACATGAAACCATCCTAAATTTTATAAGTAACATCTTTATTAATCTCTCAATTTTCTAAACTAATTTTGTTCACAATTATTCACACACTTAAGTTAATTTCTTGTAAACTTACGTTCCATATATTTAAGTTTTATTTTATTTAAAACTTTTAAATTTTAAAGTGTTTATCGATACATCAACCTTTAACATCCACTATGACAATATCACATGCAAATAACAAATACACCTAGGCACCTTTGTCGGTGTATATTTAATAAATTCATCCATTAATAGATAAAAGTTTCAATATGCATAATACATGTTTTGAAAGGGGTCTTTCACATATTTCGACATATATTTTTATTTCATGATACACATTTTTAAGAATTCATGTATAAATGATTATAAACTATTTTAATTTTGGACGACTTTCTCCTTTAATCACTCTTCATGAGACTTCTTCAAAAGTTTTATCACAAGTTTTTCTTAAATCTATATATACCGTATTATAATAATCCTCTTAGTTATATCTATACATTTCTATTAATCACCTTTGCAAATATTTAACTTCCATTGTTAACATACATCATGAAATGATATTTGATTTTGATAATACCTAGTGGTGAATTACATTAACCATCCCTAAGATTTGACAAAAATGACATAGATTTTCTTGACATATTATAAATAACAAAAATTATCATTTTGTCCTCATAATCTAGCCCCCCCCCCCCCCTTTCTCTTTCTCTCTCTCTCTCTCTACTATTGTCCTATCTAGTGATCCTCCATCTTTTCACCTCTTCTCTAGTGATCAACCCCTCGCCAACATTATCTTCTCTATTTCTTTTCTTTTTTATCTTGATTTTTTTAAAGAAATAATCAATTGGCCATTGATTCGCAAGAGTGTTTTTGTAAATTAAAAGTCTAATCTCAACAAATATATTAAGGGTTCAATTTGCATGGCCCCTTCTATTTGTAAAAAAAGGGTTTTCCCTGCAAATCACAAGAACTTCTAGGCAACAAGAGAGAGAGAATAAAAAGAAAAACATCACAACATTGATGATGTTGAATAGCAAGAATAAGAAGAAGAACATTACAATGTTGATAACGTTGAATAGCGATGGTGATGATAGCCATCTTCTTTAGTTTCACAAAAAAAAAAAAAAACAGAGAGAGAGAGATTTGAACCAAAAGAGATAATAGAGATTGGAGAGAGATTAGGGACAAAAATGGAAGTGTCTAATGAAATGATGGTAGTGGTGACTTAATCGCAACATTATAGAGGAGACAATGGTGTTCGCAACCATAACTAATTGAAGAAATAAAGATCTATTAAAGAAGTAAAAAGGTGGTAGCAAATTAACAGTCAAAGTTGGCAATGGTGTTTGCGATCAATCATGATGGTGATCGATGCTTCGTAATAATAGTGGTGGCAATAAATCTTGTGGTGGAGCAAGATTGAAGATGGTCTTGCAATGTCAATCTTGCAATAGCATCACAATGGTGGTTTTACCTTTCTTTCTCTTTATCTATCCTCGCTCTCTTTCTTTCTATTTCTCACACGCGCGCACACACACACAAAGGAGCCTAGATTTGGGTTCCTTCGATGGCTTTAATGGAAGAATTTATCTGGTTCCTCCATTATGGGTAATGGTGACCAACAACAACGATGACCAACCACTACCAATAATCTTTTTATTCTTTTAATTTGTTTCTCCATAAATACATAAGAAAAAGAAAGAGGGGCCATGAGATTAACAAGCTCAAGAAAGGTCATTAATATTTCTCAAAACCCAAGGTGCTTAGTGTAACTTACCTACCCCATTCTTATCTATTGCCAAGTTCACATTCATTAAACACTCAAAAGCTTGCAAAATAGGAAACTCAAAATTAACATCATTTTGCTAATTAAAATTATAACAATTACTTAACCACATGCTAACAGGCAAGGCAACAATAGTTACAGCAAAGTGCCCATCTGGTTTTTTTTTATTTTTTGTAAATAAGAATTTTATTAAACAAAAAACCATAAAAGCATCTACATCGATCTGCTAGGGCATATCTTCAACATCACAAAAAAAACAAACTCCATAAAGATAAAACTATCAAAGAAAAAACTTCCTCTGAACAAAACAAAAAAAAAAAAAAAAAAAACAAACTATACATAATAATATACAAGAGTTAGGGAAAGTCTTCTATACAATAGCTAAATGAAACAAAAATTCCGAAAGGCATCATCATCAAACCACCCTAAGCCCAGGATCAAGACTCGAGGCAAACTTTGGGAGGCCACAAATAACATCAGAATCCATCGATATCTTAAGGTGCCTAAGTATTAGAATGGTATATTCGCATGAATGTCAACATTGGTGATGAAAACACCTGACCATTCTCCAAACACTGACTTAGGGTGCCGAAAGCATACTCATGAATTAATCCACTGTTTAATATAAAAAGCTGACATTTATGATGTCAACCCCCAATTACTAAACGGATCAATACAGCGAAGTAGAAGGATACTGGTCAATCGAAAGCCGCTAGAAATGTCGTAGAACTCAACTTTGTAATGTATAAGAGAATGAGATGGTAGCTAACATTGTCTAGACATCACTGTATCTGGTAAGCCAACTGGGACGTTGATCGCTCTTGCTCTCTAAAACATCTATTATTGTACTCTCTTCATAGAAAGTAAACTATAGTTTGTAAAACCAAACAGTTAGCAAACATGTTAAAGACTTACCATTTTGCCTTATCGCTACCACCATAACACCCCTGTCTCTTATCAACGCCAAAGACACTCGAATTTCTTTGAACGATTAAAGAAAGACAACACTTGACTGAAATATGAGCAATTAAAGAAAATATGGCTACATCACTTTGCTTCCTCCCTGCACATAAAGCATTGATTCAAAAAAAAAAAAAAATACTATCAAAAGTGGATAACAAAAAAGTAACATACATGAAGAAATACCCGAACCATACCAAACCAAATGATACCATGGGACATATGGGCACTACATCAAAAGACTCTACAAAGCAAAATTAACAAAAAAGCTCCATCCGACGCCGATAACCATCTTAACTCATCCCTAAACCTAACTCTAGAAGGGCCGGGCATTTGGTCCTAAATAATGTTTAAAGATGACAATGAAGTCGCCTTTGGCCATACCCAAGAACCCTTAACAATAATTTCTGAAACATGATCAATGATAGATATTTTCAACTATCAAGACAATTGGTGAGAAAATCTATCTATGAGCATCCTCCATTGCCATCTCTTATCTTTCATCCAAATTTACACCTTATTGCACTAGAGATTGATAATAGTTTCCTCCAATACTAGAGACACAATTAAGGCACTTAAAATAATCAAAAACACTTATCTTTTACTCAAAAAGTGTAAACTCACTTCACCCACATAGATTTCCTTATAGCCAAAAAATAATTGCCAAATTAATTTTGCACTAAGAGCTTGATTCCAAACATATAATAATTTCATTCACTTTCGGGGTAAGTAACAAAAGAGATGAATCACTACATAAAAAATAATAATTTTTTTATTTTATAAAAACCAATGGTATACCCTATAACCTAAAATCATATTTTCATTTTGTTTTCTTATTTATCAAATCAATAAAATATCATTTTAGTTTTTATTTTTTTAATTTTAAATAACTAACTTAACAAACTCAATACGAATTTATGAATCATATAATTTTAAACGATTCAACTTACATATAAATTTAAATTTTTAAAAAATTAAAATTAACTTGCAATTCAATATTATAAACTCAATAATAAACTCGATAAACATTAAAATTCACATTATATATAAATTAATATTTTAAATTTTAATTATGAATAAGTAATAATAAATAATGAATTTAATATTTAATATTTCATATTATTTAATATTTTTAAAATTAATAGATAAAAATATTTTAAAATAAATACATATATTTTATTTATAAAAAATACAATTATAAAATCTAATAATTATGCTATTAAATAATATTAATTAATTTTTATAAAATTATATCATTTTAAATATATATTTACATAAATTAAAAAATATTTTTAATTATTTTTAAAATCTTACGACTCAAATTTACAATTTAATTATCTGAAATTTACTTGAATCCCACTTAAAATCTCGAGATTTTAACAACTTTGAACTCATTATAAGATAAAAATTTACTTTCTATTTTTTTACAAAAAGAGAAGAAAGAGAAAATGGAGAGTAATAAGAATTACATGATGGACCTGCCAGCAAAATCAATCAAACAAGTGCTAAGCAACCAAAATTGACAACGTAAAATGAAACAAAGATATAGCATCAACAGCACAAGTCAAGGTCCATGGCCTCTGAGCAACTCTTAATTCTGGAGACCCATCCCAAAGCGAAACCTCCCTGTTTTTCTATTGTTGAAGGTGTATTCTAGTCGCAGCAAAAATGTGCTTGGAAGGGCCTCAACAAAAATATTGGAAAATCCATGGGCCTTATGAAAAGGGCTAAAATGCAATTCAAAAATGAGAGGGAGTGATAGTGTAATTTTCAAAAGTGCTAGGAAGCCATGGCCGACCAAGCTCCATCCCATCACAGAATTCGGCCATGGAAGGCCTGAGAAAGTGACAAGGGACCTCGGGGCAAAGCCCTTGGATTGATCTTGGCCGACAATCGGCCTTGGCATAGTAGAAAACAACCAAACTTTTTGACCGAAAGTAGTCGGAAACTTGGCCGTTTAAATCAAATTTTTAGGCCATTTTTCGATGGGTTTGAACGGATCTAAGGCACATGAAGGCATTAGTGGCCTTGGGTTGCTCAAGATTGGTCGTTTTGTGGGTCGATTTCGGCTATAAAAAGGGAAAGCTTAGCCGAGGGTTTGGAAGAAGTTAGAGCTTCAAATCGGCCCTGTTTTTTAACGAATTAAGGCACCTAATTAAGGGGTTTTTGTTGCCCATCAAATGAGGATCAAATCTGGAGAATTTAAAGCATTTTGGTGGCGTTTTGAGGTGTATTCGAACCTCACCGGAGTTAGGAGGTGGACACTCTAACTGAGACTTTGGCTGGCCGATTGAGGCCCTTCCGACCATCCTTTCAAGTATCGGGTCAGGCCATTAGGATCGACTGGAGCTGAGGATTCTCGAGGTGCAACCATTTCCCTTCACCGATGTGTTGGAGCAGAAGAAGGTGACTGACGCGTGAAGCACACGCACCAGACTTCACTCGCATGGCGCGTGGTGGCACGTGCCATTGAGGTATTTCTTAATTTTTCTTAAAAATGCTTGGAAAATTATTTTAGGTTTATTTGTGTAAAAATATTAGAGAAAATAGTTGTGTAGATATTTATTTTAGAATATTAGTAAGGAAAATGGGAGAAAAATGAAGAAAATGAGAGGAAATTAAGGAAAAATATATTTTTGATGGATAAAATGATGGATAGGATACTTTGAAGCTTAAAGTGAAGTAGCTTGTGTGAATTTTGATATTAGCACGAAAATTGAGGTCGGGCACGCAAATCAAGGCGGTGCGAGTTTTCGAGGCATCTTGAGTTTTGTTCATCAAGTGAGTGGTTTACCCCAAAAGCTTATACATATTATGTATTGTCTATGTTGAGCATAATAGTCACGATAGTGGCTAAGTTATATGTATTACATAAGCATCATGTCATAATTATACATGTATTATTGCATCGATGGATTATGATTTTTGCATGGCACGATATTATTGGCATATTAATACTCGTGCATGGGGTTGGGGTGTCGCCTTGATAATGTAGTCGTAATTCACTAAGAGCAAATGATGGAATAACGTTAGGATTATCCTAAAAGCAAGTTGGGATTCTACCTAGGGTTCCGTGCCAGGCTGGTGGGCCAAGGAATTTACACTAAGGCATATGATTGTTCATACTATTGCATCATGCATTCATGTATTATGCTTCTAAACCCTCATTAGAAGATTCATCTTCTAATTGGGTTATGCCCCTAGAACATTCAAACATTCTAATTGAGACTTGTAGCTTAGACAAGGAATAGGTTGAGATATGACGGTACAGGGTGACGTGTCTGATGGATTCAGCATATTGTTCCAGTGTTTTGCTATTCATGAAGATCCAGATATGTCTCAGATGAGTTGAGAAATGACAATGTATGTTTGAGGTATCATTTGATTTCACCTGAGGTGTTTAATTGTTATCTCTTGATGATAAATCTCCATGTATTTAAGTATTTGATGATATGACGGTACAGATTCTTATGTTGTGATTAAGTAAATTCAGTTATTTACCATATCAGGTTTCGATTTTAGTTTCTGCATTTATGATGATTACCTATCTTAGTTTATTGATTCTTATTTTGGTACGCTGAGAAGATAAAGTGGGATTGTCGGGAGATGATTTATATTAGGTTTATTTTTAAAAAAAAATAATATATTCCTGAAATGTTTACGTTATTTAACGCTCAAAAAAAGCAGAGCATTATAAGTTTAGTTTTGATTATTTTGGTCAGTTTAAGTGACTCAATCAGTTCAATTCGCTTATATGCCTCAATTCGATTAGTGATTTTTGATCGATTCGATTCGGTTATAACTGATTGCACACCTCTACTTATTGTAGTCTTGAGAATCGTAATAACTGTTATAAATATTACAATATTATTTAAAAATGAGGTTTTGACATTATGTGTGACACTTAAAAAATCTGAACATAAGTTACTCAACATATATTATCACATCAATATTAATATATTATTTATTCACTTTTATAATCAATAATTCACACACAAATTATTTAAATATAACATGGAAGGTAATCCTTCCATGTTCAAATAGCATTTCCCCAAAACATTTAAGTTTGAGGCTATCTCAATGTAGAGAGCTCACACCAACCTTGATAGAGTCTACAATCTAGGGAACTCCTCTAACCCAAAGTGGTTAAAAATGTGAGACAATATGCATTTTAGGGTTAATAAATGGTTTGAATGGAAAATGCTATACTCATAAATAAAATTTAATAAATATTTTTTTATAAATTAACATGATACTCATAAATTTATAATATTTTTTTTATATCACGTCAATTTATAAAAATCATTTATTAAACTTATTTGGTAGTATAGTATTCACTTGTTCAATACCCCTTAAAAGTCCGAGCCACTCACATCTGTCATGAGGTATCAAAAATATTCTTATGCCTCATATTTTGTCTATAATAGTATTATTTGTGTTCATATTTTGTGTTATAACATAAAGACAGCTTATAACTATGTTATAAAATTGTATTTTTAACTCTGATAGAATTTTACTACGAGATAAAACACGGAGGCATTTTCTCACTTAAACTATTGTAAATTCTATAAGTAACATCTTTATTAATCTCTTAATTTTTTAAACTAATTTTTTTCACAATATGATTCTTTAGTTCTTTTGGTTTTATCATAATATTATTCACACCTAAGTTAATTTCTTGTAAACTTACGTTTCATATATTTAGGTTTTACTTTATTTAAAAATTTTAAATTTTAAAGTGTTCATCGATACATCAACCTTTAACATCCACTATGACAATATCACATGCAAATAACAAATACACCTAGGCACCTTCGATGTATATTTAATAAATTCATACATTAATAAATAAAAGTTTCAATATGCATAATACATGTTTTGAAAGGGGTCTTTCACATATTTCGACATATATTTTTATTTCATGATACACGTTTTTAAGAATTCATGTATAAATGATTATAAACTATTTTAATTTTGGACGACTTTCTCCTTTAATCACTCTCCATGAGACTTCTTTAAAAATTTTATCACAAGTTTTTCTTAAATCTATATATACCGTATTATAATAATCCTCTAAGTTATATCTATACCTTTCTATTAATCACCTTTGCAAATATTTAACTTCCATTGTTAACATACATCATGAAATGATATTTGATTTTGATAATACCTAGTGGTGAATTTCATTTGACCATCCCTAAGATTTAACAAAATGACATAGATCTTGACATATTATAAATAACAAAAATCTCCCTCATCATTAAATTCTTGCATAAAATGATCATTTTGTAGGTCCCTCCTCCCCTTCTTTCTCTTTCTCTCTCCCTCCCTTTGCTACAAATTGTCCTATATATCTAGTGATCCTCCATCTTTTATGGTGATTGTCCCTTTTCTCTGATCAACCCTTCTTTTGGCGAGTACATCAACATTTTCTTCTCTGCCACTTTTCTTTTTCTCTTCATTCTTTTAAAGAAACAATCAATTGGCCAATTTTTCACAAGAATGTTTTTGCAAATTAAGAGTCTAACCTCAACAAATTGATGGCTCAATTTGCATAGCCCCTTCGATTTGTAAAAAAAGGTTTTCCTTGCAAATCACAAGAACTTCTTAGCAACAAGAGAGAGAAAGATAGAGAGAATAAGAAAACATCACAGCGTCGATGACATTGAATAGCTAGAATAAAAAGAAGAACATTACAACGTTGAATAGTGATAGTGATGATAGCCATCTTCTTTAGTTTCACAAAAAGAAAAAGATTTGAACCAAAAGAGATAATAGAGATTGGAGGGAGATTACGGACAAAAAATGGAGGTGTCTAATGAAATGATGGTAGTGGTGACTTAGTTGCAACATTATAGAGGAGACAATGGTGTTCGCAACCATAATTGATTGAAGAAATAAAGATCTATTAAAGAAGTAAAAATATGGTAGCAAATTAACAGTCAAAGTTGGCAATGGTGTTTGCGATCAATCATAATGGTGATTGATGCTTCGTAATAATAGTGGTGGCAATAGAGCTTGTGGTGGAGCAAGATTGAAGATGGTCTTGCAATGTCAATTTTGCAATAGCAACGCAATAGTGGTTTTGTCTTTCTTTCTCTTTATCTATCCTCGCTCTCTTTCTTTTTATTTCTCACGCGCACACACACACAAAGAAGCCTAGATTTGGGTTCCTTCGATGGCTTTAATGAAAGAATCTATCCGATTCCTCCATTGTGGATAATGGTGACCAACAACAATGGTGTAATATCCCATATTGCATAGTGTTAAGTAAGTTCAAGAAATTGAAAAGTGATTTGAGAATTTAGTTAAGTAATTTTTGAATCAACAGAAGAGAGTAACCCAAAATGTAAATATCTAAGGAAAAATGTATGTCGTTAATGAGTGTCTTGAGTTAGGATTTATGACACTGAAAGTAATCAGAACAGAGACAATTTTTCAGTACAGCTAATTTCAACCTTGAAAATCGATTGATCACAAAGGATGTAATACTCGAAATTTTGATATTCAGATACTTGAGGAAATAGGATATTTCAAGGGATTGTGGAAGTCTGGAGATAAAAATTCAGTTTCTAAGCTAGGGGCAAAATCGTAATTATTAAGGTTCGGGTAAAAGTGTAATTTACCTAAAAATTATGGGTATTAGTGTAATTAATCCTTTCTTCAGGGACTAAAATGCAATTAAAAATTATTCCCGAACCAAGTTGAAAAGGATTTAAATGCAATTATCTAAAAAGTTTGGACCAAAATATAATTTTTGAAACTTCGTAACTAGGTCATTAGAGTAATGAACTAGGCCAACTAACCATTAAAAGTTATGATGAGATACACAAATCAAAGCATGAGGCAACAGGGCAAAGATGTAAATAGCTAAGAAGGTGCGTATGTGAGTTTACATTTAAATTAAGCTTTGGATTTCAAACAACATTAAATCCACCTGTGAATCACTTTGGAGTCTAAGACTTAGTCTCCAAATTTGCTTAGTCTTCAAGTTAGGGACATGTGGCGAGCACTCATGATGACTTTAGAGACAGGTTAAAAGCTCAAGATGACCCCACAATGTGGCAACACGTGATTGGCTATAAAAGTTTGCTTAGCTTCCAAGTCTCCAAAATCTTATCCTTAAGAACACGTGGAAAACAACCATTGAATTTCTTGAAAGCTAAGTTAAGGTCTCATGATGATGCATAATGATGACCCTTGAGGTGGCGGATAAGACTCATGATGACCTTTGGGGTGGCAAGATGTGGTTAGTTGGAAAAGTCTATGCATAGGGGCTTAAGTTGATCACAAACCATTCCAAACATCTTTGAGTAGAATCTCTGCCAAATTGAGGGAAACAAATGAGAGGGTCTTGTTCTTGAGAAAGAGGGAAGAATTCTACAAAAAAACTTGAGGATTTGCAGGAAAATTGAGGCATTCTGAGTACGTTCGAGGTAAGTGGTTCGATCCAACACTTGGTTTTTAGTTTATTGTAAATGTTTTAGTTCTTCCTAAACTTGATTTAGTTCGTGCAAACGGTTTGATTGCATGTGAATAGTTTAACCTGTTATGGTTGTTTTCATATGGGAGGTTCATCCCAAAATGTTTTTATGCATGTGCATTGAATTTTGTGTGATAAATTATGTACATAAAATGTTATTTTATGATGCATCGATTCATGGTATGTGGCATTGGCATGTTTTTGTGTTGTTCATGTAGGATGTAAGATGTCAACTTGTGATGTGGCACTCGAGTGATAGCACTAGAAAAGCGTGTCAAGAATTAATGCCCACTTGTGACGGGGGCTGAGAGTAGACACCACATTTTCGAGTTGATAAGTGGCAGGGCTGAAAGTGTACACCACCCTGGATCGGTTTAAGTGGAGGGGCTACGAATGGACACCACCCCGGGGCCTTTGAGCAATAGCATTGTTTCCGAGGTAGATGTGGATTCCCAAGGATAGTGTTGATCATCTTATGGCCAAGGTTTGTGTTGACATGGTACGGAACGCTTCTGAGTGGAAACGTAATGATGATGGGGTGATTCCCGGGTTCATGCATTGATGTTACCTTTCTTAAGCTAGAACAGTGTTGTGTCAATATGGTTGTGTTGCTTTTAGAGAGATTGTATTTTCCCCGGTTAGGGTTAAGTGTTGTGTGAGATTCTCTTAAGTTGGGCTGGGATATGTCAGTTTTGTTTCATGTCTTGCATTCATTCATGAAAATGTTTTGAACTCTCACTTGGATGATTTAGCATCTTATTTGGACTGTGTCCCTAAAATATTCAAACGTTCTAGGTGAAAGTAGTCGTGCGAAATGAAAACATATTGCTGAGGAGTGACAAAGATTAGCAGGTGATTCGTAACACGTCTCTTGATTATGATGTATATCTTGATTATATCATGTTTGATGATAATACGATTTCATATTATGAATAAAATGGTTCGGTTATGTACCATTTGAGATTTCGATCTAACTTCCGCATTTATGATGATTTACCTATCTTGGCTTATTGATTCTTACTTTAGTATGTTGAAAAGGTATAATGGAATTGTCGAGGAATGATTTTTGTGGAATTTATGTTGGAAAAAAAATATATTCCCAAAATCTTATGTTATCTAACGCCCTGAGAAAAATGGAGTATTACAAATAATGACCAACCACCACCAATAATCTTTTTATTCTTTTAATTTGTTTATCCATAAATACATAAGAAAAAGAAAGAAGGGCCATAAGATTAACAAGCTCAAGAAAAGTCATTAATATTTCTCAAAACCCAAGGTGTTTAGTGTAACTTACATACCCGTTCATATCTATTGCCAAGTTCACATTCATTAAACGCTCAAAAGCATGCAAATTAGGAAACTCAAAATTAACATCATTTTGCTAATTAAAATTATAATAATTACTTAACCACATGCTAACAGGCAAGGCAACAATAGTTAAAGCTAAGTGCCCATCTAATTTTTTTTTATTTTTTGTAAATAAAAATTTTTTTAAATAAAAAATCATAAAAGTGTTTATAATGATCTGCTATGACATACCATGAGCATCACAAAAAAACAAACTCCATAGAGATAAAAATTATCAAAGAAAAAGCTTCCTCTAAACAAAACAAAAAAAAAAACTATACACAACAATATACAAGAGTTAGGGGAAGTTTTCTATATAATAGCTCCATGAAACAAAAATTCCCGAAGGCATCATCATCAAACCACCCTAAGCCCAGGATCAAGACTTGAGGCAAACTTTGGGAGGCTGCAAATAACATCAGAATCCATCGATATCTTAATGTCCCTACGTATTAGAATGGTACATTCGCATGAATGTCAACATTGGTGATGAAAACACCTAACTACTCCCCAAACACTTAGGGTGCCAAAAGTATACTCATGAATTAATCCATTGTTTAATATAAATGCTGACATTTATGATGCCAACCCCCAATTAGTAAGCAGATCAATAAATGAAAGTAGAAACAGATTGGTCAATCGAAAGCCGCTAGAAATGTCGTAGAACTCGACTTTGTAATGTATAAGGGAATAGATGGTAGCTAACATTGTCTAGAAAGCACATTTATCTGGTAAGCCAACTGGGACGTTGATCGCTCTTGCTCTCTAAAGCATCTATTATTACACTCTCTTCATAGAAAGTAAACCATAACTTGTAAAACCAAACGGTTAGCAAACCTGTTAAAGACTCTTACCATTTTGCCTTATCGCTACCCATAACACCCCCGTCTCCCGTCGACGCCAAAGACACTCGAATTTCTTTGAATGATGAAAGAAAGACAACACTTGACTGAAATATGAGCAATTAAAGAAAATATGGCTACATCGCTTTGTTTCCTCCTTGCACATAAAACGTCTAATCAAAAAAAAAAGAAAAAAAATATGATCAAAAGTGGATAACACAAAAATAAATATGTGACGGAATACCCAAACTATGCCAAACCAAATGATACCATGAAACATATGGGCGCCACATCAAAAGACTTTACAAAACAAAGTTAACAAAAAAACTCTATCCGACGCCAATTACCATCTTAACTCATCCCTAAACCTAACTCTAGAAGGGCCGGACATTTGGACCTAAATAATATTCAAAGATGACAATGAAGTCGCCTTTGGCCATACCCAAGAACCCCTAACAATAATTTATGAAACATGATCAGTGGTAGATATTTTCAACTATCGTGACAATTGATGAGAAAATAATCTATGAGCATTCCAAAGGGATGCCACTAATAATGTTACAAGAAGCCTCTCTTGTCATCTCTTATCTTCCATCCAAATTTACACTTTAGTGCACTAGAGATTGATAATAGTTTTCTCCAACAATAGAGACACAAGCACGACACTTAAAATAATCAAAAATACTTATCTTTTATTCAAAAAGTGTAAACTCACTTCACCCAATGCCCTCGTTACCCAAAAGTAATTGCCAAATTAATTTTGCATTGAGAGCTTAATTCTAAATATATAATGGTTTCATTCACTTTCGGGGTAAGAAACAAAAGAGATGAATCACTATATAAAAAATAATAATTTTTTTATTTTATAAAAACCATTGGTATACCCTATAACCTAAAATCATATTTCAATTTTGTTTTCATTTCGTTTCCTTATTTATCAAATCAATAAAATATTTTTTAATTTTTATTTTCTTAATTTTAAATAACTACCTTAACAAACTCATAAATTAACTGAGAATTTACAAGTCATATAATTTTGAATGATTCAACTAGCTTATAAATTTAAATTTTTAAAAAATTAAAATTAACTTACAATTTATTATTATAAACTCAATAATAAACTTGATAATTCATATTATATATAAATTAATATTTTAAATTTTAATTATGAATAAATAATAATAAATGATAAACTTAATATTTAAAATTTTATATTATTTATTTTTTAAAATCAATAGATAAAAATATTTTAAAATAAATATATATTTTTTATTTATAAAAAATACAATTATAAAATTTAATAATTAAGTTATTAAGTAATATTAATTTTTTTTATAAAATTATATTATTTTAGATATATATTTACATAAATTAAAAAATATTTTTAATTATTTTTAAAATTTTACAATTTTACATCTAAGTTTACGATTTAATTTTTTAAACTTTACTTCAAACTCACTTAAAATCTCGATTTTAACGACTTTGAACTCAACATTATAAGATAAAAATGTACTTTCTAATTTTTTACAAAAAGGAAAGAAATAGAAAAGGGAGAGTAATAAGAAATACATGATGAACCTGACAGCAAAATCAATCAAACAAGTGTTAAGCAACCAAAATTGACAGCGTAAAATGAAACAAAGATATAGCATCAACAGCACAAGTCAAGGACCATGGCCCCTGAGCAACTCTTAATTCCGGAGACCCACCCCAAAGTGAAACCTCCCTGTTTTTCTGTCGTTGAAGGCGTATTCTAGTCGCAGCGGCCCCAACGGCGAGTCCACGCGTATCCCAACTCCGTACCCGTAACCGCTTCCGGGCTTTAGTCTCGCCCCGGCTGGATCGCCTGAAGTGTGAGCAACACTAATATTATGCTGGTATCATGTTTCGCAAATGTAACGCAACTTACATGCAACTGTAGAAACACAGCTTATATAATAATAGCAACCCCCAGTTTCTCAAGACAAGTTTCCAGAATTTCTCAGGTTCCAAAATGACAAGACTGTGCTTAGAAATGGCCTTTAGCCTTTCATTTCATCTTTGGTATATTTGGTCCAACATAGCATCCAACAGCACTTACTCGGCAGTTCAATGACTATTTTCAATGCCTATTTTGACTAAAACCAGACGATCTAATGGGAGTGTGTGTATACAAACCAATAAACGAATTAGAATCATTTTGCTGTTAAAGCATAAGTTAACTAAAAAGAGACACCAACCAACAAATGAAGTTAACTCATCGTTATTGAAGCCAGGCACGGTCATCGAACCGGTCAGGGAATTAGTCCAAGCAACAATTCAATAGTCGAATCACTTCCTTCAGAAATTTGTGCATATATAATGTATATACAAATATATTATTGGTAATTATTACCATTCAAAAAAAATATTAAGATAAATATAACGCATGAATCATAAATTAAATGTTAAAATTTCATAATTACAAACTAACTAAAAACAAAAAAATAATAAATAAAATTTTCAGATCCCACTAGCATAATACAGTATTATGTAAATAAGAGTTTGAAATAAATTACTAGATGGCGTCTCGCTTAAAAGAGACTTGGGATTTGAAGTATCACCAATTATAACATTGACCAAATTATTTGGTTTTACAGGTTAAATCGACGGATTTTGCTGGTTCTGACCAATTCATATGCATACGTGACCTTCTCTCAAACCAGACTGGCTTGTGACTTGTTTTCTATCCAACCAGCTGGTCTGGTCCAGTTTTAACAACTAAAAGTGAAATGACATTCAAGGGCCCCTGCCTCATCAGTCTGCGGGCCAGATATCATGTGGCGGGTGGTTGATCAATTGGGCACATTACATCAGAGCAATCTGCGTCCTAGTGCTACCTAAAGTTTTTGTGGGAAAAACCCAAAGACACATTCGGGCCTTAAAAGAGTACAAACACTGACTATATGCAGGAACTTATGCTTACTTGTTTTAAGAAATTAAGCATCTCATATCCATCATACTGAAGAATTTACACAATAACGGGAAAAGAGACTGTAAAGAGCAGCGTAATATACCAGGCACAGTAGGTCCTGAGCCAAGATCGGTTCCATAATCAGCAAAAATAGCCCCTTCTAGGGGTCCCAACTGCAAAATAGGACAGTAATATTTGAACAAATGGGTATAAATTATTGCAACTAGGATATTATCAACAAATAGTTGGCAAGGGAGAGAAAAGGAAACAACAGGAAGCCGGTAACTGGCTTTTAGCCAGCATACATCCTAATTATCTGTATGTAATTCTTGAACACCATATCCTACTTCACCAACATAATATTTACTTTTTAAAACATATATTGGGAGTCCCCAATCTGGCATTACCATCTAACTTCTCGAAGCATGAACATCTCAATTCACCTGCATAACAGTCTTCTAAGCACTGTTTTTCAATAAAAATATCAAGTAGGCAGGCGCAGTATCATGGTGCATGATAAACTGAATAGGCCATTGAGGATGACAGTGGAAGATACAAATTGTTAATAATTTCATAATATCTTTTTTTCTTTTTTGGACAGAAAGCAACACAAGCAACAACAACAACAAAAAAAGTAAAAGCACTGATAAACTACAACAAAAAAAAAAAAACCACAGAAATTCCAAAGTAGGTAGCTTAAGGCTAGTAGCTTGCCTCCAGAAAGGCTGCCTGTGAAAAGAGGTGGTCAGTGGTGAGGCTCACGCACCCACATGTGAGCCTCACCACTAACCACCTATTGTTGGCAACAAATATGTTCACCAATGCTACTAATAAAAAATACAAAAACAAATCTTATATCCTTAAATAACTGTACGTGTTGTTATTGAAATATGCAACCTGCAAACTAGACTCAGATGGCCAAAACACAATGCATCACAACAGAAATTCAAGCCGAATAACATCCAAGGGGGAATGCTCTAATGCTTAAGCTAGAGTTTGCCCAAGCTCATGGAGATGACAGACAAAAAATAAGAGCACAGGAGTTCAAGGTTCCTGAAGTCCTTAACCTACCTGAAGGCCATACTTACCTTCGTTGTACCTTTAAAGTGGAGTAACCATCGAAGAAGTTGAGGCCACCTGATGGCTAAAGCAAGTGGGAAGGACGATCCAATGATTCTAGATGGTGAGTGCTTATGTCTATCCATGAGTGATCATCATGGTCTGTGTTGTT
Source organism: Diospyros lotus (assembly GCF_014633365.1). Taxonomy (NCBI): domain Eukaryota; kingdom Viridiplantae; phylum Streptophyta; class Magnoliopsida; order Ericales; family Ebenaceae; genus Diospyros; species Diospyros lotus. The sequence continues at coordinate 24,087,775 of NC_068338.1, read as the reverse complement.
CGCTTCATTCCCATTCAGTTAGCTAATGGTGGGTGCAAGAGAAGGTGGCATGACTAATGCTCAGTAGTGTTTGCACCCTATGGTGTTTGCCCATCATGGATATCGCCTAGGGTGTTTTCCCACCAGGGATATCTGCTAGGACTTAATCTGGCATTTTCCTCACCAGGTGATGTTCACTACCGGTCCACAATTTTTACATGTAATCAGATGCCACTTTGCCAATGTATTGGACTTCAGAAAGTAACATAGAAAAATTAATTTGCACCCTTCAATCTGATATGAGTCTGACAGAAGGCTTCTTTTACACGTGAGTTATCACTTTGTATAAAAAGTCAAGATTTAATGTGAATGTACAATATCCTTTGGAAAGAAATCACATAGATTAAGGTACAACATCCTTTATATCCTATGGCAAAAAATCTGTGTCCTATGCCAAAGAACCATATTCTTTGGCAGGGAGTCATATCCCTTGGCAGGAAATCATATCCCTTGACAGGGAATAGGGGAGGGAACAAGGGAATATTCCCTTACTCCCTTACCCTATAAGGGGAATCCTTCCATGCATGTTACAACCAGTCTACCACCAAAGTAAGATGTAAATGTTTCTTAAGAGAGGAAAATAGCGATAGGACAAGGCGGCTTGCATTTGCTCTCCATGTATCACCATTTTCTGTTTTTTATCTTGCTTTGTAATGGCCTTGTCATGTGCCAAATAACTAAGAGGAATATATTCTCAGGTAGTACGAATGGGCAGATGAAAGGTCATTCTTCTAGAAGAAAGTTACAGAGTTGTAATATTAATATTTTGAAAGCTGTAACTTTGGAAGGTAAAGGCCCTTTTGGCGCCAAATACTAGCCACAATAAGTATATAATTACTGATTGCATTCAATGTAAAAGCATAGAAGAAATTAATCAAAAATAACACTTCTGATTTCCCTCTCAATCTCTCTTCTCTCTGATTTCCCTCCCACTTCTCTGTCTTCCCTCTCCCTCTGGAATTCTTCTCATTTCCCTCTAATTTCTTAACCGGATTCTCACCAAATCAGTGAGAACTTCCTGTCAAGGATCTGACATTTTGATATCAAAGCAAGTCCTAGACCGGCAATCTCGCAAGAAGCTTCCCTTCCAATGGCAGAAGGCACCAGAATGAAGCAAATGGAGTTGCAACTGCAGATGGCTGCAACGATGGCAGAACTGCAGAATCGGATGGGATGCCTGGAGGGATCCATAGAATCAAGGATGGAAAAGAAGCTGGACAGTGTAGTTGAAAGGTTGAAGGACGATATTGGAAGTCAGATGAGGGAACAAAATAATCAAATGCGGGAACAAATGCAGCAGTTCATGCTAATGTTTGCAAGACAAAACCAGGTCAGTCTCTCTCCTGAATTTCCTCCTAGGGAGAGATCGGAACCAATATTACCTGGAAATGGGGTGGTTCAAGGGCCAACTGGGACTTCTGAAACTGAGAAGAACCAGCCAACAGGGAAACTTTTGAAGAAAGAAGACAAGGGGTGCAGACTGCCCAATTCCAGTCGAGTTTGCCCCCTACCTAAAATGGAAATCCCAGTATTTGATAGCAGAACCCTCGGTGGTGTGTGAGAAGGTGCGAGATAACATTTAGTATGTACAACATTTCGGAACAACAGAAGGTCACATTGGCCTCTGCTTACCTTAATGACAGGAGATGCCTGGTTTCAAGGTTGGATTTGGGTCAGGGACGGCTATCAATGGACAGAATTTGCAGAAAACCTATGTGAAAGATTCGGAGACAAGGGTTTGAAGGATGTTGTCAAAGAATTTAACAAGCTAAAGCAGGAAGAATCAATGCAGGCGTATCAGTCAAAGTTTGGGGAATTAAAATTACTTATGCTGAACCTTAACCCTCATCTAACTGAAGCATATTTTGTCTCAAGCTTCATCAGCGGCTTGAGCGAAGAACTGAGGGCCACGATTAAAATGTTGAGGCCAAGAACTGTAAAGGAAGCAGCAGAAAATGCTACGTTACAAGAAATAACAGTCAAGGCTTTAATAAAGAAACAACGATTGCAAGCAAAAGGGACAAGTTCAGGGGGCCTTCCAGCAAGGAAACAAGGGATATGGCAAGGAGGCAATGAAATTCAGCCCAGGGTCAAAGGGGTTGACAGCAACATCCACTAATAATCCAGCTCAAGCACAAGGAGGAAAGACTATGGAACAAAGGAGGCAGGCAGGACTATGTTTCCGTTGTGGAGACAAATACACTCCTGGGCATCAATGCAGAAAATAATTACTTTGGCTAGAAGGAGAAGAAGTACTAGAAGAGGAAGAGGAGTCGATGGTTGACCCTGAAATTGAAGGTGAGGATAATGGTGAGATATCCTTGCATCCCCTCGGGGGCCTAACCAACAGCAAAATCATTAAAGTAGAAGGGGAAGCACACGATAGCAAGTTAATAGTCCTAATTGACAGTGGGAGTACCCACAGTTTCATAGGACGGCAAAGAGGTTGGGCTGCAAACTCACAGGCACACAACCGTAACCGTAGCCAACAGCAGTAAGGTGTTAAGTAAATCAGCCTACGTGGGGTTTTGTTGGAAAATGCAAGGGGAAGAATTTGAAGCCGATCTAAGGCTGTTACAGTTAGGAGGGTGTGACATAGTGCTGGGGGTGGACTAAGATGAAGAATGTAAGCCCAATGAGTTTTGATTTCAAGAAAATGGAAGTCACATTTGATCAATATTCTAAAAATTGGCCTAAGCGGCCGCCTAGGCGCTAGTCGCCCCGAAATTGCCCTAGTCGGGCCTCCTAGGCGCCGGCCCGAGTAATCGGCCAGCTTGGGGGCCTAGGCGGCCCAAGCGGCGCCTAGTCGGCCCGCGCGCCTAGGCACCCAATTCATTGGCTTTAAATCAACCATTTTTAGGGGTTTTTTTTGCTAAATCATTAAATCGAACCTCTCAGCATCTCCCCCTCACTCTCTTCTCACCTCAACATTGTCGCCACCTCAACGTTGTCGCCTCAACGCCACCAAGCTTCATCGGCCCGCCAGTAGCTCACCGTCGTCGCTGCGTCCAGCTCCATCGTCACCGCTTCTTATCCGTCGCGTCCTCCTCGTCCTCGTTGCCTCAGCGTCGTCGTCGCCGCCCCCGTCCTCGCCGTCGAGCTCCATCTCCGCCGCGGCAAACTCCATCTCCATCGTAACCTCTCTCTCTCTCTCTGTGGTTATTGGGGCATTTGCTGCGTTTCGGTTTCTGGTTTCTGATTTTTCTTTTTTATTTTATTTTTCTTTTCTATTTATATATAATTATTAGATTTATATTTAGTTTTAATTATTAATTATATATATTCTATAATATTTCCAAGAAATCCACGTAGCTGCTTGCTTATAGTATTGATTGTATGACTAAATTAAAATGTTTATCCACTATTGAGATGTGGCTGTGGTTTGGATATATTATTATATAATATATGTGTAAGATTGAAAACAGAAAATTATATGAGGTTATTAGTTATTTTGGAAAATAACTTATGTTTTCATTATATTATAAAACATAAATTATTTTGCTATTTTATTGTTTTAATTTGAATCATTTGATTATTTTGCAGCCATGATATGTTATTGTTATTTTGAATATTAAGTGAGGTTATTGATTATATATAGGTTTCTATTGCAAGTTTTTTTGATTAAATTAAAAATTTCAGATGGGAGTCGAAGTACTAGAGCATCGTCTGATGCAACTTCGGTTTTTAAAAGAAAGTCCAATGATATTAGATAGGAGTATGGAATGTTAATTGATTTGGAGAATATGGATAAAGTTATGTCTAGTGGAGTTTACAAAATAAAAGAACACATAGGCCACATTTCCGGAAATGTTTCTGCATGTCCAAAATCTTCTCCAGATGATAAAGCCAAATGCAAGAATGCTATTGCCGAGGCAAAGAGTAAGAAGAAGAATAAGGAGGAGGAAGATTTGATGAGATCTTCTGTTAATATTTCTGAAGAGATGGATGATGAAGATGAATTGCAAGAGTTAGGTAGCAAAAAAACACCTCATACTCTTGGCCCTATGGATAAGTTTGCAATCTCCATTAGTCCTAAAACTTGTTTGACAAAAATGTAGCAAAATATCAATGAAGCACTCTTTAAAGAAAGAACACAAACTATTCGTGAGTATTGTGCTAGATGGGTGTATAAAGCTAGTATTCCTTTCAATGCTATAGATCATGATAGCTTCAAATTGTTTGTTGAGGCAGTTGGTTAATTTGGCCCGAGCCTCAAACCTCCCAGTCAATACTAGTTGAGAGAACCGTTGTTAAAGGGAGAAATGGATAAAACTAAAGAAACATGAAGAAGAGTGGGCACGAAATGGGTGCTCCATTATGACAGATACTTGGACAGACAGAAAAATGAGGAGCATCCTAAACCTATGTGTTAATTCTAATGCAAGTTTTTTTTTTTTTTGTCTTTCAGAGAGTCTTCAAACAAAGCACATATAAGTGAACTCATTTTTTAGTATGTGGACAAGTGCATTGAGCAAGTTGGCCCACAAAATGTCATCCGAGTAGTAACAGACAATGCTGCCAACAATATAGGAGCGGCAAAATTATTGAAGTTCAAGAGACCAAATATCTTTTGAACATCATGTGCTACTCACACTATCAATTTGATGCTTGAAAGTATAGGAAAACTACCAAAGTTTTAAAAAGTCATTGATCAGGCCAAGAGTTTGACAATCTTCATTTATGCACACCATAAGACCTTGTCCTTAATGAGATCATTTATAAAGAAGAGGGATATTGTGAGACCGGGAGTCACTAGATTCGCTTCTTCTTTCCTTACTTTGCAAAGTTTGATGGAGGAAAAAGCTCAAATGAGGACAATGTTTACTAGCTCTGAATGGGAGGAATGCAAATGGTCAAAGACTGTTAAAGGGAAAGCAACATATGCTACTGTGATGAGCATTACTTTTTGGAATGGTGTGAATTTATGCCTTAAGGTTTTTGTGCCTTTGGTGAAAGTGCTTCGAATTGTTGATACAGATAAAAAGCATTCTATGGGCTTTTTATATGGAGAAATTAAGCATGCAAAGGAAGCTATTAAGGAGGCTCTAAATAATATTGAGAAAAACTATCAGCCTATTATAGAGATTATTGAAGCAAGGGTGAAAGATAGGCTAGATAGTTCATTACATTTTGCGGCTTACCTTTGAATCCCTATTACTTTTTTAAGGATATGGATATAAAACTTGATCATGAAGTCATGGATGGATTTTTTAACTGTGGAGATGTTTTATGATGCCGATGGTGAATTGCAAGGTCATGTTGTAAATATTGAGTTGCCAAAATATACTCATAAAGAAGGAACTTTTGGAAAATCGTGGGCAACTCAAGGGTGTGCAGAAAATGATGACAATTATAATCCAGGTATAAAATTTATTTAATCATTTTCTTAGTTCCACACTCCAAACTTGCAACGAATGACGATAAAGATCCTTTCGTTAACCAGTAGTTCGTCTGGTTGTGGAAGAAATTTGAGCACTTTTGAAGGGATTAGTGTATACTTTACAACATTTTTAATACTTTAATTTCATCATCCCTATCATTTAAAGACTTAAAGTGATATTACTTTTATTTTATTTATGTAGATACATACGAAGAAAAGAAATAGACTGGATGTGCATCGATTGAACAATCTTGTCTATGTCCAATTTAATGCCAAACCGATGAACAAGCAAAAGAGGGAGAAGGAAAGGAATGTTGATGTGCTACTTGCTAGTGATGCCAGCAATGCACAAGGATGGATTGTTGAAGGAGGAGATGATGAAGAAATTGATCTTAGTACGGGGCTTACTTGGGAAGTGGTTGGTGAAGCATCTGGAGCAGACGAGATGCTTCAACCTTGAAGAAGTTCTAGAATGAGAGAGCTTCATGAAGATGATTTCCAATCAGAAGAAGAAGAAGAAGATGAGCAAGAGCTCAATAAATTTGATTTTGAGTCTGATGAAGATCATGTATTAGAAGAATATGGAGAGGAAAAAGTCCAATTAGATAGTTAGATACTTAGATTCTTCAAGTATGGTTTACGTTGCATTATTGTTGCTTTTGTCTTATTAAATCTAGAACTGATCTACAACAATTTGTTTTCTCATGCTTAATTCTATATTTCACTTGTCATTCCATTATTGTTGTATTATTGGTTTATAATACATTATTAATGCTTTTCAACTTTGATTCAATTGAAAATAACATCAAATTACATCACAAAGTTTAAAAAACAAAAAACAAAAAAAAACAGTTTTCCTAGGCCCCGCCTAGGCGCCCAACTAGCACCTAACACCTTTTAGAACACTACATTTGATAAAGACGTCAAGACGCTGACTCTTATAGGCAGTATAGAGGCTGGAGTTTGCAAGATGATTACTGGAAAAAGGCTACAGAAAATGCTGGAAAACAAACCATCTCAAGTGGCACAGTTGTTTTCTGTGTATGCCAAGGATAATTGGGAGGAAAACACGAAACAACTGTTTTCTCAAGTGGCACACTGCTAGTTGAATTTAAGGACCTGTTTGAGGAACCCAGCACCTTGCTACCAAAAAGACCCCTTCATCATGCTATCACTCTTAAACCTAACACCGAGCCAATCAACATAAGATCCTATCGATACCCACATAACCAGAAAATTGAAATTGAAGCCATGGTTAAAGACATGCTCCAGCAATCCATCATAAGACCCAGCCACAGCCCATTTGCCTCACTTGTATTACTCGTTAAGAAAAAAGATGGGTCTTGGTGATTTTGTGTCGACTACTGCCAACTCAATTTGGTAATAGTCAAGGATAAATTCCTTATACCTATCATCGAAGACCTATTGGATGAGTTAAAGGATGCCAAAAAAAATTCCAAATTAGACCTCAGTTCGGGATACCACCAAATTAGAATGCGGCCTAAGGATATCCCCAAAACTGCATTCCAAACACCATGGACATTTTGAATTTATGATGATGTCCTTCGGCCTTACCAATGCCCCAGCCCCAGAACCAGTAGCTATCCTGGACAAAAGAATTCTTTACAAACAGGGTGCTCCCCTAACTCAAGTATTGGTCAAATGGGCACACCTGCACCCGGATAACAACACATGGAAATACTTGCCAGACCTAACTCAACAGTTTTCTCAAGCAACCCAACTTCTCGGGAGGGCGGGGTGGGAATTGTCATATACCTAATAACTAAGGGGAATATATTCTCATGTAGTAGGAATGGGTAGATGAAATGTCATTATTCTAAAAGGAAGCTAGAGAGTTGCAATATTAATATTTTGAAAGCTGTAACTTTGGAAAGTGGAGGCCCTTTTGGCGCCAAATACTAGCCACAATCAATATATAATTACTGATTGCATTCAGTGTGAAAGCATAGAAGAAATTAATCAAAAATAACACTTCTGACTTCCCTCTCAATCTCTCTCTCTCTCTGATTTCCCTCCCACTTCTCTGTCTTCCTTCTCCCTCTGGAATTCTTCTCATTTCCCTCTAATTTCTTAACCGGATTCTCACCAAATCAGTGAAAACTTCCTGTCAAATTCAAGGATCTAGCAGGCCTCTTCTCATTTCTGTAAGCTCTTTCTTAGTACATTTTGTTGAGATTAAAAATAACAATATAAAAGATAAAGTTTTATCTACAAGCTTAACAATCTAACATATTTTTCTCATTTTTGTACTATTTTGAGTAGTTTTCATATAGTTTTCCAAAATTCCTTTTTTCTATAATTTCTTCTCTATTCTTTGTTACTTTTCTACTTTCAACAACATTACAACCTCCCCCGTGCCCCCTCCCCCTCTTTTTAAAGCTTGTAACGAGCCTGCATGAGGGGAAATTCATCCCTTCCTAGGAGGATTTAATCCCTTTGGCAGGGAGCTCCAAAGCAAGTTGATTTCCTGCTAAGCTACCTGCGACCACAGCAGAAAGTTACCATGCGTAATGCCTAGGGAGACTCTCCCATGCTTGTGTCCAAGTTTGCCCAAGCTTATGGAGATAACATCAAAAAATAAGAGGGAAGTTCAAGGTTCCTAACGTGCGTACCTCCTTGATGACCATACGAGTCACCTTTATACTATCAAGTGTAGTAACTGTCGTGGATGTTGATGCTACCTAATGATCAAAACTAATGGGAAGAGTGATCCCATGATTCCAGGTAGTGGGGTGTCCATGCCTTATCCACATGCAACCATCACAATCTTCGTCGAACAATTGGCCAATGGTGGGTATCCACAGAAGAACATGACATGATTGATGGTCAGTAGTATTTGCACCTTAGGGTGTTTTCCCCTCAAAAATATTACCTAGGGTGTTTTTCCGTCAAGGATATCTACTGGGACTTCATCTAACAAGTCCCTTGCCCATGTGGCAGTTCTCCCTTTTCTTTGCCCCCTCACTCAAAAATCTTTGAATTCTTACCTTGATGATAATAACAAAAGGGTAAATAAATATTCCCATTCCTTGATTCCCTATTCTCTATCGTAGGATAAATATTTCTTGCCAAAGGACATATAAGATATTGAACCTTCACCTATATGATTTCCTACCAAAGGATATTGTACCTTCATGTCAATCCTCACTTTCAAACAATGTGATGACTCAAATGCTTAAAAAGTTAATGGTAAACTCATATCACATTGAAAGGTACAGACAAATTTTTCCATCATAAAATCTAGTACCAGGCTAAAAGAGGTGAGAAGCATCCAATGCAAGTAAAAATTATGGAAAAGTAACAAACAACCACATGGGTAACAAACACGCCAAGTCCAACAAATGTCGAACACTATTGACCACTAACTATGCCAACTTCTCTTGTGGACATCTGCCATTTGCTAATTGAATCAGAATGAAGCAGTTAACAGAGATCATGGTGGTCACTCGTGGACAGGACATAAGGACCCATTACCTAAGATAATGAGATTATCCTTCCCATTAGGTTCAATAATCATGCAGCATCAACATCCATGACAGTTACTACACTTAACGGTATAAAGATGACACATATGGCCATCAAGGAGGCATGCCCTTCAGAAACCTTGAACTCCCTTGCTCTTATATTTTTATTGTTTGTCTCTATAATCTTGGGCAAACTCTAACTTAAGCATTGAAGAGTTTGCCCCCACAAAGTGATTTTCAACTGTGACCGCAGGTAGCTTGACCATCAGCACACAACTCGAGGTGTCATGTTTCTACTCTCCAAGTCTAGTCAGCAGGTTGCATATTACAGCAGCAATAGTATATTTGCTTTTTCAATCCACTTTGCATCCATATTCATATGAGTGCTTCTTAGCTTTAGGTAAAATCTCCAACCACAATTAAGTTTTTGAGTAAAGAACTAAAAGTACAAAATGAACGTCTACTTTTATTCAAGCAATAGATGCGTGATGAGAAAGGTGAATAGGCTCTTTATTATATTTCCCTAGTTGCCTTTCACTTTTCAACAAAATCAAACTTCTTCCCCCATGAGTTCCAGCCAACCCAACGCCAGCAGAAATCACAATTTTGACAGCAGCCTCATCCTAGCACAACCTAAATCGCAACCCAGCAAAAATATTCATACTTTTTTTTTTCCAGAATGTTAAGAGTTCATATTATGATTACTATGGATTGAATGGTCACTTCATTTTAGATTAGTGTACTATCAGTCATAGAAATACGGTGCTTCATAGCATAGGATCAAATATTATGACACGCAGGATATATAATGTTCATAGATAGCTGTATGGATTGGATGAAAAATTGGGAATAGATGGCATGCATAATTCATTAGGAAATATATTAAGACTACTAATCATCATCCATCTCACCTTCCTAAATTCTGCCAACTCTCATTTTCTAGAATCCACTTGCTCTAAGCATTAATTTTCACCAACTATCATAAAGCACCTAAAATCACAGATAGCATGCAAGACAAAGTTGTGTTAACTTTAAAATTGGTTAAGCCCATCCAGCCGGTAACGTAGTTTCTGCAACCCCTTTACTCTCCCTTTTATCAAATACTTTATCCACAATAATTTAGAAATTACTTCTTGTAAACCTCTATATGATAGAGGCAACAAGCAAGCAATACCATCATGGAGTTTGAGGAATAGACAGCCTTAATGGTGGGATCCTTGACCACCCAGCTGGCAGGATGCATCCATGGTTTGAACCCCAGACCTCCACATTGGATGGAGCAAATTTAACCCCCATAACAATTCACAATTTGTGTCTTAAATTTACCCAGAATTAAAACACTTAGATACTTGCATATAACTCTTTAACTATTACCTGATCCTATATTTCCCATCAAAATACTTCTCAAACTTGCCCAACTTAATCCAAGATTTCAATATTATTATGTGGCAGTTTTAATTGTTGAAGCCATGCCACATAGTTTGAGGTACTGGTTGAAAGAAAAGGAAAAACCGACAAAAGAAAAAGAAAGTTGTACTCAACATGCAACAAAATCAAGTGACCGCAACCCCAAATCAACACGTTTATGAAAGATATTTAATTATAATCACATACTAGTGGAAATGCGATTTCTCCAGAGCCAACGGCATAAGACCGCCCTGACCCAACTGCACCTTCTTCATAACCTCTCACACTGTTAGTCCCTCCAATCGCAAATGCCTCGTGTGGGGAGAAATTGCCAACCACATGGCCTCCAGATACACTGAGTAGCAGTACAAAACAATCTGAGTCAATACAACTTCCTTATGAGAACAAGCGAAGTAGGAAGCCAATGAAAGTAACAAGCTGCTTGATTTATCTTCTGAATACCTACATTCTTTTTCATGTATAAAAATTAGCAAGACAAGATTCGAATATTATCATGGTCTCTTACCTCAAAAGAAAGCGAGCAGGACCAATATCTAAACCCTTCCTTGCACGAGCATTCACTCGGTTAAAAAATAACCATTCAGGCAACACAGGAAGTCCTTGCTCCATGTTGAACACAAACTGCAAAATTGATTATGATGATTGGCCACAGATGTAATCAGAAAAATACAATCAGCAGATTATGGACAACTAACCATTGAGGACCCAGGGTCACCAGAACCAGTGTAAACACACTCAAATTTAGCAAGCAATGTATCATCATGAGTATTGCCACTGCAATGAGATGTGCAACAAACACATTAGTCTTGGTAGTCAACTTCAAAATGTTTCCAATTCTCAAAGCGTAAAAAGATCCATACCTTGAAGTAAGAGGGCTACTGAAGAAGTCCTTAATAATGGGGTTACCTTTATCATCACGAGCTCCAGCATGCTGAAAAGATGATGAAGTAGAAATACAATCAGAAAACCATGCACAGATATTACAAGGCTAAAGCGTTTACCCCCATCCAATTTATACCAGAATTTACACTTTGGTCCCTCATTTTTCAATTCCTTAGAAAAATTTCTATGCGTATGCTATTTGCAGATGACTTTATCTCACTATATGAGACAAAAGAAAGGTCAATACTAAGCATGAGATGTGGAGAAACACTTTAGAATCTAAAGATTTTAAGTTAAGCAGTCTGAAAACCAAATATATAGAATGTAAGTTTAATACAAATATAATTTGTGGATGAACAAAGAACCTCGTGAACTCCTTTTTTCTAGTTCACTAATTAAAACATATATAAAAGTTCAAGGATACAACAACCATGATTAAATATTCAAGCACCAAAATGAAATTCAGGTAAAATTTCAATGGTGGAAAGAACCATTAAGATTGCGTGAGAAGTGGAGAACACACCAATTTCAAGTCATATGATATGACAACCACAAACCTAACTTCCATCTAATTTTAAGTACAATTATAAACTAATGGATTTGGCATTAGAACTTACGCATAACTTACAAGTAAACATTCTTAGAGCTGAAAATCAAAGAACCAAATGAAATATCGATATAAATTTGGTGGAGAAAAACAAAAATTAATTAGTCAGACTGGTGTCAGGGCTTAAGTCTTGAACCTAGGGTTTCAAATGCAGAAATGAGAAGTATGGAAGAAAGAAACAGAGAAGAGAATTGAGAGAGAATTTGAGAAACTGTATTGAATTCTTGTTAATTCTCAATACAAGTTGGTTAGCTTTACATATGGCTAACCAACAACAGTTATAGATCAGTTATAGGATGTAAGTGATTATTTGCAGAAAAATAATCTGGCTACAACTGGTCCACATGATAAGCCCTACATCTCCTATGAGCTTGACAACTGGGTGTAAATAGCTCAAAGAAAATGTAAATGAATCACGTCCAAACCTGATTACTGAAATTTGATGTCTGTTAGCCATCCATCTATCCAAGCCTAAACTTAAATAAGAAAGACCCACTTATCATAATTCATTCTGCAAATCCTATTGAATTCCATCCATCTACATTTGACTGGGTCAAAACAAACCTGATCCAGTGAAGTCACACAATAAAGTCTATGCATCATATAACTTTGGGAAAATTACACTGACGCCCTGAGATTTGGTGAAATTCATGGGACACCCCCTCAAATTTTAAGAAATTATAACAAACTCCTTCGAGGTTAAAATTTTGGGAACAATTTAGTCCCTCCCTCCCTCTCCAGTGCCAGCTGCAACCCAGCAGCCATCGCTGGGTTGTTGCTCAGGATGGACCCTCTATCTCTCTTCTACTTTTATAATACAACAAAAAAAAATACAAAAAGATTTTTGGTGGTGGCCAGAAATGTTCAGTGCTGGGCTCAACAAATCCAATAATGAACATTGCTGGGTGCTAGACTGAGTTCAATTGAACCCGACACCATTCTTGGGGTGTCCATTAAATGTCAACAAAACTCAGGGTGTCAGCATAATCTACCCATTTTTTTAACACCCCATGTCGTCGCAAGAGACACAATGAGTGAGGATAATTGCCAATGTTACTTATGTGATGTATTAAAAAGGTAACAAGACGTTTTACAGCTTAAACAAGGGGAATAAAGCTAGGGACCAGCTGTATAGTCAACAGAATAGTATGGAAATACAGAAATGAGTCCTGTTGCGAATGGGGGATTTTTGTGGAAACAATGTCGGAATTAAACCCTGATTGGCAAATAATGGTTGGGAGATACAAGACATTTTAATAATTATGCACGGGTTCAGAAGAAATAGAATCAAATTAAAGTTGTCCAAGTGTATTATTCATATATGCTTGGACCATAACCAAGCAAATAGAATGAGATAAAGTTCTAGGAGTGAAAAAAGAAAGATAATGGAAAGTTAATGGTATATAGCAGAAAATCATGTTAAAATGTGTCAAACTTGAAATTTTCTATACAAGATGTGGAAACCTTGTGTAATTTGCCATTTTAGACAGCTTTTATACTTCTTTCTCCCCATTGTGGGCATCAATACGAGAAAGAAAAAAGAGTTTAGGTGACCTTTGTTTCTTTGCATGTGTTAGATTCCATGCTTTGGAGGTATGTGCTTCTCAGTTAGATGTGGAATTAAAAGGGGGGAAACATTGATTATTGCCAAATTGTACAAAATAGTGAGAATATGTGAAGATCTAAAACAGCCGACTAGTTGTAGGTTGATTTTCACACATATGTGGTGTATCTTGGTTCGGTTGAATGAGAGAATAAGGGGAAATTTCTGTTCTTGCTTTAAAAACCCAAAACAGTTTAATGCAGGCAAATTCTGACTAGATGAAATTTGTATGTATAAAATAGTTGGAGATCTGTGTTGTTTTGAAGTAACGGAGTAAAAAGCAACTAACAAACATGGAATTTGGGTTAGTGGAACCACACCAATGAGTAATAAGTAAGAACAGCCAACTAATTTCTTGTAAAGGGTAAGAATCTCTTGCAAATGCATTATTTTTACACACAATGTGATGTCTTATGTATTCATGTGGTTTCTCTACAATGTCATGCATGTAGAAGAAGTTGATTTTAGCCTTATTTTTACAAAAATGTACGCAGATCCTATCCTATGCCCTGTAATGTAACTGTTATGGAAAATTTTGTTTGCAGACCTTATCAGATGACTGCATTTGTAAGCATGAGATTCATGGAATACATGTACATTGCATTGCCTGTTGATTTTCACTTAGCTAAGGAGCTCACCACATATTTCAAAATATTGGCCTTCGATTGGCAGATGATGCTACGCTTAGAAGAAAATGCTCAAAGAAAATATTTTGGAATATATGTTTTACTTATGAGGATTTTAGAAATTTTGGCTGTAACAAATGTTTTGTATAACTCTTGTGGATAACGATTCATAACGTGTAATAGTCATAGCCAAGATATGTAAATTCGGGTTCATGTTTGTAGTTGTATAGTCATGTACAAGTGAAGTGAATTAGGAACTTGTGACGTGTTCTAAAAGGCTTGCGAATCTGGTGGCAGGGAAGTCAAACACATTGTTATTTTGATGAACCTGTCAATGCATTTATACAATCGAAGTTCTTTATGCTAGTTACAGGGTTCACGTGATATAGCATGAATTGTGGCTTGGGATTCCAAATTGAAAATTAGTAGAATAGGTGACACTAGCCAAAGATGGAAATGGATATCACCTAGATGTATATGCTACATGGAGTTTAGTTAAATTCCTTAAAGATAATATAAGTTGCATGATAGCATAAATGTGGCCTTAGTTATAGGAAGAAGTGCAGGTCACCATCACACCCACCCTTAACTTGTAGCTAGTAAATTGAGTGTTGAATTATTTTAGTAAGACGATATACTCCAGGTTTATGCAAGAAGAAAATGGGTAAGGGAATTCTATTAATAAAGGAACCTCCAAGCATTAAAAGGGGTGATTAAGGATATAGGTATAATTATAAGTCATGAAAGCTTCCGCATTATGTTAGGAAGTCTCATAAGCCGCAAAATAATTCAGAAATGTAAGTTATGGGGTTGTGCTAGGTTAAATAAAATATTACCACCCAGCATAGGAGTTAGAATCCCTTGTGATTTCTGGTAGAAGGGTCGCAAGATTGGGCCTAGTGCAAGGGGTCCAACAAATTTCATCAAATGAACTACAGTAGCAATTTACATTTTTAAAACTTGAGATGCTTCTATTTGAATCAAAATTAGCATTAAATCCAAATCCTTTATTGAAGTCAACTTAAAAAAACAACCACGAAGCCTACATTGCCTTCACATTCAACATCAGAACTCAATATGCGTATAATATTTAAGTTTGCAAGCTCAGCCTCTGCACCGCCCAAAATCAAAAATAACAGAAAACTAAAAACTTGCAACAATTGTCCGACACTAGATATGTTGCTAGACATCCAAAACAAGTAATGTGCAAAATATCTTGTGTGGGACAAAATCCCAACATGTGAACTGTGGACCAGAAGTCAAACATGAAAAGTTTGGCAAGTGTCAAACCATCAGCCTTCGTAGACTCATTATTTACAAATAAGATCATCACTCCATCATAAACAGAGGTTAATATCACCCTGTACGAACTACAATGCTAATACAAATCTTTTTCTGCTTTCTCCTCTCAAATATGTTACCCAAAAATCAAAACATCAAAGAAACAGAATGGCGGTAGCAAACACAAATATTAAGCCTAAGATAGCACAGAATTAATGCAAATACCTGGAAAATAAGTCCTGCTGTTCCACTCCACTTTGGTCTGAATGGGCGGCTGAACTCAATGCCTGCTGTTACCCGGCTTATGGTCAGGCTACTATTGTCAGGTTGGTTTCCATGAACAAGTGTGCCTGGCATCCTTGAATTCTAATGCACAAACCCAATATCAATCTGTTCCACATATATCATAGTAAGATAAATGTAAGATTATCTCAAAATACCTGAATCATGACTGATCTTGATGTTCGTTTATCATCTCCTTCAATCCATGGGTCTGTGTAGTTTATGCGGAATATTGAGTCAATTTGACCTCTCTCTAATGACACATTGAGTTTTTGGTTTCTCCCAAAAACATTTCTATGTGAATATGCAAAGCTGCAGTCAAAAAATAAAGATATATAAGAATCGCAATCACAGGTACATAAATTTAAAAGTGCACGATGCTATGACCAGAAAAACAGATAAATACATGTGTGAGACATGTATAACAAATGCACAAACTATATAAATTGAGATTTTCTTTGTCCTTTGTAATGTAAGGTAAGTAATTATAACTCTTAGTTTTTTTTGTTTTTTTTTTGGGCTAAGAATTCTAATTCTTAGTTGACTTTGCAACAAAGCAACAAACCAAGTTGATTTTGTCCACAAATGGAACAGATAGCCAACCTTGAGAGAGAGCACAAAGAGTAATGAAAAAGACAAGCAAGAACCTAAAACTAGAGTAACACAAAGAAATAATCTTACCTTCCGATTAGTCCTGATAGAGGGCCACTTGTTATCCTATAAATGGAAAAATAAGGAAGTAAATATTGTTACATACACCACTAAAAGTAGAATTTTGCTTCACATGAGCAGAAAAAGCTTAAATTATAAGGTAACTAGAGAAGCAATTTTGTTGACAGTTTATCCATACATTAGCCCTCAATATCACATACCCACTTGAAATCCCCCCACCAGCAGAGAAGCCTCCACTTACACGCTCGACAACATTCATTGTCAAATCAACCTTACCAGTATCTGCAGAAGACTTCAGCTTTAAAAGACCAGTACAATATTATATACATAAACATACATAGGAACGCATGTGTAAATATAATTTAAGGGGCATATATATTTTTAAAATGATGTGTTCAAACACACTTCTCTATACTCATATCATAGCTTGGACATTGACTCAAATCACAACTTGAAGAAAATAACTTGGAAATGAATGAGGAAAATCAAGACAGCAAAAATTAACACCTATCAATCATCCTCCAAGTTGCTCATTCACTAACTCTAAAGGCTAAGGGACATTTGGTTATAGTTCCAAAATTTATTTTCTAGTTTTGAAACTAAATAAACTTGAGAAATTTTGTGTTACTTTTTCTTAAACAAGTATAAGAAAAGAGATTTTCCCACATCGGAAAACCATACCAAAAAAAAAAGACCAAAAAAACTCTTTATAGCACGCAATAATAAAGAAAAAGGCAAATACAACTCATGAAGTAAGAAAAATTCCTCCATAACACACCAAAATAGGGGAATTGGCATAGTTCCCTTAAGATTGAAACACTCTGGCATAAAAAAAAAAAAGAATGGAAACACTCTCTCAATGCCCTCAAAATCTCCCGAAATTCCTTCACTTTCACTTCACACCAAGTTTGCAACATCACCCAAATAGGAATGATCCACCAAACACAAATTTGTCAGACAAGCCCATTTCCCCCAAAAATTGATCCTGGCATCACCAACTACACATAAAATAGTACAGAAAAAAATTGTTCCAAGTATCACAAACAACTGTGCAATGGAAAAGGAAACTATCAAATGGCTCAACATCCCTTTTACAGAAATAGCACCAATTATCCACAACCTGACCATGCTTCTTTAAATTATCAAATGCATAAATGGAACCAAGTAAGCTTGTCCAAACACAAAAGGCCATTCCAAGAGGAGATTTTAACCTCCACAAGAACAAGTCACTCTAAACTTGAGAGAATTGGATTGTTAAAATTCTGTAGCAAACACACTAATTTTGAGAAACAACAAACTTGTTCCTATTGGTCATGATCAATATAGAAAATGAGAATGAAAAAATGGTGTTTTTCTTTATTCTCATTTTTTTTTTAGCTGAGCGACAATGGTATTTTCAAATTGTTACCTTATATTTTGTTTGGAAAACAATGACACTGAAGAAAACAAAAGCATGGGAATCTTAACCAAACAAACCTTAATTTCTTTTGTCTTCGTAAATAGTATTTTCCAAAGAAAATTTAGGACTGACATACATCTTTTACAATATATGAAATATGAAGAGAACATTTCTTACTGTTTCAAGAAACAGCATCTTAAAAAGTGCTTGAACCACCCCTTACAGCAAGGTCTAAGACAGGTAGTAAGTGAATACCAAAGTATTCATCTACGAGATGAAAGAGATCAAATTTTCTTTCCATGTGTTGTTTCAGTTAGCTCAAAAACAAAGTTATTTCAAAACCCTTTCAAAACGTGGGGGAAACAATAAAGAATTGTAAAAGTGTTAAATTGTTTAAAAACAGAAAGTCAAGTTTACATAAATGCTTGTACAAGCAACAAATTGCTAAAACATTCCCACATGTATAGGAGGTCCTTGGTAAAACATGGGTAATTATCTATACCAACATTAAGAATAAAGTTAACCATAGGCCAACGAATGCAAAGAAAACTTTGGATAGAGATTTTTACTTGGTTAGCTGCAGAAGAGGGTTACAAAATAATCAAAACTGTCAGTAGCAAGGACAATATATATACATACAACATCACAATATTAACATGAGAAAAGATTACTCACATGTATCAACAAAGAAACAATAACATTTTAAATATATCCACTACATTTTCTCTGACATTTTAATATGTTCGTTAAGACAAATTTTTGTTGCCAAATTTTTTATTTCTCAAGATATTTCGAAGTGTTTCATGTTTCAGTGTGCTCTGATAGTTTTTACAGCAACAATGTTGGGCAATAAAGCACCGTGTACTATGAGCGTAATGGAAACGAGAATATTACAATGGATGTGCAGCCATACAAGAAAAAGATAAAATTATAAATGAGGTTATTCGTAATAAGGTTGGAGTAGCTCCCATTTAAGAAAAGATGGTGCGTGAAAAGAAAACCAATAGAGACTCATGTGCAAAGAGTGAATGGAAAGGTATGAGTTAATTAGCAACTAGCAAAAGAGGTAGAAGTAGATCGAGAAAAACTTGGCAGGAGACTCTTTAAGTATGATATGGGTTATAAGGACTTTACAAAAGATATAGCTATAGATAGAAATGATTGGCAAGCTAAACTTCATGTGGCTAACCCCACCTAATAGGATTAAAGCTTGATGTGTTGTTGTCATTAGGGTTTCAAATTTCTCGTAAGTTTTTTTATGGCTAAGTGAAGGATGAATGCAAAAAGTCATCTTAAGGGGTGAATCCTGTTTTAAAAGGAAAAAAAAAAAAAAAAAAAGCCATTGAGGGCCACACCTTGTATAAAAGAATAGGCAAGAAAATAGGAGATTGTTCATTGGATTTCCTATCATTTTCTTGGGAAAAGGAAACATTTCATTCATTTCAAAGGAAATGAAACAAAACTTTGTTTCTTGGGGAGAGGTAGTAGGCAAATATCAAAGTATTTATAACATATACACAACATCCCAATATTTTCATGTTAACATACAAGCATTTACACTTATTTGGGAATTGAAATTTTTGAACTTGATAAGAGTAAATGGAGAAAAAACATATCAATGCAGCTAAAGCCAAGTGTAGAAATGGGTTACAATTCTGTGTATCCGTAGCAAAATGTATTCTATGTGTTCACATACATGCATCCTAGCACATAACAATCTCATGTATAAAAGCATCATAATTTTGCATATATATGTTACCTCCAGCAGGCTGTGGAACAATACTAACATCTTCCATGATACCCATTGTTAACACAGTATCGACATCCCTTTTCCCTTGAAGCATGCTGTAAACCTGCATAAGATATTCAATTGCCAAAACTATAAATTCGCTTCATATGCATAACCACATTCTCAAACTAATGCAAATCGAGATGACAGTTGAAGTGAAGAAAACATTAGCACCAACAAACAGAAATAACACATCATCCAAATTTGAACTGGGAAACTAACATAACAAAGAAGAAAATTTTGTTTAGACATACAGGAAGTCAATAAGAACGGCTATCCCTTTTTATTTGCATACCTATGCACTAGACTGTACCCCACAACTTATCAAGTATCAGTATGTTGCTCAGGCACAAAAACAAACACAAATGTAATGAATTTAAAATAAAATAAAAAAAGCCATGCCCAAACAAAAATGCCATGTGGCATATGCAAGCAGGTATCAACTTGTAAACATACATGCACAGACACATTATGCTGTTTGCAAAAGTGCCTCATACAATGTTTGAGCTGTGTGGCTGCTGAGCATGCAATGGAAGCTTTTCACCTGGAATAACCATTTCAGGCTTTAATATGATTGCATAGAGGATATAGATTTTGTTTTTGCCCTTCTCTTTTGTCCATGGTGCTAGCCCCTTGGTACCTCTATCAAGAAACGTATATTACTGATAAAAAAAGGCCAACTAATATTAAAATTGGTAAACAAGAAAAGAGTAATCCACTCTTTTACTTTATAGTTACACAAATTTTCAACTCAGGTACCAAGCCCATGAAATTGTCAAACCAGACATAAATAGAATGAACTGAAAAAAAGTATTTAAATCGTCTTCATAGTTCAACTATGGCACTAAATCAAAAGAAATCTCTAGGAATGCATAAAATATTTGGAAAAAAAAAATCATAGAATGAACTGAAACAATAACATTATAAGTAGCATTGCTACCACAGCCACTGATAGAGAAAATTGTTGAAATTGTATGTGTTAACTAATTCTGTACCTCAAATTCATATCATAAGCAGTGAAATGGTTTAAAATACATAAATATTTGACCACTGAGTTATTTTTAAAATGAACAATTTCATAGATATTCAAAATTAAAAAATTTATTCAGAGGGTTCAGCACTAAGGATGCAAAACTTTTTCTACCATAAAATTAAGAATAATTTTAGTCAGTTTAAATTTCAGTCCTGCAGAAGAACCTTTACCCGATGCATTTAATTAAGAAAACAATGAATTCATTCTTTAAGTGCTCTTTCTTGACAGTACTTCTTTCCTTTACAGAAAAGATCCAGAAGGTTCAGTAACTACCATTCTGGAGAGCATACCTCCTTATGTATTAGCTCTATAGATGTTAGATGATAAACAATAATCCTTTAAACAGATTTATGAAAAATGAGACACAAATAAGTAAACGCTATCCTTGATCCTAACAAGCAAAAGGTAGTTTTACACTTGATCATCTATCCAAAAAACCAAATGACCCAAGAAATAATGGCGTGGCAGCAGAATGGCAAATGTGCAACTGAAAGAAAAAGAGACCATGAGAGGTATTGCAAACCTCAAGAAATGCTCCTGAAAGTAAGGGTTTACTACAACTCAAATATAATATTTAGGCAAGTTGTATTAAACTAAAAAGATTCTGTCCATAAAGATACCTGCCCCTTCTTGGTAGTAAGTTGCCGAAGTATTGTTTCAGGCTTTGTCTTCCCCACAGTAGGCTCGCCTCTAAGAGAGCCACGAAGCATGTGGTATTAGTAACCAAGACTTGTGTATTAAAATAAAGTCTGAATCATTCACAAAATAGTTAAAGATATATAAACTATTTATCAGAAAGAGTAACTGAAGAAATATAAACCAACAGAAACACAGGTTCTCACGTCTTCCTGTCAAGGAAGCGTATGGAGATGTTGTTGACCTCAGCTTCAGAAACTTGTAACCTGATAATACCCCCAGAAAGAATCTCAACACCAGAAACCTGTAATGGTTTTCAAGGTATAATTAACTATTAGCTAACTGTAATGGTTTTCAAGGTATAATTAACTATTAGCTAACAATAGCTACAATAGAAGACCAAGCCAACTATAAGTATTCAAACAGAAATCGGGATAAAGTGCAAACCATGCCAAAAAGGCCCCTCTCCATGTACCAGTCATTGATGGAGTCTATTACCTCATCTAAACGCCTAATATTGACAATTTTTCCTGCACAACTTAACACCAAAATTGAAAGAACAGATGTCCCCTATCACCAATGCTCAGAAATATGGTAACCCTAATAACATAGAAATATCATACAATATACACAGGGGGAAAAAAACATATATGGTATACGCATGTCCAACTGTTACAAAGATAAAAAAGAAAAGCATACCATATCCATCGCGAAAAGAATCCTCTATAAACTTCGTTGGAAGAACATTTGCCCCTTCACACACCAACCCTTGAAAATCTTGGTTTGGTTCTACCTTATGCCAAAACATACCAAGATGAATTATTAAGCCATGATATACCAAAAATATAGCTTTCAAAAATATTTAACATGTCAATTAAGATATATGACAGCAAGACTTTGTAGCAACAGCAGGGCTGCTTCTTTGCAACTACAAGGTCAAGGATTCAAGTTGTGAAAATAGTCTCTTTGCAAAGAAGGGGTAAGGTTGCATGCAAAACAACCTTCCAAGCCCTCACAAAGTGAGGAGCTTCATAGTGAGAACTCCTTTTATGTCAGTTCAATCAAATCATATGGGATATAACAACAAAAGCAACCCAATAGATTAGTTTTTATTGATCAATAAGCTAAAGGATTCAATGATAATGCAAGGTAATCTTGCATGGAAAACTGGTTTATTGCACATAGCATAAGGTAGTCATGTTTCCATCATTCCATGTACAGTGGTTTCACAGTGTCAACTATGCGATGGAACACAACCATATCAATTATCTTCATTCACCGCCATCTCATGAAACCTTTCCACATGAAGATGGTATTGGAACTTTATCTCATCATTCCCTCACTATAGGGTTGTGTTAGGAAGGGCATTTGGCAGAAAATTTTGCCACATTGTTCTTTTGCATGGATTTGTATTATCAACGTGACTTTTAGAAGTCAATTGACATTATGAATGCCATGCCACCAATCCTAACTTGGTTAGAATAAGGTCTAGTTGATGATGATGATGATGATGATGAGCATAAGGGAAGACAAAAATTCAAGCAGCAGGCTTGTCTAGAGACTCTAGACTTGTGATTTCATATTACTATTAGATTAGGCCAATATGCATAAAAAAAAATGATGAGTTATAATGAATAAAAATGTTTGTTGCTGGAGGTACTTATGTGAATTACTTTATTGAACATCTTTTAACATGGCTGTGTATAGGACATTGTAGAAGGATTATTCTATCCGGATGTGGGCTTTGGTATCCGAATGTGTCTCTTGTATTCGGATACCCTTCCCAGGTATCCGAATACGCCTTCCTAGGTATCCAGATGCGTCTCTTGTATTTGGATAGCCTTCCCAAGTATCCGAATATGCCTTCCCAGGTATCAAGGGGAATGTAGACGGATTATTCTCTGTATTCTGTATTTTCTTATCTGTTGCAAGTTAGTGCAAGTTGCTGTGTTTATTTATAAGCATTGTAGCTGTGTAGTTAGAAGGTTATATTGCTGAGTATAAATATAAACTCAGCATAGCTTTGTAATGTTGTTAATTCATTTGTTCAGTTTTATCCAGTGATTCACGATAATTTCTTTCTCTCTATTGTGCCCTAGCCTGCTAGTATTGTTTGCCCTAGCATACTGTTTCAGACATTTCTCTTTGTGGCTTCTTATAAGTAGCTTGTCACCTATTTAAGTTACTTTTTATAAGCTGCTTGTCAATGCTTGACATTGAATGGTTGGGGAAATAAGTCATTTGTTATCAAGTGGATGCACATAAATAGCTTATCATCATTTTGCAGTTTTCTTGACTCTAGTACATAGCCTTGTGTTTGGGGGGGGTGCTTTTCTTTTACAAAGGCAACGACTTCCCCAGTTCTTTAAAATTCAACACCTAGACCTAGACTTCAATCCTTGTAGCCTTTTTGGTTTTCTGTCACATTCCTAGGGTTACCTAGGGTTGAGACTGGAATTAGGGGGGTTATCACTTATCAAAATGAGAGAATTGACAAAGGGAGATAAATTAGCAGAAAGGCAGGGAGAAAGTAGAGAGAACCGAGAGAGGGATAGAGAGAATTAGAAAAGAAGGATTTCAATCTCATTTGACATGATTTCCCATCCTCTTACAAGTAGCCCTTTTATAGGCATAGTTGGTTGCTAACTGAATTCATAACAACACCCATGTGCTCCTAACAAATTGCAAAATATATCCTAACAAACTATTATATCTCTATTACAATATTGCCCTTCTATTGCTCCTAGAATCATGACAATTTCTTTTCGTCTTTGTCTTTGTCTTTTCGTGGCTTTGGGGGAGGAGGGAGATTAAGGGATCACGGAGAGGCAAACACATGAAAGTAATGTACAAATAATAATCTTCAGTTCTTCATCCAAAACAGCCAGTGGATTTCCAGAGATAGGATGAACTAAAGATCTGTCCAAGGAATGGGCACGATAATGCTTTAGCCCAACTTAATTAGTACCTTACTAAGGGTTGAGTAGAAAACAGCAATACCCTTGCTTTCCTTCAACAGGCAATTAGCCGAGCCCCTCAAATCCATCCATCTCCCATCCTTACACTACAGATAATCTATTTCCTGATAAAACGTCTCAAAGAGAGCAAGGAATGTTCGGGGAAGAAATAACATGGGTTTCACTTGTCTGTTCTTGGTATTTATAAACTCCAATCTGTAAAATGTAAGAATGTGTTTTCCTTCTTTTTGAAAAAACTAAGAAAATAACTGATAAGTGATATAAAATATACAGATATCATTGTTCGTAGCTTTCTCAGTTTCCCACAACTTTGTTGATTTTATCTCTTTCAATCCTACATCATGTATTGCCAACCCTTTTGTTCTCCTTCAACTCAATCAAGCAAACAAAGGGGAAAATATATCTTCTCTGTCCACTGCCCTCCCACCTCCTATGTTGCCCTTCTTCGCAGTTTTCCACAACCCACACCAAATGCGACATTACAGTCAATCAGGTAATGCTGAAACTTTCACGAGTTAAAATGATCCCTACTGATGATCGATTGGTTCATTGCTCATGGCCTAGTTTGCTGCAATTTCTGCAAATATTTTTGACGCTCATGTCATTGCCAAGATGCAGAAATCCTCGCAAGTCTTTGTCCAAGGGACAACCTAAAACAACTCGTAAAATACCACTTAACTCAACAGATGTTCATAAAGTTGATCATTGGAGTTCTATTATAACAGTCTAGTGGGAAAAAAAAAAAGAGGGGGGGGGGAGTTTAAAAATTTTCGAAACTCAGTAGAAGGAACCAATTGGTAACTGTTCAAATGTTCATGAATTTTGGTTTTTGTGACTGAAAAATCATATTTGACCTTTAGTATTTCCATTTTGACAAACTAAGTGGATTAATATGAAGCCCCAAAAGTTCTTAGCGTCATATTATCCGCCTCAACTTTGAAAAGCAATGCCACCAGATATACAATACCCAACTTGCCAAACATCTGATACACATACCTGAAATAGCAACCGAATTCCATCCCGCGTATCGACGGCCACAGGCATGCAAGAACAGAAGTAGCCACTGCTTATAATCCTATGAACATCCTCTTGGACCTCCCGAACTGTAAGCGCGGAGTTGGGGCGGCACGCCTTGAGCGCAGCAAGGGCCTCGTTCTCGAGGTCCTTCCGCTCCAGCTCCTCGCCATCCTTGTTCCTCACCCATACCTCACTGATCAACACCCTTTCCTCCTCGTGCCGCCCCGTCGCCGAGTGGCTGCCCTTTGGCTGAGCCACCACGGTCTCGGACGCGGCCGGAGCGGATAGATCATCGGGACGGGCCAGAGCCAGCGAGGCGGAGCACAGTAGCGAGCATTTGGAGTGAATTAGAGTGGTTCTTCTTTTGGGGTGCAAGTTGCCGACGAATTGATCGATTGCGGACTTGGCCCGGGCAATAGTTGAAGAAAGTAGGGTTTGAGGCGTGAATTGCAGGTTGGAGAAAAGCGGTATTGGGTGGTGCTTCCGGACTGGTTGGAGAGGGATTCTGAGAGGAGAGGAAGTGAAACGGATTCCGTCGTTTCTCTGCATTGTCTGATCGATTGCGAGAGGTTGCCGACGGCCCCCGGGTTCGAATTGAAAAGCCCTAGTTTCAAGCGGACGGGGGGTTTAAGGCTATATTTGGATTGAAGGCATATAGGGCGGTAACAATTTCTGTATTGAGATTATTACGTTAAGAGAATACTAGCAAATCAAATTTAAATTTTTGATTAATTTCAAACATAAATTTGTAGAATTTAATTAAATTTTCTATTTTAATTTGTATCATTTCACACGTAATAATAATTCATTTGCAACTGAAGTTCATGTTAAATTCATTTATGAATCAATTCTAAATCTCAATTTATTTCAAACGAAATTAAATTAAATTAAATATTTTTAAAAAATAACACATAAATATGCATCGCTAAAGCCTCAGTGGTTAACGAACATTTGTTATTTTTTACAAAATTCTCAAAATACCTCCCTATTTCTCTACTATCATTAAGAATATAAAAAATTATACAAAAATTACAGATAATTAGTGATCTCGTTATCAACCACGTATAAATATAGGTTCAATCTCATATTTATGGGTTAATTATACAAATAATTAATCAATTTTATATTATGTGACTGTTTAATTGTTGAATTTTGAAATGTTACATATTAGTCATTTATATTTTAAAACTATTACTATTTAATCACTGAATTTTAAAATGTTACTTACTAATCGTTAATATTTCAAAATCGTTTATCACTTGTCACTCGTTAGTCACTGAACTTTAAGTTTACGAGTAACAAATGATAAATAATTTTAAAATATTAATGATTAACAGGTAATATTTTAAAATTCAGTGATTAAATAGTAATAAATTTGAAATATTAGTGACTAATGAATAACATTTTTAAAGTTTAGTGACTAAATAGTAATATAATGCAAAGTTGAGTGATTATTTGTATAATTAACCCTCATATTTATACTAGGTCCAATGAATGTTCAACAACTCCATAAATCTAAATTCGAACATTTATGGGAGACATCATAAAAAATATCAATTGAGAGAGATAAACTATTATTAATTTTAATCATATTTAACCAGTGTTAGATTAATCAAATATTTGCAACGATTTTCAACAAACCCATATATCAATTGATCAAACCACATGTGTTCTATGTATACAATAGATAAAAAATAAAGAGATATTAAGTCAATCAAATAATTTTATATTTTGAACAATTCTTTTATGATTTTTAGAATAATCTAGGGATGAATTCATATTTGACCAAAGTCAAATGTATAAAAAAATTTTTGTACTTTTCACAGAAAAAAAAAACGTTTTTAACTATTCAAACAAACTAATTACACTCTATAGCCACTTTTATGTAAAATACAAAAAATACCCTTAATGAGATTTTAAAATAGAAAACCCTACTGTCCTTAGCCTCATTTACCAAAATATCCTTATCTCTTTCATATAACCTTTCTTCTCTCTCCTCTTCTCACATTCACGTTACTCTCTTTCTCTCCATTGTCAAACTATCCAAACTCAGTCATTCTTTATACATTCAATCTTTTTGCTTGTTGGGTCATTCAATCTTCTTTATCAATTGCAGCGACTTCACTGAAGTCTCATTCAATAAGTTTCTTTCTTTCCAACAAATAATTTCACCCAATCTCAAGGTATCTATTCGATTTGTATTTGTTTTATTTTTTTAAAATAATTTTTGTGTTCGCATTGCTTATTAAGGTTGTATAGAATGATTGTAGTTGTGAGCAGAACATATTTTAATAGATATCATTCCAAATCTGCTCTAATTCGGGTGAAAAAAAAAATTTCAAAACTGCACATCGTTTATGGGTTTTGTGGGCGATAACAGCTGATCGGGCTTAGTTTCGGAACAAAGCCCAATAGGGCTTTGTGAGGGAACGAAGCCCGATCGGGCTTTGTGGGGGGAACGAAGCCCGATCGGGCTTTGTTCCCCCACTAAGCCCGATTATGATTTTTGTTGCCTACAAACTTGATATGGTTTTTATATATATTATTTTTTAAAATAATATGAGTATTTTGTTAAATAATTTAATATTATATATAAGTAAAATAATATAATTTAATATAATATATTTAATTTTATCATATTATTTAATAAAATTTAACTTTTTAAGCATTTGTGCCTAAATGTGTTATGTTAAAATCCTCCAATGTTTTTCATAAAATTTTTAAATATTTTTCTTAAATTACATATGAAAAATTATCATAACTTGGTTGTTAGTTTATAAGTCAAAAATCATGTTTAATTGTACAAATCATCTCTTTAGAAAAAGAAAATAAAATACAAATCTCAAAAAGCAAATAAACTTACTTACTTATAGTTATGACTTGGTTTAATAAGGAAATGAACCCGATTTGGGTGTGTGTGGGTCCGTTGCATCCATGGTAATGGTGAGACTAATTTTTTACTCCTTTCAATCTTGCAGCAATGGATTTAGTGCAGTTGGTCATCGTGTGGAACGGGGAATGGAATGATAATAAGTATATTGGGGGTAATAGGATGTGTGCGGGAATCTACAAAAATACGACTTTTACTCAATTGGTTGAGATTGTGTACACAGTAACGAGAATTGATAAAACAAGGTACGACATCACCATTCATTTTGTAACGGAACACTCAAGCGAACTTCCAGCTACCAAGTTCCCTATCAAGGACGACTACGGTGTCAGGTTTATTATGTGCGATGACAGAAAATATAAAGTGATGTATGTTGATATGATTTGTAAAGATATTGGAGTTTGTAACCTACGTAGTGGTGGTAATCAAGATTCAGGTGCCGTTCCATTTACATCCGCACGTAGTCCACTGCAAAATGATGATTTTGGTACATATGGTATGGGTGGTTTGTCAGATGACGCTCCACATACGGATGATGATTGTGATAATGAAACTGATAATAATAGTGACGATAGCGATGGTGATAATAGTGATGATGGTGGTGATGAAAGAGAAATGAGTCCGGAGTACCCAGAAGTAAGATTTTCAGGTTCACAATTTGAGGACAACCATTTACAAAGAAACTGGATCGTTCCTGGTGTAGAAAATTATGCAATTGAGGAAACAAGACCTGAAGTGTCTATTCCATACCAATGTGATCTTTTACACATGGGTGCACTCTTTAAAAGTAAACAGGAACTAATTTTGACATTTGGACAATATTGTGTTGATGTGAAGATGGACTATCGAGTCAGACGTTCGTGCACAATTCGATTTGAGGCTGGTTGCAAGGATGTGAACTGCAAATTTATGCTTCGTGCAAGATGTAGACCTGGTTGTTCGTTTTGGCATGTGGTGAAATTTATGCCGAGTCACACGTGTACTCCGGACGTATACGATTCACATTTTTGAAGTGTGAAGGCTATTGTCATCGGAAGTTTGTTTTCTGAAAGAGTGGCGAGTAGTGAATATACACCTAGAATGCTAATGGGGGAGTTGCTGGAACAACATGGTGTGCAGATTATGTACACTAAAGTTTGGAGGTCTTTACAACATGCAAAGAGACTTACTTATGGTAATCCAGATGAATCATATCAGCAACTACCCTCATATTTTCACATGTTAAAAGAAACAAATCTTGGCAGTATCACGGCAATAGAGACAGATGAAAATAATTATTTTTTATATTCATTTTTTGCACTCGGAGCTTGCCTTCATGGTTTTCGGTCTTACATAAGACCGGTTGTTGCCGTTGATGCCACACATTTGAAAGGTGAACACAAAGGGGTGATATTTGTTGCAACTTGCAAAGATGAGGAGGAAATGATTTATCCCATCGCTTTTGGATTTGGAGATGGTGAGTCTGACAGATCATGGATATGGTTTTTGATGAAATTGAGAGAGGCTATCGGAGTGCGAGAAGATTTAGTCATTGTTTCTGATCGTCACCAAAGCATTGCGAATGCGATGAGTCATGTCTTCCCTTCTGTCCCACATGTCTTTTGTTTCTTCCACCTTAAGCAAAACTTGAAGAAACGTTATAGACAGCGAAAAGATGTGATGACTGCATTCTACCTTGCAGCATACAGTTACACCACAATAGAGTGTGATACATACTTGGCAGAAATACAATCGATGCATCCTCAGACTCATTTGACATTGATGGAAGCAAGACCGGAAAAGTGGTCACGTGCATATTGTCCAAGAAGAAGATATTCCATGATGACCACCAACATTGCCGAGTCTCTCAATAAATGCATGATGAAAGCACGTCAGTTGCCTATAACAAGTGCACATGAATTTTTGAGACATATGCTTCAGAAATGGTTTAGTGATAGACGTGCTGCAGCTGCCAGACTCGAAACCATTGTGACCTCCGCTGCAGTGGCACATGTTAACTTGGCGCATGCCAAAACATTAGACCGAGGATGTCGTGTAGTTCCTATAATACAAGGGAACAAATACCTCGTGCAACATGCAAAGGAAGGCGATGGGATAGTTGACATTGTTGCGAGTACATGCAGTTGTCGCAAGTGGGACATTGATCAAATGCCATGTCTTCATGCAATTGCTGCTAGCAGGTATCATGGTTTGACTTTTATTTGCGTATTATGTTCGTAATTTAGTGTGATATGTTAACACTATGTGTTTCTTTGCCTTATGCGACAGTTTCATGAGGGTGCACTACCATATGCTTTGCCATTCATATTACACTGCAGATTGGGTCAGACGCGCATATGCACTTCCCATCAATCCTCTCCCTAACAAGGCCGCTTGGGTTCTTCCAGCGTACGTCAGACAGATAGTTATACTCCCACATGTGCAAAGACGACAACCGGGTAGACCGAGAAATGGTCGGATTCCTTCCATGGGGGAAGCTCGTCGAAGAAAAAAATGTGGAAAATGCGGTGAACTAGGACACAACAGTCTTGGTTGCCCTAATGAATGGACTTCCTCCATTGGAGAGTCGAGCACAGCCACTACTTCAGAATCCAGCTTGTGTTGTAGTATGTTGTTGAGCAAAGAACTGAGTATAATGCAGTTTCAATAGCACCAAAATGATGCAATGATAAACTTGCTAAAAAATTAGAGTGTAATTTCTTAACAATCACTATTATTTGAGACTATACTAGTGGGAAACTTCAAAAAAAATTTAATTGCAAAAAAAAAATAAAAAAATCGGGCTTTGTGGGCCACCAAAACCTGGCCATCGGGCTTTATGGCCCACGAAACCCGGCCATCAGGCTTTGTGGCCCACGAAGCCCGAAAATGATTTTTTTTTTATTTTTCTTAATTTTTCTTCAAATTAATATATTCCATTACCACTAAAATGATGTCTTTTAATGTTATTTGGGTAAACCCAAATGTATATATCACAACAAAGTCATTATTTTTCACTTTGTGTGAGGATGTCCATCCACCATCAACACAACCAACACATGATCAATTGCTTCTAATAATAATAATATTGGACAAAGCAAGATAATAACGCTATGATAATAAACTTGCTCAAAAATTAGAGTGTAATTTCTTAACAATCACTGTTATTTGAGACTATAGTAGTGGGAAACTTCAAAAAAAATTCAATTGCAAAAAAAAAAAAAAAAATCGGGCTTTGTGGGCCACCAAAACCCGGTTATCGGGTTTTGTGGCCCACGAAACCCAGCCATCGGGTTTTGTGGCCCACGAAACCCGGCCATCGGGCTTTGTGGCCCACGAAGCCCGAAAATGATTTTTTTTATTTTTCTTGATTTTTCTTCAAATTAATATATTCCATTACCACTAAAATGATGTCTTTTAATGTTATTTGGGTAAACCCAAATGTATATATCACAACAAAGTCATTATTTTTCACTTTGTGTGAGGATGTCCATCCACCATCAACACAACCAACACATGATCAATTGCTTCTAATAATAATAATATTGGACAAAGCAAGATAATAACGCTATGATAATAAACTTGCTCAAAAATTAGAGTGTAATTTCTTAACAATCACTGTTATTTGAGACTATAGTAGTGGGAAACTTCAAAAAAAATTCAATTGCAAAAAAAAAAAAAAAAAAATCGGGCTTTGTGGGCCACCAAAACCCGGCCATCGGGTTTTGTGGCCCACGAAACCCGGCCATCGGGTTTTGTGGCCCATGAAACCCGGCCATCGGGCTTTGTGGCCCACGAAGCCCGAAAATGATTTTTTTTTATTTTTCTTGATTTTTCTTCAAATTAATATATTCCATTACCACTAAAATGATGTCTTTTAATGTTATTTGGGTAAACCCAAATGTATATATCACAACAAAGTCATTATTTTTCACTTTGTGTGAGTATGTCCATCCACCATCAACACAACCAACACATGATCAATTGCTTCTAATAATATTGGACAAAGCAAGATAATAACGCTATGATAATAAACTTGTTCAAAACTTAGAGTGTAATTTCTTAACAATCACTGTTATTTGAGACTATACTAGTGGGAAATTTCAAAAAAAATTCAATTGCAAAAAAAAAAAAAAAAATCGGGCTTTGTGGGCCACCAAAACCCGGCCATCGGGTTTTGTGGCCCACGAAACCCGGCCATCGGGCTTTGTGGCCCACGAAGCCCGAAAATGATTTTTTTTTATTTTTCTTGATTTTTCTTCAAATTAATATATTCCATTACCACTAAAATGATGTCTTTTAATGTTATTTGGGTAAACCCAAATGTATATATCACAACAAAGTCATTATTTTTCACTTTGTGTGAGGATGTCCATCCACCATCAACACAACCAACACATGATCAATTGTTTCTAATAATATTGGACAAAACAAGATAATAACGCTATGATAATAAACTTGTTCAAAACTTAGAGTGTAATTTCTTATCAATCACTGTTATTTGAGACTATACTAGTGGGAAACTTCAAAAAAAATTCAATTGCAAAAATAAAAAATAAAAAATCGGGCTTTGTGGGCCACCAAAACCCGGCCATCAGGTTTTGTGGCCCACGAAACCCGGCCATCGGGCTTTGTGGCCCATGAAGCCCGAAAATGATTTTTTTTTATTTTTCTTGATTTTTCTTCAAATTAATATATTCCATTACCACTAAAATAATGTCTTTTAATGTTATTTGGGTAAACCCAAATGTATATATCACAACAAAGTCATTATTTTTCACTTTGTGTGAGGATGTCCATCCACCATCAACACAACCAACACATGATCAATTGCTTCTAATAATATTGGACAAAGCAAGATAATAACGCTATGATAATAAACTTGCTCAAAACTTATAGTGTAATTTCTTAACAATCACTGTTATTTGAGACTATACTAGTGGGAAACTTCAAAAAAAATTCAATTGCAAAAAAAAAAAAAAAATTGGGCTTTGTGGGTCACCAAAACCCGGCCATCGGGTTTTGTGGCACACGAAACCCGGCCATCGGGTTTTGTGGCCCACGAAACCCGGCCATCGGGCTTTGTGGCCCACGAAGCCCGAAAATGATTTTTTTTATTTTTCTTGATTTTTCTTCAAATTAATATATTCCATTACCACTAAAATAATGTCTTTTAATGTTATTTGGGTAAACCCAAATGTATATATCACAACAAAGTCATTATTTTTCACTTTTTGTGAGGAACAACAACAAAAAATTCATTAGTCATTTCCAAGTTTTTCATTTTTCCTCTCAATATATGGGTTCCACTAACACTAAAATGATCTCTTGTTACATTGTTCAAGTTAGTTAAAGGTAGAATGCACAACAAATACGTGATGAATTGTTCTAACTACTAACATTGGATCAACATGATGTAATGATCTTCAAATTACCCCATAAGTGTAATTTAAAAATTTCGACAGAGTCTCCCTTGTTTCTTGGAAATTGAACCTGCATTAGAGACTCAGTCTCTATGTTCAACAACATAATAACATGACAATATTTACCATCACAACATTAGAGACTCAGTCTCTCTTCCCAACAACATACTGCCACCACAACCACTTATCCCTTACCATCAACAACACCGCAAACCACATTTCATCAAGTGAGCAATATACAATTTGCTATTTGCTATACTTATACAAAAATATACAACATTTGAACTAGATGAAAATAAAAACACAAAACAAAGAATCTTCTAATCTATTGATCTACAAGTATATTATCGTGCTATGTCTATACAAAAATATTCCAATCTGTCTTCGGAGGGTACGGACATCCACAGTTGGGTGCATCTGCCAGTGATCCTCATTATGCCTCAGTATGTCCTCGACATATTTGATAACGTAGCACCCGCAGCTAGCCCTGTATTAGACATAACACACATTGGTAGCATAACCATATTTTCATGAAAATTGACCCTGTAATATAATTTAAATTAATTTACCCATCCGGTTGTTGAGGCAACTTCTGAGGATCAGTATTCTCCACTTCCCAATCTCTGTCTAGCGTCGCAGTTGCAGTTACATGTTCATAATATGCAGCTTTCTTTAGTAGAATGGGTAACAAACTCACAAGTGGTTGTATAGCTTCGACCTTGCTCCTACGACTATCTTCATTTATGGAATTGGAGTCATATATGATAATTCTCCTATCTTTCAAGCAAATCTTTAAGAGAAACCGATGAGAATTTGCTACATTACAAGGGAGCAACACCTGTATTTTATTTTAATATGTCAATCGTACGGAAATAAATAAATAAACAAATAAATAGAATGAATTAAGACTTACATAATCAACTGTCCACCAAGGGAGACTTCCGTCAGTGCGCCTGTCAACGAAACCGATCCACTCTTCTGGAACAGATGCGATAGAAGGCACAAAAACCCTCCTATTGCCCCCGTACTCTTGTTCCCAAAATCTTACCATGGATGCCTGAAAAATAAAATAAAATAAAAATATTGGTCATAGATTAAATTAATATGCAAAAAAAAAAAAAAAAAGTAGTGCAAACTCACAAAAAATGAAGTTGACATGATAGCGTAGTTTGTGTCATATTGACGCCGAGACTGTATACGTCTCAGGCAATACATGTAACTATCGATATGGTAACCCTCCAACCAGTTGGCCTCATTCTCTATGTTTCGGAGGTCATCCGGTGTTAGGTTAAGAATGAAACCGGTGTGAAGACTACAACAACCAAGAAAAATAAGAGTAAGAATATATTGTTTATGCAAATAGAAAAAATGTAAATATTGTTACTTACCTAATATTTTCATTAGAACCTATGAACTCAATATAACCCTCAGGGGCTTTGTCTCTATGTCCGGCGGCATTGGGTCTAGTACCGGCGGCATCGGGTCCACGCCCGACCCCTCCAAAGTAGCATCATTCTTTCTCCTTTTATATTTTGTTGGATCGGTAAAGGGTGGACGACGAAACTGCGATGGCAATCTATCTCGCATAGGTCGCCTGTCGACCCTAACCACTTCCTCCTCCTGTAACTGAACAAAACCTAACCGTTACAAAATAGTATTTTAGAATGAAGTAAAACGTATAAAAGTAAATTTGGAATTTACTCTAGATGTAGATGCCTGCTCCTCATCGTGATGATCAAGATCTACCTGATCACCACCCTGGGACTGCTCATGAACATTATCGCTGTGATCTGGGGAAATATGCGGGATGCTTAGATGAGCACATAGTGCTGCCTGCCCCCTCTCTAGTGCTGCTTGCCCCCTCTCTAGTGATTCCTGCGCCCTCTCTAGTCTCAACAATTGTGTCCTCACCTGACTCATTTCCCCATCTATTCTCCGCAACATATCTAGAGTTTGTTTCAGCATCTCAGTGATCTACAAAAGGCAAACAAAAAAAATATAAATAATTAAAAAAAATATAAAACCATTATGATAATAAAAATCATACCCCTACCTCGTATTGTCCGTGGTGCGAACTATCAACGAATCTTACCTCCTCCTTATCCTTCTCCCCATTTCCCTCCTATAAAAAATATATAAATAATTACAAAAAATATAAATTAAAACCATTATTAAATAAAAATCATACCCCTACCTTGTATTGTCCGTGGTGCGAACTATCAGAGAATCTTGCCTTCTCCTTATCCTTCTCCTCCTTTCCCTCCTATAAAAAATATATAAACAATTACAAAAAATATAAATTAAAACCATTATTAAATAAAAATCATACTCCTACCTCGTATTGTCTGTGGTGCGAACTACCAGGGAATCTTGCCTTCTCCTTATCCTTCTCCTCCCCATTCTCTTCCTTTCCCTTCTCATCTAAATGTATCCTACTCGCCTTATCCTCATCCCCGTCCTCGTCCTCATCCCCGCCATTCTCTTCCTCCTCTTCACCTCCTCCGCCCCCAAATTTATAGATATCGACCCCAACCGAGTGTTGAGGGTTAAAAGATCTCCAAAAATTCGTTTCCCGCTCATCATCAGTGGGCTCAAGAGTCTGACTCGATCCTCGTGCCTGTAAAATTGTATTATTTAGATAGATATGATTTAAAAATAAACAAAATTTAGAGGTAAGTTGCACACTTACTTCCTTCCTAAGACAATCGTCGTAATTTTTTATCTGCGGCCTTTTTTTTGATAGCCATTTTCTGCATCTTGGAATGTCTGCATCAGACAGTCTAACGGCCCATTTATTCTGAATCCATGGGAACGTTTCGATCAACCACCACTGTAGAGAGCAAAATAAAAATAAAAATAAAAATTAAAAAACAAAACAAACATTTAGTTATTATAGACAAATCATATACAATAAGGAAAGAGTACCTGAAACGCCCATACAAAACCATAAAGGTTGATTTTCTTCCCACCTTCACCAGTCAATTTTCTTTCTTTCGTGGCCAATCGGATGTAATGTTGACTCTTACTGTAGACATACGTACCCCAAGGGAACATCTCAAATGCTTGTAAATCCTCAGCCATAGTCTACAAGAAATCATCCACATGCCCGCGCTCATCCTGGCCCAACAAAAACATGTCGACCACAGCAATGTAAATCAGTTTCAGGGCATCCTCTGAAACCATGTCCTCTCTGGTACTAATAAGTAATTCAAGGTCGTCTCCAGTCACCCCCTTCTTATGTTCTGGAAATAGTCGAGCACGTAAACTCTCCGGCTCAATAGGTTTCGGTTCAAGGCTTTCCCTATCAATAGCCCCAAATTGGAGTCCACTAATAAGTATGAACTCCTGCCTCCCGTACCTATATGATGTGCCACCAATCTCGAACCACATCTCATCGTGGTGGGCACCTGGAAATGTCACCTCCCTAAGTAGAACATGATATATCAATTGTGGTGCAGTCAAATGGAGAGACAAAGGCATCTTTAAGAAATGTCCTAATGGGCCCTGTAGGAATCTATCTAATAACTTGTATCGGTCTATAGCACGACGCATCGCCTCAAGGTGTTTGATCCCACAATGAGTAGTAACTCGCATTTCGGGCGGTAATATTCGATGAGTATGAACATAAGTAAATTTTATAGTTTGTTGTTCAGCCATCTGTAAGGAAAAAAAAAACAACAATTGTCTTAGACAGTGACCATGTAAAAACACAAGTAAAAGAAGAATAAGCCCAATTGTCGCAGCCAGATCATCGCAACCCAAACCTAATCGAGCTTCGTTGGGCAGAGATAATCGAGTTGGGGCCCAAGAGAGCCTGATTGGGCTGTGGGCTTGGTCGCGGCCCATCGGGCTTCGTTGCAGTCAGACGAAGCCCCGGGCTTCGTCTGCAGACGAAGCTCGATCGAGCTTTGTCGAGATGCAGGGGGCTCGTTGCAGACGAATCCCGATCGGGCTTCGTCTGCAACGAAGCCCCAAAGACGAAGCCCGTGGGGCACAGCGGGCTTCGTCACGAACGAAGCCCGACCGTGGGTCTTCGTTCGCGACGAAGCCCGGTCGATCTCCATGGTCGCTGATAAAGCTTTGTCGTCGGCGACCATTTCCAGCATCTTCTTCATTAAAATCAACAAAGAAACTCTAACCTTGTTTAGCCAAGATGAGATTGATGTCGGCGGTCAAGTGGCTGTCACGGCGGCGGCGGCGAGTGGCTGTCACGACGGCGGCGGGCAGTTGCTTAGTGAGAGAGATGAAGTGGGTGGGTGAAATGGGTAATGAGGGGATGAGGGGTATTTTAGTATTTGACTATTATTGTGTTTAATTTTTATTTCTTTCTAACTTTTTAAATAAACTAATGGTTAAATCTGACAAAGTGGCTATATTATGTAATTAGTTTGTTTGAAAATATATAAACGTTTTTTTTTTTAAAAAGGGGATAAAAAGGAATTTTATATTTGAATAGTGGTTACTTTTTGCCATTTCCACATAATTTATATCACTTTACATTCTTAATAACACAAATAAGGTATTTGAGAGATAAATGGAGGCGTGTCCCAAGTGCTTATTGAATCCAATGAGTTTTAAAGATGAAAAAGGAAGAGAGATGAGAGACGCAAAGACAATAAGAGAATGATAAATAAATTTAGGGATAAAATAATAATTTTAAATGCTTGATTAACCTTAAAATGAGTGTTAGCTTTAAAAATGTAAAACTAATTGATGCAATATAAACAAAATTTATAAATGGTTTGTAAAAATTATCCCATGATGAAAAAAAAATGGGGGATTGGAAGAGATTGGGGGGGGGGGGGGGGGACTCGATCCCTTATTTCCTTTAAAAACTTATTTGTGTTAGGGTTTGAGAGAGAAAATGAGTATTTTTAATTATAATTTTTTCTATTAATTTATGCATTATAAATTGAAATATCAAATATAAAGACTATATTAAATATATGGCATTTTTATTTTTTGTTCACTTAATCTCTCAAACATGAGAATTTGTGTTCCTTTCTTTTGGTTGCATTAAACATAAAAAAAAGTGTAATTTTGCCTTATTTCATTTCTTTTATAAATTTTTGTCTTTAATAAAGTAGTTTCCATTGTTAGAATTGAAATAAGTCGAGGACAAAAGATAAATGATAAATAAGGTAATTTTTTATGCCTAAATCTATATTTTTGATTATGTATTTTGATGTTTATTTATGTGTGTGGTTATTTAAATTTTTTATTATTTTAATTACACACATAAACTTGTATTAGGGTTTGAGAGAGAAAATGAGTATTTTTAATTATATTTTTTTTATTAATTTATGCATTATAAATTGAAATATCAAATATAAAGACTATATTAAATATATGGCATTTTTATTTTTTGTTCACTTAATCTCTCAAACATGAGAATTTGTGTTCCTTTCTTTTGGTTGCATTAAACATAGAAAAAAACAGAGGTAATTTTACTTCGTTTAATTTCTTTTATAAATTATTGTCTTTAATAAAGTAGTCTCTGTTGTTAGAATTGAAATAAGTTGAGGACAAAAGATAAATGATAAATAAGGTAATTTTTTATGCCTAAATTTATATTTTTGATTATATATTTTGATATTTCTTTATGTGTGTGGTCATTTAAATTTTTTATTATTTTAATTACACACATAACTTGTATTAGGGTTTGAGAGAGAAAATGAGTATTTTTAATTATATTTTTTTTATTAATTTATGCATTATAAATTGAAATATCAAATATAAAGACTATATTAAATATATGGCATTTTTATTTTTTGTTCACTTAATCTCTCAAACATGAGAATTTGTGTTCCTTTCTTTTGGTTGCATTAAACATAAAAAAAAAAGAGAGGTAATTTTGCCTCATTTAATTTCTTTTATAAATTATTGTCTTTAATAAAGTAGTCTCCGTTGTTAGAATTGAAATAAGTTGAGGACAAAAGATAAATGATAAATAAGGTAATTTTTTATGCCTAAATCTATATTTTTGATTTTGTATTTTGATGTTTATTTATGTGAGTGGTTATTTAAATTTTTTATTATTTTAATTACACACATAAACTTGTATTTTTTAGTCAACTTAACTCTTATACTTTAATATTTTTTCACGTGATAATTCTAACATTTTATTATTTCAATTATATTAATGGATCTATAATTTTTTAATCAATTTAACTCATGTACTTTAAAATTCGATGCAAAGAGTATGTCGTATACTTTGTCATATCACTTTATCTTTTTTTCTTTCACACATAAAAGTACAAGAATTAAATTGATTCGAACATAAAAATTTAGAATATAATCAAAATAACGAAAAGTTTAAATTATCACAAATAAACAAAATTCAAAGTACAGAAGTTAAATTGAGTAAAAAATTAAGTTTATGGATATAATTAAAATAATAAAAAAATTAAATAATCACATAAAAATGTATGAAAATATAGAAACAAAAATATAAAATTGCTCAATTGCTAACTAATGGATTAGAGGGTCCCATTAGACCATCCATCTTTATCCTAAACGTGTCAACTTAATTAGGTGAGCAGCACATAACCTCACTGCTTGTTTTTTTGTTTTATTGGGTTATCTCGTGAATATCATCTACTTTTTATTACAAAAATTTTGTGGCTATTGGCTGTCACCATCATTTTTTTGTTGTTGGTATTCGGCTGGTAATGCTGCTGCCATAGTGGAGAGCCCAATACCAAAACCAATGAAAGTGCACGCGTGCAGCAGAATCGGCTAATGCAGGCCGCAGTGACCACTGACCACAGCCAGCCCGACACTCCCGGCCTTGCCAAAGTTCAAAATGTCAATTGATTGGTCGCGTGAATACTTCTTTTGCGTGGATTCCATTTCTTTTATTGGCTGCTCGGACACCACCACTCCTCCAAATTCAGGCCTCTTCCTATTGTCCTGTTTTTAGTACTTAGCAATTATATGTTAAAAGGATAAAA
This sequence comes from Diospyros lotus, assembly GCF_014633365.1. Taxonomy (NCBI): domain Eukaryota; kingdom Viridiplantae; phylum Streptophyta; class Magnoliopsida; order Ericales; family Ebenaceae; genus Diospyros; species Diospyros lotus. The sequence goes on along the minus strand of NC_068338.1, from coordinate 24,047,393 downwards.
CTTATTTATAGTTCTAACAAATTAGACTCGACAACGTATGTCCTCATCACCAACTCTTTCTTTCCCATTCACCTCCACACTATCGCCAAAATCACTACTTTTAACATAAAAAACAAGTAAACATGATGATGGAGACAATTTTTTTTATCGACGACAAATTCAATAATAAAAAAAAAGAGTAACTTCACGTTGAATAGGTTACAAAATTAAATCAAAATTGGCTTAAGAGTTGAGACAATTTCTAGAGAAATAAATATAAATTAAAAAATATTATGTTTTATTTCTCAATACATCTCATTAATGAAATTATTGCGTGCGAGTTCAGAAGAAATACCCAATACTTAAAGTTCCTCGTGCCTTTGCATCTTGAGTTTTTTTTTTTTAGGTAGTTTTTGTTGAAATGAGTAAGATAATATTGTACAAAAATAATATTTCAAATGTTTTTCAAACCAAAATATAGAATAGTCAATATAAGGTTGAGAAGCATTTCAAAATTTTTATCAAATTATTTGTTAAATTTTTTTAAATGTATTAGAGAACATATAAGTTATATTTTCTTATATACAAGGTTAAATATATACTTATCCGGAGGGAAGAGAAATAAACATATATGAAAAATGACAGATAAGAAGTCTGAGATTTTTTTTTTTTAATGATTGCGAAATAAGTTTAATAAACACTTTGAAAATAACAAAAGTTTTAAATGCTTTACATATCTTATATTTTTTTATTTATATTTTAATTAATAAATACTATCTTAACCAAAAAATAAATAAAATCCTAAAAAATGGAGAGAAATGCTATGATACTCAAAATGCTATTATTTAAAAGTCATGCTACTTGTATATCACTTTTGTACATTTTGAACTACACAAAGGAGTATTATGACTAAAATATCATTTGTCTCCATGCGCTTCACGTGCCTTATGAAATACTTTTTTGTTATTGGTACATTTTTGTGTAACTCAATGTACTAATAATATTTTTTATTATTTAATATAATAAATTACATAGCACGTAATAATAAAATAATATACACTTTTATAGAATATAAAATAAAAGTGTCTTGATTAGCGTAACACTTCCATTATATATATATATTTGAATCCGTTATCCTATTCATTATAATTAAGTATTATTTTGGAAATATAGTAACCATACGATACATTGGGTATTTCGCCATTCTTCATGTCCTTGTCTTGAACAAATCAATGGGTCACGAATGTGAGATTATAAATAATCCTATGAATCCTATTCTTTACGATTAAAGTGATAAATAATTGTCTATTCTCTTGACTTTCAGACAATGGGGAGGTGACACGATGTAAATGGAATTTATTTTGACAATAAATTTATTGATTTACGGATTATTATACACGTTAACAAGTTGTATACGACTGTATAATTATATTTTAATATAAATAAATTAAAATAATTATTTGACAAATAATATATTAAAAAAAAACGTGTCCACAATATATGAAAAGACCCCATTCAACCTTATATGCAAAATAAAATAACAATTTTGTAAAATAAGCAATGCCGACCTTATTTGTCTTTTTCTCTCGTATAATTATGGTGAATTTATTTTAATTATATTGAAATTTTTGTTCCCTTTCTTTTCTATATAATTATCCCAAATTTTTTATGTAAATTGTTTTATATTGAAAATTTTGTTCGTACGATTTTGTATTTTATTCAAGTCATGCACATAGCCCATTTTTTTTCACACCAAATATACAAAAATATAAACTTTATGTTAATTACTTTGGCTATGCAATTAGTATTGATGCATCTTCTATAGGCACTTATAATAATTCAAGCACCAAACACATATATATATATTGTTGTTGTCTATATATAATAATAAAATTTATAACTGATGAATCGCCTTTTAAGTTTTCAAGAATTCACAAGACAAGTGATGGTTAGAGAACATAAGGTATTTTTTTCCCTTACATAGATATTTCGATGCTTAAATTAGTTTAATTGGAGCTATAAGAGGATTCAAATAGCTATTGTAGCGTTTTTAGCCTACTTGGAGAAAAATCATATTGTTTTTGACAAATGAAAAAATCTAAATTTATTTAAAAAATAAGGTTATCTTCGTCTGTTTCAATATTCAAGACGAATACTTAGATATGATTTGGTGTGTTGTTAATAGGGGTATGATTCAAAGAGGTATTTTGTAGAGTCCTCTATTTTAGCTCTAGAAACAAGCTTACCATCAAATTTCTAGAGAATATTTTTTGTCGCTAAAGTCACTTAGGGCGTTTTTTAACTTTTGCACAATCTCTTAGGCCTTTGAAATTGTATGTACACTCATATAAATATATTATTTGTTATTATAGGTAAAGTTTATTGATCAATATATAAATAAAAAAAAAGTAAAATATTAAAAGTATTACAAATAAAATATATTTTATTATATTTATATGGTGATCATTTAAAAAAAAGTCACGTGACTTCTTATTCGAGTTTTTCTAGATAAATTTATCTCATCTCCTATTCCAGATAAATTTATCTTTGCCTTTATAGATAAAAAAAAAAATAACGCATGTGTCATTTAATGTATTAAAAAAAATAACAAATAGTTTCACAAAAATATTAAAATATCTTATAATCTTATTTTGACTATTTCATATTTTAATTCGAAAAGTATTCAAATATTATTATGATATAATCTTATATTACTCAAATTAACAAATGGTACTCTAGATTATCGTTGTATTATCCATGAAATTTGTTAATAACTTATGATAAGGTTATAATAAAAATAAAAATAAAAAATTGCAAAATTTAGCCATGGCAATCTTCCCAATATTTAATCCCGTACCCCTAATTTGCCCTCCATTCCTACTTAAATTTGTATTTTAATTAAAGTGTGCTAATCGTTAATTTATATAAATTTTAAAGATGATTTATTCTTTAAATATCATGTTGTGTTAGCTACTTTTTTTTTTTTTATCACATATACATCTTTATTCATTTAGAACCAACGAGGGTGTGATTGATAATATTTATTTTTTAATTTATATAAAAAACAAAAATCACCTCAAATTTTTTACGAAAAATTTGTCAAAATATATTTTAATGGTTGTACCATTAAATTTAATTTTATTAAAAATATGTCAAAATGTCAATAGTATTGACACAATTTCACTCCTCATCGTGACAACGCCATTATCATTCTGTATATAATATATATATATATATATTTTTTTTAAAAAAATCTACCTTGCTCGTGGTTGACAACTCCGAAGGGAAAATGGCCAAAAGGTGAAATACCATTTTTAGCCCCGGTCCCGGGAAAACTAAATGAACCATATTTGGTGGGAAATTGGGAATAATAAGACGTTATATTCGAAATTTCAAAAAACAATTATTGTAAACCGGGGTGCCCCTACAAATACACGTGGACAAAACCTACCTCGAACTTTCAAACGAGCAGCGACACCCATTTGTTTCTGCAGGAGCAGAAGCCAACTCCGCTTTTTCCCGTGGCCGACGACGACAACTGTTCGATCGATGTATCGCGCTTATCATCGTCGCCTCTCTCTTCTCGATCGTCGAACTGTCTTTCTCTCGCACCCGTCGCAATCATCATCGTCGTCGTCCTTACATAAACCCTAATTCTCCTCTTTCATAGTTGTTTACGATTACTGCCTCCCTCTGTCTCTGCATATTTATCACGAGCCCTAGTTTTGTCCTTGCCTTGCTCGGAAAGGTATAAGAACCCTAACTTCGCGTTTCCGGATATATAGAAGGTACTGCTGTTATGCAGGAACTTGTGTTCGTGTCTGCAGTGTTTGGTGCATCTGCCGTATCTTCCAAATTTTTCGAAGTGCCTTATTTTTTGGCCAGTCGGTTGTTTCCTTGTTAGTTGCTTTTTCTTGGTTTTTTGTAGGATGTGTCCAAAACTCCCTAGGATCCTTGTCTGAGTCTGTCCTTTCAAACTCGTAATTGTGGCGGCTTGTCCTCAGATTAGTTGATAAAAATTGGTTAGGGACATGAAAATACGTGTGTATACTTGTGTATGTGTGTGTATTAGCCGGGATAGTCGTTAGTTTCATTATAATTTTGTTTATGTACGCTGTCAAAATCAGGTATCATAAACTTGAACTGCAGAAATACATAATTCACCTGATTTTCTATGACGTTGAATATTTAAATTTGAGGACAGAATACTTTGCTTTTGAAGATACGTTTTTGATGTTATATACCCATTTCAAAGTGTTCTCTAGCTATGTCTTCTGTGCTGTTGACTTTTAACTGGCTACGAGAATCTTCACCACAATTGGGCAGTTGGTAAATAAAATTATGTGATGTTTGATACGATGCTTCTTCTTCGATTGTTGTTCAAGGTGGACAAAGAAATGGAGGGTAATGGAAAAGATGATCTGAAGGCACCACTTTTGCAGTCTTCTGACAGTATTCCAGTTAGTTCCGAGACAAATAAGAATGGAGAAAAGAAAATTAAAGCCATTATGTTCAAAATAAGAGGCATCAAATTTGCATCTTGTTCAACTTCCATAGAGCTTGTGCTGCAAAAGCTTACTGGTGTTGAGAATGTCACGGTGTCACCTCTTGAAGGCCAGGCCATTGTAAAATACATGCCAGACCTCATCAATGTAAGGCAAACTTCAGGATTTCTGTCGAATTTTCTCTTTCCTTTGTGTGTGTTTGATCTCCTGGATCAACCATGACTGGATATGGCATGAGTCTTAAGCTTCTCTTTGAGATTATGGCATGCACTCTTAAGTTTATTTATTGCTTGCTTATCAGCACCCTTTGGTTAATCACTTTTAATCTCCAACGTTGGATAAAAAGATGGTGTTAAACCTGATTCTTGTTACTTGTAGTGTAACTGTGCATGTAGTTTTATTCTAGCTCAAGTTTAATGTATCTAAAGGCATGAAACGGGATAACATGGATGTAGCAAACCAAACTCTGTGTAGTCTATGCTGTTGCTAGTTAAGGAGAGATGAGTTTAGAGCATCACAGAATAATTTTTTTATGTTTTTGCAATTGCAAGTGAACCAAGTTGTTGAGTATGTATATATATATTGTCTGAGAAGGGATTAATTATGCATTATATAGATTTCTTCTTTGTTCATTGTAGTGATTTGGTGGAGTGTTGTCTGCAAGAACACTAATCAGAGAGGAAAAGAAAAACTTAAAGAACACTTTTATTTGGAACAATCATTTTAATTTCTTAGTATTCTTAATACGGGACTCTCTCTCTTTGTCTCACATGGATGTGCATATTCGCACACAAACATGTGAAAGAGCCTTAGTCTCTCATGTTTACATTATCCTAAAAAGTTATAAACAAACGATAGAAAAAAGGTAAATCTCGAGGTTTGGGTTGTTTAATTTTTCCAAAACTACTCAATATTGTTGATATTCGAAGTTTATATTTTGACAGGCTTAGACATGTTACACAATATTTCTATCTTCTGGAAGGTAATGTTACCAATGTTTCTATGTTTTCAGTCTCATCATAATCTGGGAAAATAAACAAGAGAAGACACAGATTTGACAATGTACTCTGTTTTCAGTCCCCCCCCCCCCCCCCCCCGCGGGAGCATTTTGAATCTTTGATTGGGAATTGGATTTGTCTTGTAAATGTTAATTTAAACAATTCACCATTACTTTCATGTGCTTTTGGAAAATTTATTTATTTCTGATTGTTTTTTTGGATGGCTGATGTTCTTGTTTGAGACTCATTTCAATGAGGCTTTTTTGCTAGGCAAAAGCAATAAAGGAAGCTGTGGAAGATGCAGGTTTTCAAGTTAACGAATTTCCAGAGCAAGACATAGCAGTATGTCGACTCAGAATTAAAGGGATGGCATGCACAAGCTGTTCCGAGTCTGTTGAACATGCCATTTTAATGGTTGAGGGGGTGAAAAAAGCAGTGGTGGGTCTGGCCTTGGAAGAAGCAAAAGTCCACTTTGATCCAAATGTCACCAATACCGATCGTATTGGCGAAGCAGTAGAGGATGCTGGCTTTGGAACTGATCTTATAAGCTCTGGAAGTGACGTGAATAAAGTACATCTAAAGCTTCAGGGCATCAATTCACCTGAAGATTTAATTGTTATACAAGCCTCCCTCGAGTCACAAGGTGGTGTAAATCTTGTTGAAATGGACTGGGAAGACCAAAAGGTTACTATTACCTATGACCCTGACATCACTGGACCAAGAAATCTTATACAGTGCATTCATGAAGCTGGTGATGGCCTCAACTTTTACCATGCAAGTTTATGCATCCCACCGAGACGTAGAGAAGCAGAGAGACGGCATGAAATCCAAATGTACAGAAACCAGTTCTTGTGGAGCTGCCTATTTTCAGTTCCAGTATTTATTTTCTCCATGGTGCTACCAATGCTTCCGCCATATGGAAACTGGTTAGAATATAAGGTTTGGAACATGCTTACTGTTGGGATGCTTTTAAGATGGATTCTTTGCACACCAGTGCAATTTGTTATTGGCCAAAGGTACTTTGATGACTGACTATTTTTTTTTCCGAATGTTACTTCCTATCTCAAATCCTTTTTTTAGGGACATTTTCAGATGCCTGTAATTTCTTAAATCTCATCTTTTGGATCTCCTTATCAGGTTTTATGTGGGATCATATCATGCATTGAGAAGAAGATCAGCTAATATGGATGTTCTGGTTGCATTGGGCACTAATGCTGCTTATTTCTACTCTGTATATGTAGTGATAAAAGCTTTAACTTCTGATAAATTTGAGGGTCAAGATTTCTTTGAGACTAGTGCTATGTTAATATCCTTTATTCTCTTAGGCAAATATTTGGAGGTTATGGCTAAAGGAAGGACGTCTGATGCTTTAGCAAAATTGACAGACCTTGCTCCTGATACAGCTTACTTGTTAACTTTGGACGATGATGGCAATGTTGTCTCAGAGATGGAGATCAGCACTCAACTAATTCAGAGGAATGATGTAATCAAGCTTGTTCCTGGGGCCAAAGTTCCTGTTGACGGTATTGTTATTAATGGCCAGAGCCATGTGAATGAGAGTATGATCACTGGAGAAGCAATGCCAATAGCTAAAAGACCTGGTGACAAGGTACGGATGGTTTGTAACCTCTTGCAGAATAATTGAGGTTTGTTATATATAAGAAGTTCTTAACAACAATATAACCTTTTTCTAATGTTGTGAACAGGTTATTGGTGGGACAGTGAATGAAAATGGATGTTTACTGGTTAAAGCAACTCATGTTGGGCCAGAGACTGCACTTTCCCAAATTGTTCAGTTAGTTGAAGTTGCTCAGCTTGCCAGAGCACCTGTTCAGAAGCTAGCTGACAAGATATCGAAATTTTTTGTGCCTACAGTAAGTTTTTTGCTTCCTTCATACTAGAGTCAATTTTAGATCTTTTGTAGATGCATTTTGCAAGCTCGAGCTTGAATAGCTAGTGGACAGGAATAAAGGGATACAGTGATTTGAGAAAATAAGAATATCAACATTATGGGGTTCAAAGCAAAAATATACTTTTATATATCTATACTATTAACTCCACCAATGGCCTATCACAACTGGTTCCAATCCCAAAAAATGGAGAAGGGTTGCATTAAATAGCCGATAGTCAGCATAGAAATTGTCTGATATTATCAACATAGACTAGACAAAAATCTTATTTTGTTTGGGCATAATACTCTTAGCAACACAGCACTGTGTACAAACTAAGTGCAATAAAAGTTGGGCTAAATGGTTAGCAGAAAAAAAAGGGCTAGGCTGCTCTTTTTGTGGACGAGCTAAAATCCATGTAGCTTATCTCACATAGTGGAATTAAGGCTTGGTGGTGGTTTATTATGTATTTTTATTCGTTTTTCTTTGAAGGTAATATCCATAAATCAACACTAGTATAATACTAATTCAACAGAAAAAAGGAATACACCAAATCAATACAGAAAAAGGTCATTTTCTTACATAAACTTGCGCTTGGCCAATTTCATACTTGGCCTTACAATTTTGGTCACTCTTTATACATGAACTTTTTTCATGGTCAATTTCATACTTGACCGTAAAATTTTTGGTCAATTTGATACAAATATTGAATAATTAAAAGAGAAATAGGGAATAACTAAAAAAGAATTAATGTATAATTTTAAAAAATTGTTTCAGAAAACCCATTTTTATCTGCATCAATGTTGAAAGGTTTCTTATTTGATATAAAAATCCCTAAAAATCTAAAGTTGATATAAAGATATTTATAAAAGGTTGTCTATAATAATGTACACATACTATCCCAAAAAACATCATATATGTTTTTCTAAAATAATTCCTAATAATCTAATTTCTCATTAATTATTTCATGAATTTCCTACCATTTTTGGTTAATTTCCAATATTTTTAGCACCTACAAATAATGAAAAAGAATTGATGAAATAATTTAAAAAATTGTTTCTCAAAACCTAAATAATGAAAAAGAATTGATGAGATAATTAAAAAAATTGTTTCGCAGAACCCATTTTTATTTACATCAATGTCGGAAAACGTTTCATATTTGATATAATGCATAAAAATCTAAAGTTGATATAAAAATATTTGTAAAATGGTTTTTTAAAATAACTTAATTATAGTTTCCCATAAGCATCATAAATGTTTTTCTAAAATAGTTTTTGAAAATATAAATTTCTGCAATTATTTCATGTACTTCTTAGCATTTTTGTATGAAATTGACCAAAATTGTGAGGTCATGTATGAAACTGACCAAAAAACAAAAAAGTTCATGTATGAAATTGACCAAACCGTACAAGTTCATGTCTGAAAAGTGACCAAATTGTGAGGTCATGTAAGAAATTGACCGCAAAAAAATTCACGTATGAAATTGACCAAACTATGTAAGTTAATGTACGAAAAGAGATCTTTTGCCATTCAATATTAACACAAAAGATCATACCCTAACATTATACAATTTAAAATACTTATCAAATTTCAGTCTTACTCTGCACACAGAGCTGTAAGGCTCCTCTATATGTAGGTCTTCTACGCGTAAATGGGCATATATGCCATCCTTTTTTCCCTCTGACCATTGCCTAAGTTTTTTGTGGGTGCTTGTGTCCAAATAAACATAAATGACTGGGTAATATTAGTATGGTATGACATGGTAGATGTGCTTTTTATAATTTTACTCTCTCTCTCTCTCTCTGCCTTTAGCCATCTGAAATGGAGAAAGTGATTAATTTGAGCAATCAAGCTGACATGATTCCCTCTTGTACATTAAAGTGGGTCTCTCTTCTCATCTCTCTTATTTGGTCCAACAAAAGCTTTAGCTTTAGTGTACTTATTCTTGTCTAATTAATGAACCACAAAATGCTCTGTTATTGCATTGTCATTTGGCCTTTTATGGTATGGATTCCCAAATATTATTTTCTGATGACACTGATCTCATTGTAGATGTATAGTGTAGGAGTGGGTGATTGTCATTTATTTATCTTAATAAAGGGAGAATAACATCATTAATATTTTCAGAATGCCACATTCAGTCTTCACCCTGTTCATTTCAAGACTGTTGTAGTCTATTCCTTTGTGTTACCAGAGAGCAGTAAGGTAGGTCCAGACACATGCACAAATAACCAAAAAAGAAAGAGGAAAAACACAGACTCACACTCACAAAATGTCTTTGTAAAAAACAACCAATTCTATTTGGAAGATTAGCATTGCTCTTGCAAGATTAAATTGAATTTTGTTTTGTTTTGGAAGAAGTAAGATGAATTTTTCATTGTTGGACTCATGAATGTGTTAAAATTGACCTCAAAATGATTCAATCTGGATTGTCAATCGTGCTCAGAAATAAAATTACTCTCCCAAAGCACCATCATTTTCCTGAATTGATTTCTTTTATCTGCGTAAGCTGTTTCTAAAAGCCTGCAGCATTTGAAATTACATGGTGAAAATAAGTTTGATGGCTGTTTAAACTTAATAAGTATTCGTATTTTTATTAGAAGTTAGACAACTTCAGAATTGTATTTGGGAAATAAACGTGAAACCAGTGTATCAGTTGGTGCTTGCTTGATTGGGGGGCTGAGCACATGCATGGGCTAAATGCAAGATTGAATGGTGACAACCTACTTGAATGTAGTGGCTATCCTGGCACGGAGGTTTTGTTGGTTGGTTGGCTGGTTGCTCAATGTATACCTTTTGCTCATAGACTTCAAGAAGAGTTCCCTCTGTGGCTTATCCTGATGTTCCTGTCCTCAGAAGATTGAAACATGTTTAACCTAGGGAGGAGAATCGCATATGGGAGATTGACATGTGATGATCTTCTTAGGAGTACCTTCAGCTTTAAGGGTCTAAAATGGCTAGAAGAGTTGGAAATACTCTCCATGTGCAGTAAATGTATTCTCATTGGACCATGTATCAGCTGGATTCCTCAAACAAAAACTGCAACACCTCTGCTCTGGTGCTTTTTTGGTAACCCTGTTGACCATATCTAGCAGAAATGGCTGCCAAAAATGCAATTATGATAGCCACTTGTTTCATGGGTGATATAGATCTGGAAATTTTTATTTTTTCCTTTACATTTTCTTATGAAATTTTGTTGATCTTGCTGAGTAATCAGCTTTCTTCTGTGTTTGTTGGGTTGTGATTGGTTAGTGATGTTCATACATTCAAATGAAAGCTAGAAGTATGCATATATTTTTAAAATTTATGCAAACACCAGGAAATGCTTAGAAAATTCAAAATTTTGTAGTAAAAAATTGACACCTGAGCCACTAATCACATAAAAGGCTGCTTTTCATCCTTCTCCTTTGACCTGAGGGGTGCTGCTATGGCATCTGTCTTCCTTGCAGAGATGGCTCCCCTGTACCTATCTTTTCAGTGGTTTTGTTTTCTTTTGTTCCTCTCATTGGATTTAGAGTTGTGTCCCTTTCGATGAAATATCTTTTTCTTATTACCTGAAGAGCTACAATAAACAGAACCTCAAAAGCTTGGGCCATTTTTTCTCTTGCTAAAAAATGGAGTCCAAGTATTACTTCTTTTCACAATATCTGAGTTCAATGTGGATGAATTTATTTAAGTTCCCTGATGTCATCACTTAGCATGCTCTTCCATAAATATTTGTAGCTTTTGTCTAACAAGTCAAGATCCTTAATTGTATTGGTAGGTAAAGCATGACATTGCACCATGCTGTCATTTACATGATTGAAAAAAATATTAGAATGGATTAAAGAACTGTCCTTATATAAGGGTTAGATACAAATACAGAAATTCAATCTAGCTGTAATTTACAGAAACTGATTTTAGAGTATATGTATGCCACCTTTCTGGTAAGACAAAAACAAATTTTATTCTTTTCATGTGCATTAGGTTTCTGAACCAGGATTACTTTCCATTCTGAATCATACTGTATAAAACTCTGAAAGAGAAGTCAGAGATGCCCAGAACATATGATTTTTTCACCACCCTTTTCCTCAAAAAATTCAGGGAAATATTCTAGAAACATGTAAATTCACAATAGAGAAATTTTCGCTTTATGGAAACAGTTTTGGTGACTGGCATGGGTTGTATTGACGATGCTTAATTTTTTGCACACGTACCATTCTGTATGATTTGATATTTATGTGAACAATTGGTCATTTTCTGAAACTCAAATTTCAGGTTGTTCTAGCTGCACTGATAACATGGATAGGATGGTTTATCCCTGGAGAAGCTGGCATTTACCCAAAGGGATGGATACCAAAAGCTATGGATGCTTTTGAGCTTGCGTTGCAGTTTGGCATTTCAGTGCTGGTGGTTGCCTGTCCCTGTGCTCTGGGTTTAGCAACCCCGACAGCTGTAATGGTTGCCACGGGCAAGGGAGCTTCACAAGGGGTGCTCATCAAGGGTGGAAATGCACTTGAAAAGGCACATAAGGTACGTGTTCGCTTGTGCACTAGGACTTGGGTCTAACTGAAAGGTTGTGCATAAAAAATGATTTTTTGATTTATGCTTGGCGAATGTGCTTTATTAAGAAATACACTGTTTCCTGGCTTAAACAAAGTTCACTTGGTGTTGGGTGGTAATTTATATAATTCTTTTTGGATCAAGGAAGCAAAGTCCCTTATGTTCTTCAGGGAACCTTTTGCTAAAGTTAGGTAATTGCCCACTACTTATTTATCTTCCACTATAAGAGTAATAAATGTAGCATATGCTACGATTGTTGATATCATACTGAAAAATATAAAAATATTGCACTCGTGAGCTTTTGTTCTCCTTTTTGGTAGAAATAGCAGTTCTACTTATTCAGGTGAAGGTAATTTATTATTTGGTTTTCTAGCATGTGCTTTTGGAGAGTAGATTGTTATCAGTTTCTCATATATGTCACAAAGTATGTACGTTTTGTTTGAGCTGTAAAATAGTGGTGGATATGCTATAAAATAGCATCCTTCCACCTCTTCCTGTCAGCTAGGAGCATGTCTTGGTTTACCTTGAAGTTTTGATTTAAGATATTAAAGGAGCCATATTTTGACCATGCAGGTAAAAATGGTCGTCTTCGATAAAACAGGGACATTGACTATTGGAAAACCAGTTGTAGTAAGTGCTGTGCTCTTTTTAAAGATTCCAATGGAGGAGTTCTGTGAGATGACCATTGCTGCAGAGGTGGGTTTCTGTTTCTGAAATAATTTTAGAGTGAAATTTTAAGATATGCGTATGACATGGGTTTTAGCTGCTAGATAAAAGATATGTTGAAAGATTGTGCGGAAGCCAGTAGGAATGTGGGAAATGTGGGAAGAGTTTACCCATTTGTCTGTGTTTGAAATAGTACAAAGGCTTTTTTCTTTGGGTTGGGGCTGGGGGTGTTATGGTGCATGCAAGAAGAGGGAGCTTATTTTCATCATGGAATTATCTGGAGAAATTCAGGAGATGCACAAATAACGTAAAACAACATTGTACCTGAAGTAAATATCATTGATACATTATACAAGAAAGTATGCTTATATGAATAGTAGATTTCTCTGTCAAAACACCTCTTGGATTCATGGAATTATATAATGCTTAGGGTGGCACATATACAAATTTATCTGTATTTTTTTAGGCAAATAGCGAGCACCCTATAGCAAAAGCTGTGGTGGATCATGCAAAGAAGTTAAGTCAGAAGTGGGGGTCTCAAGTGGAGCATGTCACAGAGGTCAAGGACTTTGAAGTGCATCCAGGTGCTGGTGTGAGTGGAAAAGTTGGAGATAGAAGGATATTGGTTGGAAACAGGAGGCTAATGCAAGAGTTCAATGTCCCAATTGGTCCCAAGGTTGAGGATTACATTTCAGAAAGTGAGCAACTGGCTCGTACTTGTGTGCTAGTTTCAGTTGACGGTAGGGTAGCTGGAGCTTTTGCTGTGACTGATCCAGTGAAGCCAGAGGCTGAACGTAGCATATCTTTTCTCCAATCAATGGGCATCTCCAGCATCATGGTGACCGGTGATAACTGGGCCACAGCAAGGGCAATAGCAAGACAGGTTGGAATTCAAATGGTGTATGCTGAGACAGATCCACTGGGAAAGGCTGATAAAATAAAAGATTTGCAGGTACTTCTGTTCGCATATTATGCATTCTAACTCTGCACATTTCAACATGAATTGTGAATCTTTAATCAATTGCAGTAGGCACTGGATAGCATCTAATGCATAGATAGCATAATCATTGAATATTTATATATTCCTAAACGAAAATTGGAAGGATGAGTATGTCTAATTAAAGAAAATTACAGACAGAATAATATATTATGGTACTTTCTGACCTTAGAAGTTGGAATAGCCTGTCACCTTGTCAATTTAAATGGCTTGTGTAATTCCTGCTAATACACGGGTATGAACAAATTATTAGGGGTTTCAGAATATATGATCTTGTACCATTATATTTTATTGAATCTATTGTGTAAATTATTTTCTGTTGAATTTTCTGTTACTTTTACAACTTCATAATACAGAAGCTGTTTTCAAATACATCTGTGTTGGAGCGATCACTTTAATTTATGGTAGCATTAAATGATATGACAATAAAATGGTAACATGTTTTCAAACCAAATTAAGTCGCCCACATCCCAAAAGTGTTGAGCATTCATTAAAATGCCAAATATTATCTGGTATTGTTGAATGATTTCATTGTAACTTTTTTCTTTGATTTTTATATATCTGTCTCAGGACTCGAAGTGTTGTCTAAGTGTTCTCTCTCTCTCAGTTACTTGGAATGCTGCGAAATTGAGTAATCCTGTAGCTTTAAACCGAATAACTTATATTGGTGATTCCTAGTATTCTTATATAAACTATTTGCAGTTGTAGTGGCTTGCAGTCTGAATTTGAATGAGAGAGTTTGTAAGTGAGTTTTCTTAATGCATGAATTCATTATCCAGAAGTCTGGTTACCATTTGGAAATGGAAATAGTTCAATAGAGTTAGGACTTTTTGTTAGCCCAAAGGCAATTCCATCTGTCTCCAAGATACCGCTATATTTTCTATGGACGCACAGATATTAGACTTTTTTATTACCGGTATTCTGTCGGCTTTGGATAAATGATCCTTTCTTCTTTTTAAGAATTACAGCTTTTGCTAGATGGTTTCAGTTTTACTCTCTGTTAGAGCTTGACATAATGCTTTCTGGAAGAATGTACTCTTGAAGAGTTGAATGCAAGTAAAGTAAAATAGATTTTGGACAGAGTCAATTTTCATGGAATACTTAAGTATATAATCAAAAGCTATACGGTTAAACACATTAGTTGATTCACGCTTTCGATAAAGAGCACGCACTGTTGCTGATTATTGATGTCATTTTGTTCTTGCACATGTACATATATGCATTTATGGGATTGCTTTCTGAATCATGGAGATTATACAATGCAGATGAAGGGAATGACTGTGGCAATGGTGGGAGATGGAATAAATGATTCACCAGCGCTTGTTGCTGCTGATGTTGGAATGGCGATTGGCGCAGGCACTGACGTAGCGATAGAGGCAGCCGATATAGTTCTCATTAAGAACAACTTGGAAGATGTAATTACAGCCATCGATCTATCCAGAAAGACGATGTCCCGCATTCGACTTAATTATGTGTGGGCACTCGGCTACAATGTGTTGGGCATGCCAATTGCTGCTGGGGTTTTATTCCCCTTCACTGGCATTCGTTTACCTCCTTGGCTCGCGGGTGCTTGCATGGCTGCCTCATCGATAAGCGTGGTTTGTTCTTCTCTCCTTTTGCAGTCGTACAAAAAGCCTTTGCATGTTGAAGGTTCGTGAAGAAGACCTAATCACACACCATACGCCAAATTCAATTTTAGAATCATAATTTGACAGCCTTTAGAGTTCTCAAGGCTACACATAATTGTCCGGTTAGAAATTTCTGTTATTAGTGTACTTCCAATCCTTAATAGCTTTGTCCTCTAGATTTAACATTGAATTTCACTCCATTTCCATTTGGTCACTTTGCTAGAACATCTTGTTAGGACATTCATTCACACAGATTTCCAAAGTGGAGGCCGAATCTATCTGTGTGATGGCTCAACAACTCGTGCAGAGGTAAAACCGACATTTCACTACTTCCGCATGTGGATTTGGCCTCCATTTTCAAGAAAAACCAAAACTGGTAGTGGTGGCTGATTTCTTATAGATTCATTATTATGTATTCTTCTATAATATAATATAAGAAAAACACTACTTTTTGGTGTTAAGCTGTTAATAAATTGAATGTTTAAAATATTTTTATATTTTAGAAAAATAAAAATAATCATACCAAGATTTGAACTTGTAATTTATACCAATTATAATAAATTTTCAAATATTTTTACCACTACATTACAACCCCTTCGTGATTAAACATTATTTAAAAACTAAAATATAATTATTTAACAATATTAAATTATTATTTACTTAAAATCTTTGATTTTTTTATATGTAGTTTTTGTTTAATAAAACATTATAAAAGGGATAGAATGAGAAGTTTTTTTTGTTGGTACGAAGGCTATCTCCAATAAGTAGTCATTTTGTTAGTTGAATCTATCTATAGGGAGTCAAATCTAGAAATTGAGTTCTAATAAAGCTCATTATAGCCAAATTAACTTGCTAAAAATTTGGCAACCTAGAAATCTCTCGTCATAGTTGGCGATTGAAATCTTTTCACCATTTCTCCCCTATTCCCCAACAGCCATTAATGTAGGAAGAGCAAGAACCATTACAGACGAAGGTGAAATCGACCAAAGAAGACGAGTTATAGGCACGACGGATGAGTTGCAAACACCAGATCTGATGGCGAGCAAAACGATAACGGTGTCTTCTTCGGTGAGAAGTAGATCAAGTAGAAAGTAGGTTTGTGAGATTTTGATGAATATTTTTATTTATTTTTATATTGGATGATTGATATTGTGTATTTGATTATTAATTTATATATTTAATTATTAATTTTGTACATGTGTATATTTGATTATTGTGTCTTTAATTATTAATTTTATTTATGTTTGTATCTCATTATTTTATGTATTTGATTATTAATTTTGTGTATGTGTGAAAATTATAAATAAAATAAAATAAATAGAATTAAAATTTATTAAAATAAATAAATAAAATAGATAGGATAATATGGGAGCTAATTAGAGCAATCCTAATTTTGGAGATAAAATTAAGATTAAGAATAAATTATTTATATTATAATAAGGGGTCAATTTAACTTTCTGACATAGTCTAACGCTGATGTAAATTTGTTAAATATCTTATTTAATATTTTTATATATTTTAAATTTAATTATATTCAATTTCATAACAATCATGTGCCAAAAACTATTAATGTGATAGCAAGTCAACCATCTAATTTACAAATAAAAAAGAAACCACAATTCAACTAAAACATTAGACCACGTGAAAGCAAGGTCGCGGTCTCCAAGTTCACGTTGGAGACCGGCCGATTCCCCGCCGCCCAATTAGATTGGAAAAAGAAATTTCCAACCAAATGCATGCCCTGCCTGTCATTGCCTCCCAACTTTTTGTTTAATCTTTCCCATCCACGTCACTTTCATAATACAATGTATGCTATTATTATTTACATATTAAAAGTAATATTTAATGTGATATTTTTTTTAATTAATATATACATGTCATATCAAATTTCACTTAGAAGTATCTAAATAATATTTTTATATATAAAAAATTTAAATTTATTATTTAAATGCATTTTTTATTAAAAGGGTTTCATTTGGGTCTAAAGGATTTGAAAAAAAATAATAAAAATGGTACAAAAACCGATGTTAATTGAAATTATTGTATTTGAAAATATAACTATAATATTAAATATTTCATAAGAAGTATGAAATTACATATTAATGTAAACGCATTTAATATCTTTTAGTTAAATTGAGAATTGACTTAGAGAGGTCCTTAAGATACAAATTAAGTGATTAATTTATTATAAATTAAGATTCATATTAATAAGTTGTGGATTCGAGTTTTTGCTACAGGTTATAAAATAAAATTTTTAATTTTTATTTATCTTCCCTATTAAAATTAAAGTAACGGAGGTAGAGTTTGGAAAGATGATAATTCCAAAAACATTTCAGAGACGCGTGACAATTGAACTCAATTACAACTTTTGTACATAAATAACCTTTAATTTACTGTTGTATTGCATGAGCGTGCATAGGCATTATCATGCAGGCCAACGCAGGCTATCATCAATCCCCTAGGTCAATTCTCCGCTTTCTCTATATATATGTGTCTTGTCCGTCTCTCCTCGTCTCCCTTCTCTTTCTCAGCATTTTCGGAGTCGAGGCGAACGCAAGCAGGTCTCTCTCTCTCTCTGTTTGTGCGTCTAGATCTGTGTGCTTTCTCTGGTTCGCGTGTTTCACTGTACTTGTTTTTCTTGATAAAGATTCAGTTTGGAATGTGGATCGTTTGAAGCATTCCTAGAGTCGGATTCAGATAGTTATGTTTGCTTGCTCGCTCTGTTTCTCAGATCTTCTGTTGATGCTCTGTTCACTGTTACTTTTTTCTCTCTGTTTGAGGGGTTAGGTTTTTGCCGCGTATCTGATTTCTCTCTCTCTCTCTCTCCATGTCTTCTATGGCTTCTTGTACACCTGTTTGTGTATAGATGTGTAAGGTGATTGACTGCCTTTTGTTGGATCTGAAGAGTCTATCTTTTAGATTTGAATTCGTTCTGATGTATTGTCTTTATTCTGACTTGCGGTCTTTTGAGTTTCGTTCTTTTTGTTATGTATTGGGTTGTTAGATCGATCTGTATATGAATGAAATGCTTGTTTTATTGATTGTTTTTCACCGATCCTGTCTATTTTCATCATTAGTTATGCATTCTCGTGTATTTTTGGCCTCATGTTTTTATTCCTTTTCACGCATCAAACTTACTCTCTCTCTCTCTCTCTCTCTCTCTCAACTAAAAAAAAAAGCGCCGTATGACCACTACTTGCCAGGTAGTGGCAGATCTAGGACCTTGGGTTAGTGGAGGTAAATTTTAGTATATCTAGCTGATTATACTTTTAATCGAGTTATCATCATCGATCACATCTTATCCTAGCCAAGTCAGGATTGGTGACACAAGATTGACAATGTCAATTAACTTCTAAAAGTCACATTGATATTACAAATCCATTTAATTAACTAAAAGAAATTAAATAGGTACACCTGATCTTATAATTGTCCTTGGTGAGATTTTGTAATTTTGAAAGTGTTATAATCTCAATTCATTATCAATGTTGTTAAATACATCCCTTTCAATATATGTGACCAAGCAGTCACTGTATCCAACCATTGGCTCTGATAATGCAATTGAATTTTTACTGTCTTCATTATTAAAAATGCTCTTTGTATGATTGTTGTAGGAATGTGTAAAATATGTGCTATCTTCAAGTAAATAAATCAAACAATAAACAATGCAATCCCATTTAAATATGAAAATTTATTTCTACTGCATGTATCAATAATATAAGTCACAAGTTGATTATCAAGTGCGATGGGAACAACTGCAGAAAATTCAAATGGGCATGCTTATCAATTATATATATTTAAACATGATCTACAAAGAAGCAATTCAATATTTTTGTACTGAATCTATTGGCTCTTCAAGTTGCATGTTTATAATCATATAAAATAACTCTTGACCCTGCAGTAGTGTAAGTTTGTAACTTTTGTATCCTGATGTTGTGACCACCTTTTTTCATTGCAAACATGTTATCCATGCTAGGAATATAAATTTCATGGATCTTGCAAAAAGAGCAAACTTCATCAAATAAAGATTCCCATCCATTATCCTTCAATGCCTGCATTTTATTGTTAGAGATTAGAACAAGTTTCATAGCATGAGAAATATCTTGATTTTTCCTCTGTAATGCCTGTGATAATTCATTAGTTATTCCCAATGTATTCTCATTAGATGCAAATTGAATATGAAAACAAATGATTGCATTGAACTAAGAGACCATTAGCTTTAGCTCTTTGGTCTAAAACTGTCCTCCATGAATCGTAATAATTTCTAATACATCAATCACATAAGAATACATAATCTAGCATATATTACTATGTTTAGTAATGTAGCATATTGTGCAGCGCAACCTAGGAAACCTAATCTGATCGTCTTTTGAAAATTACAAGTCACATCTTTATTTTATTTATAATATTAAAAATATACCCCATTTTCTTTTTTGGCCCTTGAATATTTTAAAATATTATACAATAATTTACTACTTTCTGTTTTATGTTAATTATATTTTTACTTCTTTGTCTTTTCAAATTGACACACTTGATATTTATTTTAGATGGCAATTTTGACTACTCATTTTTATGGTTGAGGAAGCATTTTACTTCAAAGGGCAATTCTGACTACTCTTTTTTTTGTATTAATTTTTTAATTTCATGCTTTTTGGAGACTTAGGTATTAATTGCTTGGTTACGCATGAAATATGTTGCAAGTTTGGAAAAAGATAACCTAGAGTGTGTAAATTCATTATTAGATATTACTGTTCTGGTGCAATGTCACTTTATTTGTCAAAACTTGAGTCCATGCTTCATAAATTTTTTATTACTTCATTCTCCTTCCTTTTTGTGAGTAATTATTTTTTGTCTATTTTATCATCTCTATGCTTCTCTCTTCCAGTTTATACATAAAATTGTCTTAACTATTGTGATATTTAATATTTTCAAGTCTATTTTCGCATTCATTTATATTGCAAGGAAATGAAGTTCATTATTAAACACCATGTATAATTTGGTGGTGTGTTGCCATCAGATCTTGCAAATATACTGTTTCAATGTGTTAAGCATTGGTATATCATCATATGAGTTGCCCATTTATGTGATCATGTAGCTAAGGTAGCCTGATCTAGCTACTTCATCATCGACAGAAGTAGGTTTTCTTGGATGTCCTGATCTAGTTTTTCAAGTTAGGAAAGTGACATCATGTAATATATTTAATGAGATGTTAGTGGTAATTTGTGATGTTTATAGCCCTTAAACGTGGTTCCCTGCAATGAGAATAAACTGTACTATTCTTGTTTAGAGGCTGGCTAACTTCAAATAGTACCAACTTATTATGGAGAAATGAGATGCCTTGGTCTATTATTCCAGTGAAACTCTCACTTAGAAAGAAAAAAGATACATGAGTTAGATATTAGAGCTTCTTCTGGATATTAAAAAACGTGGGTCTCTCAGCTTAGTGGTCTGATTTGCTCCATTATTCATGAGATAGGGTTTTTCTTTATTTTTTGCCCTTTTCGTTTCCACGGATGAAAGTTTTGTAAAGTTATTATGATAGTGTCTAGTTTCCCCTACTTGTTTGAATATTTGTAATTATACAAAATCATGGTTCCTTAGGTGAAACCCCAGTAGTTCAGGCTTCCATAACTGTGGTAAAGCTCCAGCTTGAGTCCTATTTACTGCCTACCAGGCAGAAAAGAAGGTTGTGTAACATGGAAGCGTACTATTAAAAGTTGTGTAATATTAAAAAGTTGTTGCTTATTTCTCTATGTGCTCTTTTGACTTTTCAGTGCCATTGGACTACACTTGTTCAAATCCAGAAGTTTATATTGCTTGATGCCAAAATCTGGTTGTTGGGTTGACTTGAGTCACTAATTCTAAAAAAATGCATGTTATAATTTATTATAGTATTTTTCTGCAGGGGTATTTATTTGCAAGTATAATGGCTGATCAGCACCAGCACCCGACCATCATTCAGAAGGTTGCTGGCCAGCTACATTTCAATTCTAGTGCTCAATTTCAGAAGCCGGGTCCCTACCAAAGGCAATTTTCAAGTGCAGCCTTCCACTATCCCAGGACTCAAGCATGCCGAGCCACCAATGATCTGTCATTGGTTGCTGCAAATGCTTCACCCGTGTTTGTCCAAGCCCCCTCTGAGAAAGGGCTCATGGGCTTTGCCACTGATTTTCTTATGGGTGGAGTTTCAGCAGCTGTGTCTAAGACTGCTGCTGCTCCAATTGAACGTGTGAAGCTTTTGATCCAAAACCAGGATGAGATGATTAAAGCTGGTCGGCTCTCTGAACCCTACAAGGGAATTGGAGACTGTTTCAAGCGAACAATGAGTGATGAAGGAGTTGTATCATTGTGGAGAGGGAATACTGCAAATGTCATCCGTTACTTCCCCACTCAGGTTAGTTGGTCTTTCCTTTTGCCATTATTGATTTGCAGATGTGCAATCTTGTGACTGGTCTTCGCTTCCCTTAAATATGAGATTTTACTATTGATTTGCTCCACAGGCCTTGAACTTTGCTTTCAAGGATTACTTTAAGAGGCTCTTTAACTTTAAGAAAGACCGTGATGGCTACTGGAAATGGTTTGCTGGTAATTTGGCTTCTGGTGGTGCTGCTGGTGCTTCTTCTTTATTCTTTGTGTATTCCCTTGATTATGCTCGAACCCGCCTTGCAAATGATTCAAAGGCTGCAAAGAAGGGAGGGGAAAGGCAGTTCAATGGCTTGATTGATGTGTACAGGAAGACACTACGATCAGATGGTATTGCTGGTCTTTACCGTGGGTTCAATATTTCTTGTGTTGGCATCATTGTTTACCGCGGTTTGTACTTTGGAATGTATGACTCTCTGAAGCCAGTGGTCCTCACCGGAAAAATGCAGGTTAGTTGATTAGATTTCAACTTGATCTTTTAATGTAAAAAAAATATGGGATTTATCAAGTGCTTGGCATCTTTCTTTACTGCAAAGCTAAGGTGGAAATTATTCAAAATGGGTAAGGTATACCATTCTCCACGGTGAACTTTCATATACTACCTTTAACTATTGACACTGCAATAACTGTCGTTCTTAGGAAAAAAAGAAAAAAGAAAGAAAAGAAGAAAGGTAGAGGAAAAGAAAAACTAAGCAATTTTCTTCAGGGCAAAGTTTTGCTTCAAAATACCAAAGTTATGAGGATTGGAACTGTATGGAAAGATTAACCCCTCAATTTAGAGATTTTTATTGTGGAAGGTTGCTATATCCACCTCATTCTCAAGATTTACTCAGATGACTTGTTTCTTGACCCGTGCAATGCTTTGTTAAGACAAATAGGTATTTTTATTAAATTGTCCTTTGCATATATGTGTAGATAAATTATCACATATATGTGATAATCAATTATTAGTCGAAGGTTATAAATTCTATTATCATTGGGTTATTTGTGTTAGATGAATAGAATTTATTCCTTTAGTTTATAACTTTTTGTTGTATAGACAAAGTAGTGAAATGTATTTTTAATTGGGTATAGTAAGCACCTGACCATTGTTAGAACAACAGTTTCATTATAATATTTATTTATAACAAAGAGATTAAGAGTTAATAATTATATTCATGATGATTAAAACATTAAAATTATACATATTAGCTTAAGAACATAAAATAGAACAGTGAGAGATTTTAATGCTTTAATTTTTTTTGGCAATTTTAAAATTACATGGTTAGTATTTATGCTTAAGGTTTTGGAAGATGGAGTAGATAATGAACATTAGGCAACACTTACTATGATGAGGAAAAATAATGTTAAAAATAATAAGAAACAAAGAATAGAGATGGGAGAAATGTTGAAGACCAGCATAAGGATGACTGAGTGGGAGGAAGAGGGTATAAAAGAGATGGTAAACTGTATTTGAGGACTAATAGATGTGGTTAAAGTGGAGAAGTGTGTAAATTCAGCTTTGTTGTGTGGCTCGTATCATTGGGTTATTAAGTACCTCCTATATGTTCAGTGAAGGCATAATTACAAATGATTTTATCTGTAATGAAATTGGATTGCTGCCTATTGAAGGTAAGCAGCAATAGATTCACCTGAGAGTGAATGGAATGGATGAAATTTGTAGTAAAGAAGGCAGAAAAAAAGTAAAGAAAATCTGATAGAGATGATTGGGCTGCTGGAATTCTTATAGTTGATCCCACCCAATGAGAGATAAGTCAAGATACAACTTGATATATAGTTGCCTCACAAAATATGGCCATGGATAGAGATGATTTGACAGGTAGAATTAGTGAGATTAAGCCTTATGACGAGAATGATGAGTTTTTTTGTCTTTGGTTTATACTTGAATATGAATTCTATGTACTAAGTTGTATTAAATATAAATCTTTATGCAATATAAGTTCTTTATAAATAGGAATCATGTGTTTGTTCGTTTAGCAAAATGTGTTCAATTAATTAAACTACCCTTGTGACATAGCAATATAATAGCCAAAGTACATGGGTTGAGTGGACCACATGGATGCCTCATAAAAGAAGTTGAGACACCATGTGGAGACCATTTATGGGGCAATACTATTTATACATGAATGATGCATTCTTTAGTGAAAGAAATGTTTTACCATGTGAACTGCTGCCTTGTGATTTATATGAATTGTCTGTGTCTAGGGGCAGTTAATTGGGGGGGTATGAAACCATTTTATATATTACCTTTAGTATATTTTTTCAACTTATTTTACCAAAAGGAAAACGAAAAGAACATCATGTTAGGTGCATGCATTCCCAAAAAGTCAATTACTAAGTGTTCAATTTTTGTGAAGCTGGTTGAATGCATTTTACCAAAGTAAATCCTTGTGTTATGACCCACATTGTAACACTCTAGTGACTGATGGGGGCAAAATCAAAGCAACAGTAGTAGTATTTATAGCTTTTGTTTGTGCAGCTAAATCCCCTTCAGTTTACCATATTATTGGGTTTAAAGAGCTCCTAACAAATTTAAAACAGAAATAAACTGAAACATTTTTCAAAAACATTTATTTTTTCTCTTTTTCTTGTACAAATCCTAGTTCCAAATGTATCATTACTGTTGGGGGAAAATAATTCAGTACTGAAGATGTCATATTTATTTGGTAGGAATGATATTGAAACATTGCTCTGGGTCAATATAGTCCTCTCACATGGTAATTTTGCTTTGATAATCTCAGGATAGTTTCTTCGCTAGCTTTGCTCTTGGTTGGCTCATCACAAATGGGGCGGGTCTAGCTTCCTATCCAATTGACACTGTCCGGAGAAGAATGATGATGACCTCCGGTGAGGCTGTGAAGTACAAGAGTTCGCTTGATGCATTCTCACAAATCCTCAAGAATGAGGGTGCGAAATCTTTGTTCAAGGGTGCTGGAGCCAACATCCTTCGTGCAATTGCTGGTGCTGGTGTGCTTGCGGGTTATGACAAGCTTCAGTTGATCGTGTTCGGAAAGAAGTATGGTTCTGGCGGAGCCTAATTGAGAGATCAACCACAGTACTCATTCTAATCTTCATTTTTTCCCCCATCGTAGATGTTGATGAAAATTCTTTCCAGAGTTCATTTTAGCGCAATTCTACTCTATTGGAATAACCAACTTGAAAGGGCGGAGTTTGTCTGCCAAACAGTTTTCTCTCAAAAGAATTTTGTTTCTTTGAAACTTGATGATTAAATTGGAGAGTGTATGGTGCGGCACCATTGATATATACTGTTGCAAGAGTACGATTCTTCTGTTTTATCAGTTGCTTGTCATTTTGGTTCTTTTTCTGGGAAGTTGATCTGTCTGGCCCGGCTTTCAGTAATGGTGCTTCCTATAGAATTATAAATGTTATTTTGTTTCTTTAAAAACAATTTATATGTGATCTGCAATTTTGCATGCTAATAAATATAAAATTAAGTTTGTTTTCTTTTTGATGGGTGGGTTTGGAATTCTTTGGTTTTTGGGTAGAGCTGGGGAATCAAAATCAAGTTCAGGTAAGCAGGGAATTTTTCTACACTATTTGGCCTCAAATTCAATTTGATTCCAAAATAGCAAAATAGGAGACGGCTATTTTGTTTATAATAATATATATATATATATATATATATATTTGGTTCTGTGGGTTTGAGCCTTTTTTTACGTGGTTGATATTATTGATTGCTTAAATGAAGAACCTTCTTTAGAGTTAAATAGAATATTGAGTTGAATCTATTTTTATTACTTTCTTCTAGATAAGATTATCTAATAACTCATTTTGCATTATTCAAAAGATTAAAAAAAAAAATTTATACACAAAACAATTTTCTTTTTCTTTATTTCCCTCAAATTTTATAACATATATAAAGTTATGATTTCTTAAGCTCGTTTCAAAATAGTAGGATATATATATATATATTTTTATACCATTTTGTGTTAGGGCTTGTGTAGTATTTAACTATATTTCAAAGGAACCTATAAATGTAAATTTTTTTTTTGGGTTGAAATTGCGATTTAAAGACAATTTTTATTATTTGGCGAAACAGCCGAGCCGAGGAGGTAAAAAGACAATAGGTTGTACGTGTAAATGTAATCCTCCTCCTAATTCATTCTCTCAAGAAGAAGCCAAGGGGGGTTTTAGAGTTGCTTGGGCTAGGCGACGCGGCCGAGGAGGGGGGAAGAATTGGATTTCTTGCAACGGTACATAACCGAACATTCATCCGTCTGTCTCTCTTTCCCGCCACAATACGAACCTTTTCTGATGGTTATTCTATTTCTCATCAACCTCCGATCCCTGCGTTGGACACCGAAGAAGCCCTTCTCAAGCCCCCCCTTCCTCTCTTCTCTCCACACACGCTCGCTCTTACCTCACAGAACCAAACCCATCCACTGGAACACCAACCACGCCTTCGTCCTCTCCAATCCCTTGCTCTCTCTCCTCGAAAATTGCAGTTCCATGTCCCACTTGAAGCAAATCCAGGCCCAAATGACCATCACCGGCTTGATCTTAGACGGCCTTGCTTCCAGCCGATTGGTTGCCTTCTGTGCGATTTCTGAATTGGGTAATCTTGATTACTGTAAAACAATATTGAAAAATGTCCAGAACACGAATGCTTTTTCTTGGAACATGGCCATTAGAGGGTACTCCGAGAGTGAAAACCCCAGAGAAGCATTTCTGTTGTATAAAAGCATGTTGAGAAGGAGTAATTCGCGGCCGGATAACTACACTTACCCTTTGTTGCTTAAGCTATGTGCTCGATTGTCGTTGTTTTGGATGGGTCATGAGATTCTAGGCCATGTTTTGCAATTGGGTTTTGATCTGGATATCTATGTGCATAATGCGGTGATTCATATGTTGGTGTCATGTGGAGAGTTAGAGGCTGGACGTAAGGTGTTCGGTGAAAGTTCTGTGAGAGATTTGGTTTCTTGGAATTCTTTGATTAATGGGTATGTTCGGGCAGGGTTACCGCTTGAAGCATTGAGAATTTATCGGGAAATGGAGGCAGAAGGAGTTCTACCAGATGAGGTTACTATGGTTGGCATGGTCTCGTTGTGCAGCCAGTTGGGGGATCTGGACCTCGGCAGAGAAATTCATTCGTGTATTGAAGAGAATGGGTTGAGTTTGACACTTCCACTTGCTAATGCGCTAATGGACATGTATGCAAAATGTGGGGATCTTGTAGCAGCGCAGTTTTTGTTTGACAAGATGGAGACAAAAACCATGGTGTCTTGGACTACCATGATTGTAGGATATGCCAAACTTAGGCAATTCAAGGTTGCTCGAAGGCTTTTTGATGAAATGCCCGAAAAAGATGTTGTGCCATGGAATGCCATGATAGGTGGTTATGTTCAAGCCAATCAATGCAAGGAGGCTCTGGCTTTGTTTCATCAGATGCTAGGGAGTAACATAAAGCCTGATGAAGTGACAATCGTTAGCCTATTATCTGCTTGCTCGCAACTTGGAGCACTTGATGTTGGAATATGGGCTCATCATTACATTGAGAAGCATAACCTTTCTCTAAATGTTGCCTTAGGAACTGCTCTAGTTGACATGTATGCTAAGTGTGGCAACATCACCAAGGCACTTCAGGTATTTCATGATATTCCAGCTAGAAATTCCTTGACATGGACAGCAATAATTGGTGGCCTAGCGCTTCATGGGAATGCACATGATGCCATATCCCACTTTTTGGAGATGATCAATGTTGGTTTGGTGCCAGATGATGTTACATTTCTTGGGGTATTATCAGCATGTTGTCATGGAGGTTTGGTTGAACAGGGCCGAAACTTTTTTGCACAAATGAGCTCCTGCTTTAACCTGTCTCCCAAGCTTAAGCACTACTCTTGCATGGTGGACCTTCTTGGTAGGGCTGGTCTCTTGGAAGAGGCAGAAGAGCTTATTAGGAGCATGCCAATGGAAGCAGATGCTGTGGTGTGCGGGTCATTGTTTTTTTCTTGTCGAATCCATGGAAACGTTGATATGGGAGAAAGGGCTGCTAGGAAACTACTTGAGTTGGATCCTCATGATAGTGGAACTTACGTGTTACTTGCAAATATGTATGTGGAAGCTAGAATGTGGGAACAGGCTGGGAAAGTGAGGAAGATGATGAGGGATAGAGGGTTAGAGAAAACTCCTGGTTGTAGTTTAATTGAGGTGAATGGTTGTGTTTCTGAGTTCATTGTTAGAGATAAGTCACATCCTGAATCAGAACAGATCTTTGGATGCTTAGATCAGTTAACAAGGCATATAGAGCTTGTTGAGTTCGTACCTGATATTCTTCTTCTTGGAGATGACCTTCTTTTTGGCTCTGAATCTGGCATTTGAATTTGAATATTTGTTCAGGTAGATTTCTTCCCCATTCTTCTGTAGTAGTTTTCTTGTTATAGTATCCAAGATCCATATTAAAATCTAATCTTGGAAGGAGTTTCTAGCCACCATTTATATGCTTCAGTTTTTTGGTTGGATAAATTCTTATTGCAGGGTTTATTTTATTCAATTACATGTTTGCTGTTCTCTTTAGTCTTGATAAAGTCAAGTAATCAAGGATATCCCCCTGATGAGTCAAGATTTTCAAATTTGTGGTCAGTGGGTCATACTCAGTTGCTAGCTTCTAGTTACCTTTCATTGACATAATATTTTGAGACACCTCCAGATAAAATGAGATTGTTTCTTATGAAGATTATTTTTGGTCATAACAATGATTTTTTTCCCTCCAGGGCTACACGTTCATGGTCTACCTCATTTTGTGTGTGTGTGTGTTGTTTAACTGGATCTATGTTATTTCTCACTTTTCTGTTCTTCCATTCTTATTATCTTTACTGATGCACCAGGGATTATCCCCGCTCTTGTTCTGGTCTGTCCAAGATGTTTGATTTAATTATGGGGAGTTCTCGGATAAACTTCTCTCTGTAACATAAACCTCATGACGTGGATGCAGCAATTGCAAGTCTACCATTTTGTTGCCTGTGGACTTGGCAATTCCAAGTCTGTCATCGGTTGCCAATAACTGCTTGAACAGTTCTCTCGACGGCCTTTCAGACAATTCCAAGGAGGATGAATCTTTGCAATGTCCATATGTTTTGACCGCTGCAGGTATGTGAAATAATGTGATTAGACATTTAAGAGATGCCAATTCTCTAATTTCTGCACAGCTGGTTGGGTTCTTTTGTGTAAAAAGGAGAACTGGATTCGGTGCCATATCCACAGAAAAAAAAAAAAAAAGTGGGTAATTTTCTAGGGACGGGGAGCAGAGTTTTCAATATATCATGTCTTCCTACTTCCTTAAATTTGATGTAATATGTAACACCAATTTTCACCTAATTTGAAATTTACCTTCAACTGGCTTTTCACTTTACACTCTGATCCACTGTTCAATTTCAGGAAACATATATACAAAGCCTCAGGGAGGTATGTTGGTGACCATTTGCTCTAAACCTATCCTCGGACATTGCTTAAACTGATTGCTGCAATCCAGGAAAGCGGAAACTTGATGGCTTAAAGGTTTCTTCTAAGCAATAAAAATGGTATGATTTTGCCTTGAGATTCAACATGCTTTCTGTTGTCTCATATTTTTGGATGTTGTTCTTCAATGTGACACATATGGTTCTCTGTATCCATAGATCCTAATTGGAAAATTTCCTTTCCATTTTCTTTGGTTACTTACCTTCTTGGCGGGTACAGTGATCTTGGAGTTATCTGAGGAGACTCGCCCAAACCAAGCAAAGCCTAATCGGCACGGCAGCGAAAATTGGAGATGGAATGGGCGGCTGACTTGCTATTATTAAATTGAAAAGGAAATCAATTGATTGAGGCCGTGAAGAAGTCCAAGTCCAAATTGCAATTGGAATTGGAGTGGGGCCCGTGGAGAAAATTGGTGGGCTAGGGCGCCGCACTTGGTATATATATAT
Source organism: Diospyros lotus (assembly GCF_014633365.1). NCBI lineage: Eukaryota > Viridiplantae > Streptophyta > Magnoliopsida > Ericales > Ebenaceae > Diospyros > Diospyros lotus. The sequence goes on along the minus strand of NC_068338.1, from coordinate 24,017,847 downwards.
AAATAATATATTAGGGAGCGTTTGTTAATCAAGATATGAGATGGAAAAATCAAAATATGGGATGTATCCCGAACTTTTATTATTTTCAACATGTTTGTTAAATTTATCTAATAATTCTTGAAAATATCATTAATGACTTCTTATCTTGATTGTTTAAGATGTGCTTATCTCTCCCCCTTAAGATAAGCATATATTGGTCTTTATAGACAAGAAAAAAATGACGATTGTGTCGTTTAGTGCATTTTAAAAAATTTAACAAACAGCTTGATAAAAATCTTGAAATGTTTTTCAACCTTATCTTGATTATTTTATATCTTAGTCCGGAAAGCATTCTGACCTTATCTTGATACTCTCTTATCTTGTTTATTTTAACAAACGCTACCTAGTAGAAGAAAAAGAGAGAGGAAGCGGAAGTAGAACATATGAAAAGCAGGGCCGATGAAAGCGGGCAAAAGGACAAAAGATTATGTTAGATTTTTGTACTTTTTGTTTTATTATGTCTGGTTAAGATTTTTAGTTTATTTAATTTCTTGTTAAAATGGATAGTAAATTTATGAGGACCATATTATTGGTATCCCTTAAATTATATAATGAATGTAAAATGACAAAAATACCTAACGAGTTTCATTGCCCTAGATGAGGGGTAATTTAGTTATGCGACTTGTGCCTTAGCGCCTTGAATAAAAGATAGTTTAGTCATGCGCTTCACTTCCTTAGATGAGGGGTATTTTTATCATTTTACATGCATTATGTAGCCCAAGGGGTATCAATAGTATTTTCTATTTATGATATTCTGTTTTTAATTTTAGTTATTATTTTTATTCAAATATTTGTGTTTCTTTGTATTTAATATTAATGATTGCATGATTTAATTAATTAAAAAGACTTATTAGTTGATTGAATTATGTGATATATAGCTAAATTGAATTCATAATTTGTAATTGTTATAATGTTCCGTTAAAGTAACAATTAAGCAGAACAATCATGATCCAAATTTTTGTTGTTTGCTTAAAAGAAACATAAAATGAATTAAATAATTTGATGTTTGTTCAATTGTTATTCATCTTTAACGTTTTAGTTCATAATATTATTAATAAATTCATGAGGATTGCTTAATATTAATTGGTTTATTGATAATAACTAATTTGGGTGCTGGACTCATATTAATGAAATTAGAGGGTAAAATTTTCTTGCTTTTTGATAATCTTTGATTAAATATTTGACTATAGAAAAAGAACCATGTTACTTGTACATTAATGACTACACCTTGGACATGTGCACAAATGACTAAAATACCCTTTGTGCCTCACCATTTTAGATGAAAGGTATTTTAATCATGCATCTCACTGCCTCACCACCTTAGATGAGAAGTATTTTTGTCATTTTAGCTATATGTGTAGTCCAAGGAGTACAAATAACATTTTTCACAAAAAAAAAAATATATAAGATATCGGTGATCAAGTTGCTATAGTGAGTAATTTTCCTTGAATTAATATTATTTCCAATTAAATTTTGTTGTTCAATTATGTTTTTTTAAATTATTCTTTTGTTAATTAATTTATAACATTAAAATCTCCTTTTTTTATTTATTTTCATTGATTTATTGTGATATTAAATTTGAGTGATTAGTTTTTGGTGCATTCGGCTCGCATCAAGCACCAAAACCTTTTTGACATCGACGAATCCCTTAACCATCACAAGAATCTTTTCATATTTCGATAATGATATGAGAGTTCCTGAGAAGTATCTAACAACAGCTCAAGACAATATAAGTAACAGTAAAGTATTATTTCAATATTATTTCAAATGTATCTATTATAGTTAACGATTACCGTATGTTATAATCTTTCCATTATCTAACATCTCGACTGAATGAGAGTTATAAAGTGATAAACTTACAAACTCAGTAACTATGTGTCCAATCTTATTAGAGTGACTAAATGATATCTCATGAAACACCTTTCTCGATAAATCAATTTATCTTAGTCAGGGACATTTTTGTCACACTAACAGTAGATCACATAGGAAGTTCATCTCATCAATGACGTTGAGTGTGATGAATTCTATTCTTGAGCACCTGTCTTCATATACCAATAATATGAAACCACATAGATGAACCTCTTTATCTCGTAATTGGATGGTTCGACCTATTAACAAATCTTGCACACTAATACACAAAACAATCGAATTAGTTCAAATCCAATGATCAACTACATTATCACAATTAGACGACATGATCATTATCCATAATGCCATATAGTCAGTGATTTGCGTCACGTTTAGTGGATTATTCTCCAAAAATCATCCACATATTTATTAGAGACATCCCTATATTATATGGCATGCGATTTACCATTTATATCATTAGTAACTTATACTGATCAAGGTAATAAACGCTGTAGTAGTCCTTACTTAACTAATAAGAGTTCTCGTCCAATTAATCTAATAACCAGGAATCACTTAAGAAGTCATGTCACCAATAATTTTATTACACAATCTCAACAACTTGAGAATAAAACTCTCAAACAAGAGATTTTATGACTCATTCATACAATAAACTGTAGATTTTATGAATGATGAAAATTTGTCTTTTATTGAGATATACAAATATACAACAAATATATTTATTACAAGTTCACTATATGTCATTTAAATATAACATTAGGATATACACTACTAACACTTCACTAGTGAAAAATCTTATCAAATTGAGTCAGATCATAAATCATTTTACTTATTTGTCTCGTCATCATTGTTATTTCTTATTTAATTCTCTCTTTTTCTTCTTTTCGTTTTTTTTTTTGGTTATTTTCTCGTAGGAATATCAAATAGAAAATTAATGATTTTAAAATTTGAGTGAATCGGCCGGTCCAACCGGTTGAATCGACGACTAGCCAGAGGTGGGGTTCGGTTGGCACAGTAAATATGAGCATTTGCACATGCACATGCACATGAAATGTTTGCAAATCTGAGCATTGATGAATGATTTTATCCTTACAATTTAATTTAGGTTAAAATTCACTATATCTTATAATTTTACATGTTTAATTATTTTTATAGTTTTTCAATCAAAAATTTTCTTTCATATTAATTTTTGGTCAAAAAATTAAATTTAAGAATAAAACAAAAATTATCACGATCCCCCAATTAATCTATTTTATCTTACTTTTAAACCAATAATTAAAATTAAATAAAATCCATCCCAAAGCAAATTACTCCAATTTATATATCTTTATATAGTGGAAGCAAAGTAATTTTAAAATTATTAAATTTTTAATTGCTTTTTTTATCTTTATTAAATTATCAAATACACAATTTATTTGAATTTTTTAATAATAATAATAATATATTTTTCTTAATAATCTATTTTTTCATTAGTTTAAGGATAAATATATCATATTTAAGGATAGTATATGTTTAGTTTAAGTATATGTGTGTTAATGGAAGAAAAGTCAGACAAGAATTATACATGCATGTATGGTGTGTTAGGTTCGACTTAAGGGCTTAGGGGATTCTAAGCCATCATTAATTTAGGGAGCTCAACTCTTTAATGAAAAATTAAAAAATTATTTATTTTATTTTAATAATAAAATTAAAATAATTATTTATTAAATTAAAGGGATTGGGCCCTAGGCAATTATCTCACCAGTTGCCCGTTCAGCCGACCTTGAGTATGTTTCTATTCATTAGAAAAGTTATGTGTAATTAAAATGATGCAATAATGATATTTTTAAAATTGTTAGCTATTTTAATATCACAAATTGAGAACGAAAGAGAAAAAGAGTATTTTTAATTTTAAATCTTTTAAAAGTGTTTCAATAGAGAATCCAAAATAGAGGAAATGATAGTTTATTTTTTGAACAGTTCATTTAGGTTACAAACGTCAATTTATTATTAAAATAAAATAATATGTTAGGATATAAAAAAAATAATTAAAATTTTATATCACAAAATAGGGGTGCCCAAGAGGCGAGGACGAGCGACCGCGAGACACATGTCCAATGGCCGGCAGCACACCCGCTCGCTCTGGAGGACAACGGTGGGGGATTGCAAGCGTTTGGGCATCGGTGTTTCTTGTTTTGGAGAGGGGGAAACACCGGAAAAGAACCCTCATACGTGATTTGAATCTCTGTTGAGATTGCGGGTTTAGGGTTTATGTGATTCGCTGCAATCCCCTGCCCTACACCCCCACGGTGTGGCACCTGCACCCACTGCCTTTCTATAATAAAGCCGTCAGTTTTATTCTGAATTGTCGATGTGGGATTCGGGTCATATGTTTCTGAATTGAGTAAAGCACCAACGGACAAAGTCCCGAGTGGACACGTGGCGGCGTTGGCAAAGGACCCGTCCGGCACCGTTCTCATCCTTGAAAGACACTCAGAAAGAAGATGGAAAGACGACTGTGAAGATAAGAGAGAGAGAGAGAGAGAGAGAGAGAATGACGAGCAGAGGAGGAGGAGGAGGAGGGAAGACTGTAGTATGCGTGACGGGAGCATCTGGATATGTAGCTTCATGGCTCGTCAAGCTCTTGCTTCTTCGCGGATACACTGTCAGGGCCTCTGTTCGTGACCCTAGTTCGTTCTCTCTGTCTCTCTCTCTCATTAAATGTCTATATATTATTATATATGATTTATAAATTGTTGTCTGGGCAATGATATGACCAGGTTTATTTTATGTTTTTGGTTTCTGATTTTGGTAGTCGTGCTGTTTGCTCAGTTCGTTGAGTCATCTGGCCAATTGGGCGCATGGGTCCGGGTCCCCTTCCCAATCCTGCCCTCTGCCTCACCCGTTTGCATTTACCATCAATTAACCCTGGAAAAAAGAACATAGATGAAATTTTTGGCAAATCAAAAGCAGCTACGGAGAAAAAGAATGAGCGAAATCAAGAAGTATAGTCATGTATGCACACGTATCTAGTCTAGGATGGTAAAAGAGGGAACGCTAATTTGTAGCAGTTTATATGATTGATTCGCATATAATATACTGTTTTTTTGGATAGCTTGTTTTTGGGTACTTTTTTCTGGGAAAAACCTGTGGGGGTAAGTATGAGGATTTATGCATACAAGGGCAGATCCAAAAATTTAGGTTGGAGGGCTGAATTTTTTTTTTTTTTTTTTCTTTGGGGGGGGGGGGGAGACAGCAAGTAAGGGTGAGGCCGACTGGCTGAGTCGTCAAGCGTGAGGAGAGGGCGAAAGCCCAAGAGGCAGAGGGTGAGCAAGAGGGCAAGAGCCGAGAGGCAGCGAGAGCGAGAGGGGTCGAGCGAGAGCAAGAGAAAAGGCTGCAAGGGTCGGAGGGCAAGCGAGACAGAGAACGAGTGAAAGCAAGAGGGGCTAAGCCCTAGTGAGAGCAAAAGAGAGCCAACAAGAGCGAGGGTAAGGGCGAGCGCGAGCGGACAAGCAAGAGAAAGGAGACAGAGAATGAGAGCAAGGTCGAGAGAGGAAGGAGAAGAGAAGAGTTTACAGGCAAGTGGGCTGGGCTGAGATGAGCTAAACTGGATTTGGGTTTGTCTTTAACCTTATAAATTTAATTTTTGTAGTGGGCTACCTTGGGCTTCAGCTCAGGGCAGCTCACGTTTAAATTCGCCTCTGTATGCATATCACATAAAGCAGAAAATTGACAATATCTGGACTGGAGTAAGCAATGACATTACATGCGTGACAAGATATGGGTGGGCCGAAAAAGATCAAATATGAGAAATATTTCAAATGCTTATCTTTTTTAACATGTTTATTAAATTTATCTGCTGTCATTTAGAAAATATGTCATGACTTCTTATTTTGATTTTTTCATATATGCTTATTTCCTCCCTCCTTAAGATAAAAAATAAATAACGTTTGTGTTCTTTAATATATTTTAAAAAAATTAACAAATAATTTGATAAAAATTTTAAAATATTTTTTAATTTTATCTTGATTATTTTATATTTTAATTTAAAAAATATTTTAACATTATCTTAATATTCGCTTATCGTGCTCATTTTAAAAAAAACTCCCTAAAAAGTACTACGGAAGAAAGGTAACTCAAACTACGTCTGTTGTGTGTGAATGTGAAAGTGCCCATCGGAAGAAACCATCCAGTATCAATTAATGGACGGTTGCTTAAAGAAAAGGTACTGTTAGATATTTAGTTTTTTGTACCATTACTCATTTTAACCTTTTGGCTAGGTTAGAAAGAACTAAAAAAATATAAATAGTGGATGCCGTTTTGACCATGGGCATAAAATTTAAAATTTAAAGTTGTATTTTTAAATTTATTGCTATATTTACTATATACTATTTCATATTTTTATTAGTGTTCACATTAAGTTATTTCATAGCAATATGAAAATACAATCTAATAAATGCATGTAAATAAAATTATTTAAAAGTTATATTATTAATTATACATATGCAAAATACAACTATAGATATTTTGAATGCACCTCCCTGTTATTTATTAATTAATCTTGATCAATCTTTTAACTCATGATTTAAGAGTTATTTAAAAAAAAACATTTGTCCCCTTTAAAAATGGTTAAGATTTTTTAATATTTTTATTGATTAAAAATTAAATTTAAAAGGTTAATTAATATAAAAAATAAAACATATTTATATGTAAAGAGAGATAATAATATAAAACACTTTTTATGACTTAAAAGAAGATTAATTTTTAATTGACATGTTGCAAATATAATTCTAAGTAAATAATAAAAAATAAAAATATCATAAATATTTGGTACAAGCTGTTACAACATGAAAAATTGGGTGTTGGTTGGTATGGTTGAGATTGGATGGTACAGGCTTGAATATAGTGGTATTCATATGCAAGCTAGTTTGGAATATGTTTATTTTGTACTATTTTTCAGTTGTTATGGTATTATATTGACTGGTGCGGTACAATATTCAGAATTGTGCTATAGGGGTAGTGTGTTGTCACATTCCTAGGGTTACCTAGGGTTGTGATTGGAATTAGGGAGAGAAATTGGATGATAGAATTAAAGGAGGGAGAGAGAAATCAAAAGAGAGAAAGACAGAGAGGGAGAGATTAGAGAGGAAACGAGAGGGAGAGAGAATTAGGAAGATAAGAATCCACTTCATTCATCAACATGCCTTTCTCTACATATTAGGGCCTATTTATAGGCTATTCAACAGTAAATGAAATCTGAAAAATAGCATCCATGTGCTCTTAACAACTCACAAAATACCTCCTACTAACTACTATAACCTTATTACAATAATACACTTCTAACTACCCTTGAGTTGTGACGTGTGTGAATTCTAAAAAAAAAAAAACTGTCACAGTTTCATCAAACTTGGGTCTTGAAATAATTATAATAGCATGTAGATATGTATAATACAAATGAGGACAAGTATTCTTGGTTGGTGTAATTTCAATATACTTGGAGCCTTCGCTATCAAGACAGACCTTTCATTTTCAATTATTATTTGTAGGAGACTTAGACTGATTGGGCTATTACTGGATGAAATCTGTATCTCATCTCATCTTCCCCTATAAAGGCTAGTTTATTAGAAGTGTTTCTTTCTACCTATGTTTACCTTTTAGTATTTGAAGGCCAAAAGGTTGTTCTCCTACATGACTATATCTAAGCTAACAAGGTAATATGTTACACGAAACACATCCTAATCGTTTTACAAAATCTCTGTCAGCATTTGAGTGAATGTTTTGTCCCAACCTTCCCACCCAGTTATTGACAAAGATGTTAGGAATGGATGTTAAATCTATAGTATCTTTGGTTGTATGTATTAACAAATAAGGCTTTTGTTATAACAAATTTTACAGGATTGACTAAGGAATGTTAAACAATCCCACATGCAATTGTTTTTTTTTCTAGTTAGTGGCACCATCATCACTGGGTGGGCTTGTATCTTCGTCTTCTTGTTTTTTAAGCTGATTTATAGGTTTAATATCTTTTTTCTTAGAGCAGTCTATTTATAATTTAACAACATTGACAACTATTTAATACTAGATATTCTCCAATAGGTGATCTAAATAAGACAAAGCACTTACTTGCCCTAGATGGAGCAAAGGAGAGGCTTCACCTGTTCAAAGCTGACATACTGGAAGAAGGCTCTTTTGACACCGAGATTGATGGGTGTGAAGGTGTTTTTCATACAGCCTCACCTTGTAACCTGTATGTTATGGAGGAGAATGCACAGGTAAATACTGTACATGTCGGTGTGAATTGTTTCTTCCCCCTTCTGTTATTATGGCATTGTTATCAACCTTACAGTTTTAGAAGCCGCATTTTTTTTTTTCAATGTGAGTTTCAAGAGTTTTTGCCAATGTATTTTGTCTTATTATTCTGCATATTCCTTTTTAATGATTTCTATTTCTCTTCAAAAGCTGTCATTTTTTAGTTTCTGTTTGTTGTCTAGTTTTATGAATCCTCTGGGAGTCCTGTTAGGCTGTGAAGGCCTCGTGATATGGAAATATAATGATGAAAAAAGTGTATCCTTCAATCAGTGCAATTTTCATGATTTTGTTATTAATTGTGTTCTTTCAATCATTTGTTAAAAGTTATACCATCTTGCTGTTATAATGATAAGATTCAATGCTACAAATGGTCACTTGACTGTTTGTTGCCGTCCTCTTTTCAGGCAGAGTTGATTGATCCTGCAGTAAAGGGAACAATTAATGTTCTTGCATCATGTGCCAGAGTCCCATCTGTGAGAAGAGTTGTTTTGACATCCTCCTCAGCTGCAGTAATAAACAATGGCTGGCCTCGAACACCTGATGTGGTAGTTGATGAGACTTGGTATAGCACGCCCGATGTTTGTAAGAAAATGAAGGTGTGCATATCTGCCAATAATTTTCATTAACTTTTCTTACAATTTTTAATCACCTGAAAGCTTTGATAACTGAAAGCTTTGTGGTTAACCTTCAATTGCCTTTGAGAAACAATATCCATGACCAATCGAGAGTACATTTTGCAAAGAAACTATCTATTGGGTTTCAAATGGATGCGTTGAATTTAATATAACCAATAAAGGAGAAATCGATTAGTATGATTCTAGGATAAAAGGGACTTAGAAATTTCTACATTACAACCAATTGCCATAAGTTGTTATAGGAGATAGTCCTCCAATTTTTTTAAGGATATTTATTTAGAGCACCAGAACCACCTCAAGAAACAATTAGGTTATTTCACAAGCATATTAGCATTGAAAAAGGTCATTGTTGTCTAGGAAAAACAATAAAAAATCGTCACATAAGATTAAGTACAGTGGCACTTAAGCCTCATGCCAAACTAGAATTCTTTGGAGATTGTTTGTGGATATCAAAGAGAATGCTTATATTAGGTTGAAGATAGAGGTGTTGAACACGGTATTTTATTTACTCATTTATTGATTGTAGATACCTCACTTTGATATGTTTCAACTCAGCATGAAGTGTTGAATTCTTCAAAAGGTGAATGACACTCTGATTATCATAGAATAACACATAACTATCTTGGGTAAAACCAAGTTCTTGCAGAAATCTCTTCAGTGAAATCAACTCTTTGCTCACTTCAGTAATTGCAATGAACTCTGCTTCTATAGCTGACAATGCAATACGCTTTTGCAATCTAAATTGTAAGTCATGTGTCACATATGCTCTTTAATGTCCCACTCAACTAGTCAAGGCAAAATTATTTGAATGGAGTGTCCATCCTTGATGAACTTGTAAACTCTGGCCTCTATTTGAAATACCTTCAAGATCCCATGCTGGGAGAGACCTAGGGACTTGCTTAACCTTGGATGTTGTAGCCATTCCATTGTTGGAATTAAATAGGGATATGTTGGAGGCAAATATATTGGGAGATCTTGCCTTAATGTGGTTGAAACGAGTACATTAGGGTTACTGTATGATCAGGAATTAGTTTACTCTACCCGACAGATCTATCGAGGGGGTTACCGAAGGGCGACAAGGCGAAGGCAGCGGCGGTAGGCGGTTCCATTGGCAGCCATGGGAAGGGGAGAGAGAGGAGAGAGCAAGTGGGCAAGGCAATGGTAGGGTTTGAAAATTTGCAATTTGGGCGCATTTTTGTCTTTTTGGTGTCCTTCGGTAACCCCCTCGATAGATCTATCAAGCAGAGTAGAAAGGTCCGTATGATAAGGGAACTAGTTAGGTAGAGAGTTCCATAGTAGAGATGCGGAGGTGCTGCAAGTGTCCTTAATGGAGAGTGATGGTGAGGGAGTTTTGATGGCTAAAGGATCTCTCCTGTAGGGAGTCCCATGAGCCTTAATTGAGTATGGGGTTCAAAAATCCCCCCATGATGGCTGGGTCATATAGAGCACTCAAATGGAGAGTTACATGGCTAAACTGGGGTTGTGTGACTACCATTTTTATGTATGATCCCGACGCTTGGATAGAAATGCCATAAAGGTTTACATGCAGCTTCATGAGATTGACACTTGGAGAAGCACGTGTAGAGCTCAGCGTATTAGGGGAGAGATTATAGAGATCAATGTGTTGCATTATGAGTTTGGCACTTGGAGATTCACATCATGGAGAACTTAGGAGGGATGTGGAGATGTGAATAGCTGACATGGAGGTGATATGGGGTGCCACTTTGGAGTACACAATGTCTACCCACATTGATAAACTAGACTTTCTATTTCTTGCTTTTTGCCTGTTGGTAATTTTATTTTCTAATTGCTTTATTTATTTATTGCTTTAGTGAACTCATGCGAGGTGATGCTAATTTAAATGTCTGCAGAGGCTGATAGTAATTCAGGAACAAAATGTTGGCTTTTAGGTAAGATTTGAAAGTGATGAAATTTAATAACTAAGAATTAGTTTCATTGCTCTTACAAAAATAACAATAACAATAACAATTTCGCTGCCCTCAAGAAAGGGAAATTTAACCCTAATGTTACCAACAACTTACTCCAAAAGCTTTACATTTGACTATGTTTAGATAACTCCTCAAATTCTAATTTGATAGGGATTGTTGTATCTCACGTGATCAGATTAATCTGATGGAGGAAATGTCTCGTCGATAATTTTTGTTAGATGGTGATTCTAATTTAGGGATTAGGATAGGTTAGGTAGACCTGATCCCCCTATGATTGTGATTTGGAGTCTATAAATAGGCAGTCTTGGTTTAGTTGTTGAAAGACCATTCCCAATAATCTGTGGAATGATATATCCAAATTATTGTGGTTGTGTGTCATGTGAGTGTGTTCCACAGCTTAATAACCAAAGTCTTGGCGTATGGAGTGTGACCAATTATTTGTAGCCATGAGGTTAGTGTTTGGTTTGATTAGTGGATTATTCCCTTGTGATGGGATTGTGGAGATAGGTTGTTGAGTTGAACCATGTTAATTTTCTATCTTTGTTTACTCGTTTGATTTTTGTTAGTGTTTATGGTTTACGCAATTCTATCCTAAGAGATGGATGTGGCCCTAGCAATGTATATCAATTTCTCATGTTGAAATTTGTAAAAATATTTTGTGAAAGATTAAATAAAAAAAAATGATCTTGTGAGTTTGCTTCTCAATGATAGATGGACTTGGTAATGAAATGGGATTATGAACTTCGTTCTCACAAAATGATTTATTACTTGTGTTTTTATTTGATATGATGGTTCATAGGTCTTATATGGATTTCTTAGACCAGGAAAAAATTCTTTGCATCTATTTGGTGAATTATCTGATTCGACCAAGTTTCTTGAGATCTGCAATGTTCAAGTAATACTCCACAAATTTTGGTGGCTTGTGCTCTCAAACTTGTTGCTTATTATTTCAAGAAATCATATTTTTCTCCCGGTGGTTTTTCAACTGAATTTTCCTTTCTATTTTGGTTTGTGTGACATTTTTGTTAGTCTCTTAAGGTATGACCACTCAAGAAGGGGGTGAATTGAGTGTTTAAAATTTTTCTTTCTTTTAATAAATATTATTGATTAATTAATTTCTATAAATTATTTTCTTATAATTAAATTCTTGTTATTTAATTTTAAACAAATTAAAATTTTGTAACTATATATATGTGAGCTTGAGATTAATAAATTGCAAGCCACAAGATATAACAAGAATAAATAAATGAGGCACAAGATAATTTATAGTGGTTCGGTGTCTCCACACACCTACTCCACTCTCCCTAGGTCTCAACCACCCTTGGGGTTTCACTAATTTCACCAAGGTTTCCACACTATCTCATCTTGGAAACTAGATACACTCCTAGATTATAACGGGTTCTAAGAAAACCACCAATACCAAGGTTTTCTCCCTAACTTATCTCGGAAACTAGATTTTAACGGTTTTAGGAAACCTATACAATCTACAATGATAATTTAAATATTACAAATAATTTGTCCACACTTGGACACAAATAAGCAATTAAGAACAAATTATACAAGGTAATAATATTTAAATAAATAAATAAATTTGTAACCTCAAATGAAGAAGTTTGGATTTTTCGTAGAAAACTTGAAGAACGTTTCTCCTTTTGCCTTGTGGCTCTTCGGTGGATGTGCAATAATTTTTCAAGAGTCTCAGATTGCTTGGAAATTAGCTTGAGAGCTTTTTGGAGCTTTTGAGTGTTTTGGATAAGCAATATGAGCAATGGATACTCTCCAAAATGAATTTGGAGCTATTTATAAGCATTCTGGAAATTACTGTAGCGACACTGTAGCAATGGTTAAGTTCACAGTAACAACGGTCAAGTTCATTGTAGTAACAGTAATGTGTACGATTTTTTGTTCAAATTTTGTAAAATTATTTTTTATACATTTTAAAAATAATTTGAATGGAGAATAACATTTTTGAAAATACATACACTATGAAAAAAAAATGTTTAATAAATTAATTTAAAAAATATATTTTTAATAGAAAATAATATTTTTGGTAATACATATACTATGAAAAATATTTTACAAATTAATAAAACATAATTCGATACTATAATTAATATATTTAATAAAAAAACTCTTTTTGTTAATCACTAAAAATACTATATTTTGTATATTGAAAATTCTCTTCTTATTAATCATCAAAGCTTAATTAATATGAGTAAGTTGATTCAACATTTTTCTGTTAGGCTTGGTATCCACTTGCAAAGACTTTAGCGGAGGATGCTGCTTGGAAGTTTGCCAAAGAGAAGGGTATTGACATGGTTGTAATGAACCCTTCATTATGTATTGGTCCTCTATTGCGGCCAGCCCTTAATGTAGGTGCGACTGAAATTATGAAGTTAATAAATGGTATGTGATCTTTATCTAAGCTTATTTATTTCTCTGTGTACAGAAGTTGGCAGTTCTTCAATGACCCAAATGTGGGCAGAGACATCCTATGACTGATTCAGTTTGTTTACAAATTAATACTAGTCACTGAGAATCTCAGTCTCTCAATTGAGTTAGTTAAGTCAAGTTATCATAATTTTTTCTTAAGCTGCTTTTCAAGGAATCAGAGGCCCTATTTTGTCCTTGTCATGCAGGTGAATCATTTCGAAATTTTTCCTTTGGGTGCATTAACATTAAAGATGTGGTGAATGCACATATTCAAGCATTTGAGATACCTTCAGCTAGTGGAAGATATATTTTGACTGAGAGAGTTGCACACTTGTCTGAAATTATGGAGATAATAAGGAAGCTTTTTCCTGATTTTCGACTTCCAGAAAAGTAAGTGCAAGGATCTGACTTTCATTCCTTTGTGTTATTTCAGTTAGCTTAGACATGGAAGCATTTTGAGTACATAAAGGATAATGAGGAAAAGAACTCTAGAAATCTAGGAACATTTGGAAAGAGAAGCATATAATTGTTACATAAACTCGGTTATTAAAAGTTGAAGATGTTTTATATCTGTGCATCAGTTTATGTGAAAGTGTGGAAATACATAGCTTTGAAAGTATGTATCTGTAGCTAACAATCATCAATCTGAACCAATATTGCAATGCATGTAGGTTTATTTCTCAAACAGTTCACAACCTTCTGATCCTAAGAAGCATCAATACGGAGATGTCTAAGGAAGTGGATAGAGAGACCAGTAGGATTGGATCACACGCCATCAAGAGAAAGTAGGCACAAGTTAATGTGGTTCTGTCTCAACAAACCTAAGTTCTTGATTCCAAACGTTGGGCTAAATTCACACAATGAATTAAAATGCAGCTTTAAAGGAAAAATTACAAACTGTTTCATGATGCAGTAGATTATGAAGGAATTAGAGTGAGATTTATCAAGAGTTAAGCAAGATTTAGTTGTAACTAGCTAGCCAGGGACATGGACCCCCCCCCCCCCCCCCAAAAAAAAAAAAAAAAAAAACCCCACAACACACATACACAAATCCAATGCCCTCATTCCCCCACCCAAAACAATTTTATCTCAAAAATTTGTGATTTATTAGGTCATTAATTAGTTATTACATCTAGAATGATGCCAATTTTAATATTTACATAAAATATTAGGAGAATTTAAGTTTGGAAGAGACGTCACAAAATATTGCTTTTCTCATCATTTTGTATAGTAATCAACATCATCAAATTAGCCCCCCCCCCCAAAAAAAAAAAATAAAAAAAATAAAAAAGGGAAATGCTAAAACATTGCCTTTTCTTGTTGCCTTTATTCTGCATCATCGTCATTCATGTTAGTCTTTGTTGTTTTCAGTTATGCAGATTATTTTCAACATGTATTTTTTCTCTGCTTGCAACGTTCTTACAAATTTCATTTTGCCCATGATCCTAATAATTGCTCTGCTTCTGTGAGAGATGAAAAGGTGTCTGAAACTTTGTCTTTTTATCTCCGAGATGCAGTAGAATCAACTATTCAATGAATTTAAGCCTTTGACTAAAGGGCGCCCCCCAGTCTCTACTCTGCGAGGGTGCTTTTTCTTTTTTTTTTTTTTAATATTCATGCAATTTAACTCTTGCTTTACAAACAAGCTGTTCCACTGCTTGAAACTGACTTCCGAGTCATAAAGAAGCAACCTTGTTGTTTCTACTGAAACTCATCCTCATTAAGCTCAAATCAAGATTGTTTTGAAAATTTGCTAGTTTTGAGTGGTAGATTTCTATCCGGCCTCACTTCTCTGACATCTTTTCAGGTGCGAGGACGACAAGCCATTTATGCCAATTTACCAGGTATCCAAGGAGAAGGCGAAAAGAATTGGCATTGATTTCATCCCTCTTGAGCTGGGCATCAAGGAAACGATTGAAAGCTTGAAGGAAAAGGGGCGTCTCGATGGCTAAGTTTTCAGAACAGACCAAGATTGGCACCTATCTTGTTGTATAGTGCAATGCTAGCTAGTTTCAAACTTTCAATAACTTCTGTCTGCTTGAGATGATATTATCCAAGAATTTTAGTTGAGCATTCTTCACTCACCAGTAGGGAAAGAGAAACTTGTATAAACCATGGTTTTACGCTGTTTTGTGATGGTTTAAAACGTTTAAGTGTCTTCTTATATATATAGATATGTAAGAACTCTACATTTAATTTTATACACGCGCCCGTGCATGCGTATGGACTATGTATATTTAGAATGAATTAGGGTTTCTTTTTATCTGCTAGTTTTTTTTTTAAAACAAATAGGGACTTAATAAAAATGAGTTTTTGAACAGTCATTGTCTTCAAATTCAAGTTTGAAGAGGCAGAAGAGCTTATTATGAGCATGCCAGTAGAAGCAGATGCTGTGGTGTGGTATGGGGGTCATTGTTTTTTTCTTGTCGGATCCGTGGAAACGTTGATATGGGAGAAAGGGCTGCTATGAAACTACTCGAGTTGGATCCTCATGATAGTGGAACTTACGTGTTACTTGCAAATATGTATGTGGAAGCTAGAATGTGGGAACAGGCTGGGAAAGTGAGGAAGACAATGAGGGATAGAGGGTTAGAGAAAACTCCTGGTTGCAGTTTAATTGAGGTGAATGGTTGTGTTTCTGAGTTCATTGTTAGAGATAAGTCACATCCTGAATCAGAACAGATATTTGGATGCTTAGATCAGTTAACAAGGCATCTAGAGCTTGTTGAGTGCGTACCTGATATTCTTCTTCTTGGAGATGACTTTCTTTTTGGCTCTGAATCTGGCATTTGAATTTGAATATGTGTTCAGGTAGATTTCTTCCCCATTCTTCTGTAGTAATTTTCTTGTTGTGGTATCCAAGATCCATAATAAAATCTCATCTTGGAAGGAGTTTCTAGCTACCATTTCTGTGCTTCAGTGTTTTGGTTGGATAAATTCTTATTGCAGGGTTTATTTTGTTCGATTACATGTTTGCTGTTCTCCTTAGTCTTCATAAAGTCAAGTAATCATGGCTCTCCCCCTGATGAGTGGAGATTTTCAACCTTGAAGACACTGATGGAGGCATTAAGAGGAGAGACTGAAACAAAAGCCAGGAAAATGCTATCGATACATCAATTGAGATAGGATGTCGGTGCATAGATATCATTTTCAAACATATGTACATAATCGATATCAAACATTAATGCGATAACCGATATAAAACATTATTAGGGTAACCGACATCGGTTATATGATATGGGTACTTGACTGATGCTTTGTAACCGACATATAATTTATCTGCATCGATTGTTTGTTTACCTAATATTTCTCTATATATTATGTATTGTTTGTTTATCTAATATTTCTCTATTTGCAACATATATTAGTTGTAACCGACATATTTATCCGCATCGATTGTTTGTTTACCTAATATTTCTCTATATATTATGTATTGTTTGTTTACCTAATATTTCTCTATTTGCAACATATATTAGTTGACAACGTGGAGATTAAGAAGTTTTACCACGTCACACTGTTGAAAACATTAAGAGGACACTGAAGCAAAAGCTTGCCTTATTTGCACTCTTGTAGCAGAGTTCGGTTTCATAATATTGGTCGCGCAAAGATATGTCGGTTATTATATATCGGTTTATATAAAATTAAAATCGATACTACTATACCGATATAACATTTGTTATAGAATGTATATTGGTTACTATATATCGGTTTACATTAAATTAAAACCGATACAAGTATACCGATATATGATGTCGGTACATACATACATATCCTTTTATATCTTTTCACAACCAATATATGAACCGAATTGATATAAAATATTTTCTTGGGATGCTTATGGTTTGAACTTATATCGGTTGACATATATCGATATCTAACCGGTACATCAACCGATATATGTTCAAACCAATAAAATGCATATCCTTCACTCAATCGAGTTTTAGAATGCAGAACTAGAGCGACGCTCATTTACATACCCATTATATAGTCATTAAAAAAATCACATCAAAGAGGATAAAAGACTCTAAAAGAAATCACCCAAAGGGAATATCAATCGTCTTTGGCCAAAGATTTTTAAAGATAAGAAAATGAGTACATGCCTGCAATGGCTTTGAAGGCAATGACCGACGAAGAAGCAACAACCCTAGATACAGAGGATAGAGGACGAGCGAGAGAGATGTTCTAGCGGGCGGGCGATTGGGGATATGCATGTGAGAGGAAGACGAAGAGATCCTGAGCCAATTTAAAGCGAGGGCATTTTTGTCAATTTAATTCTCAAAAGTCCTAGTTTTGCAAAGAATTTTTAAGAGTCCTATTTTTGCAATGTTCTTTACCAAAAGTCCTATTTTTGCAACTTTCTGATATCTCCCACACTCTCAAACCCACCACCAATGCACACTCTTTTTTTTTTTCTCTCTCTCTCTCTCTTCCTCTTTCACTGTCTCTCCCATACTCTCTCTCTCTCAAACCCATCCTCGCAAAAAGCATCGATAGTCGCCCCCCCACCGCCATGAGCACCTTCTGTCTTCGCCCCCCCTCTATCGCTTGCACTATCAGGCCACTGACCGTCGTCGCCTCCCCCCCCCACATCGCCGCGAGCAACGCCATTGCCCTCCCTGCCAGTCGCTTGCACCATCCAACCCCACCCACTGTCTCCCATCCCTCTTCCGCAAGCAACCGCCTAGCCCTCTCTCCAAGTCTGTTGCCCCCACCCGCCGACCCCTCCGACCAACCACCACCGCTCGCAAGTTGGCCCCCACCCGCCGGCCATGCCATATTATTTGTGTTAGTTGGCTTTGATTATGCCTAATGGATCAAAATTCAGGACCAATAATTGCCCAGAAAGAAACACTAGCCCAACAGTTAAATAAGAGACAACACAAACAATATTGTAACTTCATATGGGAAAACTTACTTTGAGATAGTCAATAATCATCTCAGTTCATAACATGGCTTAGTAAACGGATACAGAGTTGATGGCTGACTTAAACCTCACCCTGCAATTGAATCAAAGCTTATCCTCATGGGTAACATTAAGACCACAATGACCTTGGCTTGTCAACATAAGTGCAGGATCTTTATGTGTCTATGCAGGGGCATTACTCTGCTTATTTTGTGATGGCCCTACTTTCCAGTTCTTATTAGGAAATGATGCCGGATAATTGATTTGCACCACTTGAAAGAATTTATTTGCTTAAATTCTTATGAACTCATTGTTCATATAGCTAGTGACAATTTCAAATAATCTTTGAATCAGTTTGTAAGGAACTCAATGCAGACAGTGCTGATGATCAAAAAGCTGTTCATCTATCTGTATCTTACAGGCTCAACTTTGCATATTCTTACCTTAATTTTGCGTTAAAATTAATTGAGTCAATAACACTTCACCATAATAGTTGGCATTTTGCTGGTTTGCTTACTTCATGCTGGCCCGACTATCCATTTCTTATTAGGAACTCAGTTTTGGATATTTGATTTGGGACAATTAAAGAATCCATTTACTTGATTTTGTATGAACTAATTTTTCATATACTAGTAGTGGCGCACTCGCCAGAGAGAGAGAGAGAGAGAGAGAGAGAGAGAGAGAGCGACTCGAAGGCAGGAGGTGGAGGACTGGATGGCCAGAGGTTGGGGGGCCACGGTTGCTCGTGGCAGAGGGAGGGGAGACGACGAGTGGGGGTGATGGCATTGCTCGTGGCGGTGGGAGTGGGAGTGGGAGAGGGAGATGGCGGTTTGTGGTCGGACGGTGCGAGCGACAGAGGGAGGGGCGATAGCGGACGATGCTCGTAGTCGGGGGGGGGGGGGGGCGACGACTGGTGTTCTTTGCGGCGATGGATTTGAGAGAGAGTGTGGGAGAGACAGTGAAAGAGGCAGAGAGAGAGAGAGACCGTGCACTAGTGGTGGGTTTGAGAGAGTATGAGAGATAGTGAAAAAGAGAGAGAGAGAGAGAGAAATGTGAGGGATTTAAAAAGATAAAAGATGAAAAATTAAATAAAAAATAAATTAAAAAAATTTCGGTAAAGCTTTCTCAACAAGTAGCATTACTTTTTCAACTAAGCAAAGCTTTCGAGTGGCCATACATTTGTTGGTAATGAGAGCTTTTATATGCATTATATGTGAAATAATATTAGGTATCATCACTGATAACAATATCATTAGTTATGTGATATTTTTTTATTAGAGAAAGTTAAGAAGATCATGTGTTATTATCTCTTATGTCTAACATCTCATCTAATGAAAATGCGATACATAATTAATGACACTGTTATCAATTATAAGTTATGTGATCCCAATTCCTTGTGAGAAAATATTTGTTGCATTATTTATATATAAAGCTAAATAGATAAGGACAGTGCTACTTGTACATATAGACTTATACATAGGTTTATACACGTGCGTAAAATGACAAAAAAACCCTACCCATTTACCACCTCTTCTATGCTCTTTTTTCCATATCTGCGGCGTGATGAAACTCGATCTGTGCAAGGTGGCAATGGTGAGGCGACAACAACAACGAGGATGCATCGACGAGGTGACGGTTACTAGAGGTAGCCATGGGAAGGGGAGAGAGAGGAGAAGAGAGGCGGCCAAAGACAGAGGTGGTGAATTTGTAATTGGGTGGGGGATATTTTTGTCATTCCAACGTGTGTTTGTCAAGCAATTTGTACAAGTAGAATTTTCGAATAGATAAAGGGTTCTTTTCAATTATTAAAAAATGTGATATTTAATTTTTCAACTCAAATAATTTTTTTGTCATCTTAAATTATTTGGTTAACTAGGAGTTAACAACTCAATTAATGGAACAAGTAAGACTAAATTTCTCTAACATATCATATTAATTTATACATATCAAACTAAATTTTAATACATCATCCCTTATAATTAAATTAACTTGAATTTTTTGTGAGACTTAAAGTTTTAATTGTGGTGGTGACGATAACTGGGGATAGTTGATGTCAACAAAGAGTTCATAGAGACAAGTTAGGTAGAATCTGGTAATAGGATTGGAGGGGCGATGGTGGTAGGTGAAAGGCATTAACATGTAGAATCATAGTTTGAGAGTTTTAAGGTTTTTTTTGTTTTTTTTTAATTTTCAATTTTCATTACCTAAAATTTGCTTACTAGTTTATCTTTGGTCCTTTTCATATACTTGTATCACATATATAATTCATGATTTAATGGATACTGACGCCAAGAACTTAAGATAACAAAAAAAAAAAAAAAAGTTACTTAAATGATGATTCAAAAGTTACTTAAATGATGATTCATCTTCTAGAATAAGGTTAAAATGACTTAAATATGAAAATTATCATTTCTAAGAATAAGTTTAAGATTACTTAAATAGTGATTTATCTCTTATGATAAATATGAGATCATAAATTTAAATATAATTGCATTTAGAATATTTTATATTATTTATTATGTATAAAAAAATAAAGAAAAAAAAATGAAGAGACTGCCAACTTTTCTTTCTTCTCATAATTTAAAAAATTATTTTCTATCATTGACTTATATTTGATGAATTGATTCAAAATTTACTTTCAGAGTATACTTCTCTTATTATACTCAGATCAAATCATGGGGTGATTCCATAGCAATCGCGGAATGGGTTTTGGAACCCACCTTTGGAGGCTTACCCACAACTGCAACCATTGCTGGCTGTAGGTTAATTTTTTCTAATTAATATTAAATTAAAATAATTTTGATTAATCTAATAGAATTAGTAATGAATGAGATGTTTTTGTCAAAAAAATTAAATTAGAATAATTAAGAATGATATATTGTGACACCTCCTTGTCAAGCATTTGAGAAAATAATAGTAGGGCATCGGTGGGAATTTTTTAATTTGTTTGAGGATATATTTGTCTTTTCCTATTAATATCAACTTTTTAACTTGTTTAAAGCAATTAATCCATAGATTAAATACTAACTTTTAAGTCTACCCAAACACCTCTTGGTATACTTAGAATGATCATTCTTGCGCGGTTCCTGCCGCTTATGTCATTGCCGCTTATGTCATTGATTTTAACAGAAGAAATAAATCGCAAATGTGAAGTTTTGTCTCACTATGCAAGGCAAATATCGAACTCATGATCCATCGATACGAACCCGATATATTGCTAACCCGACCACTCGACTTATATCTTGGGAGTCACCTCTTGATGTACTTCAAACTTGAATGTGAAGACAATGAACTTTCAAAAACTCATTTTTATTCGGTCCCTATTTGTTTTAAGAAAACTAGTAGTTGAAAAGAACCCTAACTTGTTCTCATTTATTGAGTCCCTATTTGTTTTAAGAAAACTAGTAGTTGAAAAGAAACCCTAATTTGTTCTGAATATACATAATTCATATGTGTCCGCGCATGTGTATAATTAAATGTAAAGTTCTTTTGTAACTACGTATAAGAAGACACTTAAACGTTCTGAACCATCACAAAACAGAGTACAACCATGGTTTATTCAAGTTTCTTTCCCTAATGAAGAATGCTCAACTAAAATTCTTCGATAATATTATCTCAAGCAGACAGATGTTATTGAAACTATATAAGCTAGCATTGCACTCTACACAAGAAGATAGGTGCCATCTTGGTCTGTCCTGAAAACTTAGCAATCGAGAAGCCCCTTGTCCTTCAAGCTTTCAATCGTTTCCTTGATGCCCTGCTCAAGGGGGATGAAATCAATGCCAATGCTTTTCGCCTTCTCCTTGGATGCCTGGTAAATTGGCATAAATGGCTTGTCGTCCTCGCACCTGAAAAGATGTCACAGAAGTGAGGCCCAGAAGTGAGGCCCAGAAGAAATCTACCACTCACAAAACTAGCAAATTTCCAAACCAATCTTGATTTGAGCTTAATGAGGATGAGTTTTGGTAGAAACGACAGGTTGCTCTTTATGACTTGGAAGTCAGTTTCAAGGCAGTGGAACAGTTTTTTTGTAAAGCAAGAGTAAAATTGCATGAATATTAAAAAAAAAAAAAAAAAAAAGCACCCCCGCAGAGTGGAGACTGGGGGTGCTCTTTTGTCAAAGGCTTAAATTCATTGAATGATGATTCTACTGCATCTCCAAGATAAAAACACAAAGTTTCAGACGCCATTTGATCTCTCTCAGAAGCAGAGCAATTATTAGGATCATGGGCAAAACGAAATTTGTAAGAAGGTTGCATGCAGAGAAAAAATAAATGTTGAAAATAATCTGCATAACTGAAAACAACAAAGACTAACATGAATGAGGATGATGCAGAATAAAGGCAATATGAAAAGGCAATGTTGTTGCATTTCCCTTTCATTTTTGGGGCTAATTTGATGATGTTGATTACTATACAAAATGTTGAGAAAAGCAATATTTTGCAACGTCTTTTCCAAACTTAAATTCTTCTAATATTTTATGCAAAGATTAATATTATTTATTTATTTATTTTTTTTGGGGGGGGGGGGGGGGAATGAGGGCATTGGATTTGTGTATGTGTGTGTTGTGGGGGTCCATGTCCCTGGCTACCTAGTTACAAATAAATCTCACTTAACTCTTGATAAATCTCAATCTAATTCCTTCATAATCTACTGCATCATGAAACAGTTTGTAATTTTTCCTTTAAAGCGGCATTTTAATTGATTGTGTGAATTTAGCCCAATCTTTGGAATCGAGAATTTAGGTTTGTTGAGACAGAACCACATTAACTTGTGTCTACTTTCACTTGATTGTGTGTGATCCAATCCCACTGGTCTCTCTATACACTTCCTTAGACAACTCCGTATTGATGCTTCTTAGGATCAGAAGGTTGTGAACTGTTTGAGAAATGAACCTACATGCATTGCAATATTGGTTCAGATTGATGATTCTTAGCTACAGATACATACTTTCAAAGCTATATATTTCCACTCGTTCACATAAACTGATGCACAGATATAGAACATCTTCAACTTTTAATAACCGAGTTTATGTAACAATGATATGCTTCTCTTTCCAAATGTTCCCAAGATTTCTAGAGTTCTTTTCCTCATTATCCTTTATGTACTCAAAATGATTCCATTTCTAATAAGCTAACTGAAATAACACAAAGGAATGAAGTCAGATCCTTGCACTTACTTTTCTGGAAGTCGAAAATCAGGAAAAAGCTTCCTCATTATGTCCACAATTTCAGACAAGTGTGCAACTCTCTCAGTCAAAAAATATCTTCCACTAGCTGAAGGTATCTCGAATGCTTGAATATGTGCATTAACAGCATCTTTAATGTTAACCCATCCAAAGGAAAAATTTCGAAATGATTCACCTGCATTACAAGGACAAAATAGGGCCTCTGATTCCCTGAAAAGCAGCTTAACAAAAAATTATGATAACTTGACTTAACTAACTCAATTGAGACAGTGAGATTCTCAGTGACTACTATTAATTTGTAAACAAACTGAATCAATCATAGGACTTCTCGGACCACATTTGGGTCATTGAAGAACTGCCAACTTCTGTACACAGAGAAATAAATAAGTTTATCTAAAGATCACGTACCATTTATTAACTTCATAATTTCAGTTGCACCAACATTAAGGGCTGGCCGCAATAGAGGACCAATACATACTGCAGGGTTCATTACAACCATGTCAATACCCTTCTCTTTGGCAAACTTCCAAGCAGCATCCTCCGCTAAAGTCTTTGCAAGTGGATACCAAACCTAGCAGAAAAAGTCAACACAAACCAAAATAGGAAGGAAAGTTCAGTCGAAAAACCACCAGATTAGGAGAAAAATATGATTTCTTGAAATGATGAGCAACAAGTTTGAGAGCCAAAGCCACCAAAATTTGTGGAGTGTAACTTGAACTTTGCAGATCTCAAGAAACTTGGTCGAATCAGATACCAATTCACCAAATAGATGCAAAGAATTTTTTCCCTGAACTAAGCATCCATATAAGAGCTATAAACCATCATATCAAATAAAAACAAAAGTAATAAATCATTTTGTTAGAGAACAAAGTTCATAATCCCATTTCATTACCAAGTCCATCTATCATTGAGGAGAAAACTCACAAGATCATTTTTTATTTATTTATTTAATCTTTCACAAAATATTTTTACAAATTTCACCATGAGAAATTGATATACATTGCTAGGGCCACATCCATCTGTTAGGATTGAATTGCACAAACCATTAATATTAACAAAATCAAACGAAAAAGTAAAGATAGAAAATTAACATAGTTCAACTCAACAGCCTATGTCCACCATCCCACCATAGGGGAATAAACCACTAATCAAACCAACATTTTGTTTTTATTATTTTTGTAATAATCAAACCAACATTTTCTTGAGGGCAGTGAAATTGTTATTATTATTTTTGTAAGAGCAATGAAACTAATTCGTAGTTATTAAATTTCATCACTTTCAAATCTTACCTAAAAGCCAACATTTTGTTCCTGAATTACTATCAGCCTCTGCAGACATTTAAAGTAGCATCACATAGCAAGAGTTCACTAAAGCAATAAATAATAGAGATATTAGAAAGCAAAATTACCAACAGGCAAAAAGCAAGAAATAGAAAGTCTAGTTTATCAATGTGGGTAGACATTGAGCACTCCAAAGTGGCACGCACGCCATATCACCACCATGTCAGCTATTCACATCTCCACATCCCTCCTTAGTTCTCCATGATGTGAATCTCCAAGTACCAAACTCATAATGCAGAAAATTGATCTCTACAATCTCTCCCCCTAATACGTCGAGCTCTACATGTGTCAATCTCATGAAGCTGCATGTAAACCTTTAAGGCATTTATATTCAGGCATTGAGATTGTACATAAAAATGGTAGTCACACAACCCCAGCTTAGCCTTGTAACTCTCCAATTGAGTGCTCTATATGACCCAGCCATCATGGGGGTAATTTTGAACCCCATACTCTATTAAGGCTCATGGGACTCTCTACAGGAGAGATCCTTTAGCCATCAAAACTCCCTCACCATCACTCTCCATTAAGGACACTTGCAGCACCTCCGCATCTCTACTATGGAACTCTCTACCTAACTAATTACTTGATCACACAGTTACCCTAATGTATTCATTTCAAACACACTAAGGCAAGATCTCCCATTATATTTGCCTCCAATATATCCCTATTTAATTCCTACTATGTAATGGCTACAACACCCTAGGTTAAGCAAGTCCCTAGGTCTCTCCCAGATTGAGATCTTGAAGGTGTTTGAAATAGAGGCCAGAGTTTACAAGTTCATCAAGGATGGACACTCCATTCAAATAATTTTGCCTTGACTAGTTGAGAGGGACAAAAATCCACCCCACATGACATTAAAGAGCATACGTGATACATGACTAAAATTTAGATTGGAAAAGTGTATTGCATTGTCAGCTATAGAAGCAGAGTTCATTGCAATTACTGAAGTGAACAAAGAGTTGATTTCATTGAAGAGATCTCTGCAAGAACTTGGTTTTACCCAAGATAGTTATGTGTTATTCTATGATAATCAGAGTGTCATTCATCTTTTGAAGAATTCAACACTTCATGCTGAGTTGAAACATATCAAAGTGAGGTATCTACAATCAATAAATGAGTAAATAAAATACCGTGTTACACCTCTATCTTCAACCTAATATAAGCATTCTCTTTGATATGCACAAACAATCTCCAAAGAATTCTAGTTTGGCATGAGGCTTAAGTGCCACTGTACTTAACTTTATGTGACGATTTTTTATTGTTTTTTCTAGAAAAAAATGACCTTTTTCTATGTTAACATGCTTGTGAAATAACCTAATTGTTTCTTGAGGTGGTTCTAGTGCTCTAATTAAATATCCTTGAAAAAGATTGGAGGACTATCTCCTATAACAACTTATGGCAATTGGTTGTAATGTAGAAATTTCTAAGTCCCTTTTATCCTAGAATCATACTAATCGATTTCTCCTTTATTGGTTATATTAAATTCAACGCATCCATTTGAAACCCAATAGATAGTCTCTTTGCAAAATGTACTCTCGATTGGTCACGGATATTGTTTCTCAAAGGCAATTGAAGGTTAACCACAAAGCTTTCAGTTACCAAAGCTTTCAGGTGATTAAAAATTGTAAGAAAAGTTAATGAAAATTATTGGCAGATATGCACACCTTCAGTTTCTCACAAACATCGGGCGTGCTATACCAAGTCTCATCAACTACCACATCAGGTGTTCGAGGCCAGCCATTGTATATTACTGCAGATGAGGAGGATGTCAAAACAACTCTTCTCACAGATGTGACTCTGGCACATGATGCAAGAACATTAATTGTTCCCTTTATTGCAGGATCAATCAACTCTGCCTGAAAAGAGGTGGGCAGCAAACAGTCAAGTGACCATTGGTAGCATTGAATCTTACCATTATAAAAGAAAGAAGGTATTACTTTTAACAAATGATTGAAAGAACACAATTAATAACAAAATCATGAAAATTGCACTTATTGAAGGATACACTCTTTTCATCATTATATTTCCATATCATCAGGTCTTCACTGCCTAACAGGACTCCCAGAGGATTCATAAAACTAGACAGCAAACAGAGACTTAAAAATGACAGCTTTAGAAGAGAAATAGAAATCATTGAAAAGGAATATGCAGAATAACAAGACAAAATACATTGGCAAAAACTCTTGAAACTCACATTGAATTTTTTTTTTGCAGCCTCTAAAACTGTAGGGTTGATAACGATGCCATAATAACAGAAGAGAGAAGAAACAATTTACACCGACATGTACAGTATTTACCCGTGCGTTCTCCTCCGTAACATACAGGTTACAAGGTGAGGCTGTATGAAAAACACCTTCACACCCATCAATCTCAGTGTCAAAAGAGCCTTCTTCCAGTATGTCAGCTTTGAACAGCTGAAGCCTTTCTTTTGCTCCATCTAGGGCAAGTAAGTGCTTTGTCTTATTTAGATCACCTATAGGAGAATATCTAGTATTAAGTAGTTGTTAATATTGTTAAATCATAAATAGACTGCTCTGAGAAAAAAGATATTCAACCTATAAATCAGCTTAAAAAACGAGAAGACGAAGATACAAGGCCACCTAGTGATGATGGTGCCACTAACTAGAAAAAAAACAACAATTACATACTGGATTGTTTAACATTCCTTAGTCAATCCTGTAAAATTTGTTAAAACAACAGCCTTATTTGCTAATACATGCAACCAAAGATACTATAGATTTAACATCCATTCCTAACATCTTTGTCAATAACTGGGTTGGAAGGATGGGACAAAACATTCACTCAAATGCTGACATAGATTTTGTAAAATAATTCAGTTGTGTTTCGTGTAACATATTACCTTGTTAGCTTAGATACAGTCATGTAGGAGAACTACCTTTTGGCCTTCAAATACTAAAAGTTAAACATAGGTAGTAAGAAACACTCCTAATAAAGTAGCCTTTATAGGGGAAGATGAGATGAGATACAGGTTTCATCCAGTAATAGCCCAATCGGTCTAAATCTGCTACAAATAATAATTGAAAAAGAAAGGTCTGTCTTGATAGCAAAGGCTCCAAGTATACTGAAATTGCACCAACCAAGAATACTTGTCCTCATTGGTATTATAAATATCTACATGCTATTATAATTATTTCAAGACCCAAGTTTGATAAAAACCGTGACAACTTTTCTCCTTTTAGAATTCACACACTACCCCCATAGCACAGTTATGAATATTGTACCGTACCAGTCAATATAATACCATAACAACTGAAAAATAATAGAAAATAAGAATATTGCAAACAAGCTTGCATATGAATACCACTATTCAAGCGGCCTCTAGCACCCAATGTCAACCATACCAACCAACACCCAAATTTTTCATGTTGTAACAGGTTGTGCCAAATATTTATGATTTTTTTATTTTTTATTATTTACTTAGAATTATATTTGCAACATGTCAATTAAAAATTTATCTTCTTTTAAGTCATAAAAAGCGTTTTATATCATTATCTCTCTTTACATATAAATATGTTTCATTTTTTACATTAATTAAGCTTTTAAATTTAATTTTTAATCAATAAAAATATAAAAAAATCTTACCAATTTTTAAATGGGAAATTTTTTTTTTCTTAAAAAATAACTCTTAAATCATGAGTTAAAAGATTGATCAAGATTAATTAATAAACAACAGGGAGGTGCATTCAAAATATATATATTTTTATTTTGCATATGTATAATTAATAATATAACTTTTAAATAATTTTATTTTTATGCATTTATTGGATTGTATTTTAATATTGCTATGAAATAACTTAATGTGAACACTAATAAAAATATGTAATAGTATATAGTAAATACAACAATAAATTTAAAAATACAACTTTAAGTTTTAAATTTTATGAGCAAAAGTATATATAATTTAAAAAATATACTACATGTAGCAATAAATTAGAAGTGGTATGCCAAGACACACTTATAAAATAGAGTATATTACACTTGGCACCCCTGAGGTTTCACTAAATTACATGAACACCCTTGTAACACCCAGAAGTTTTGGGTTACTTTTGAAATAAGTATTTAGAAAGAAATACGAAATTTCATACAAATTGGTATCAGAATAGCCTGAAAAAGTGACCAAATCAGCCGGAGAGAATCCTAGGAGCTTAGTTACCTAAGGAAATAGGTATCTCCCTAACGAGTGTCTCGAGGCATGATTTTTAGCATCGACTCAGAATCAATTTTCGATACAGCTACGGTTTAGGCTAAAAAATTGAATTGTCGTGAGAGACTTCCGAGAAGTCAACAGAATTCTTAAAGGAATTAAATTTTGCATGAGAATCAATCCTGAAGTGGTTTCAGGTCAAAGTGAAAGGGTTAGCGGTCGAATCATTCATTCAAGCCTAAGTGTAATTTCTTAAAATTGACCGAGGGAAATCGAAATGACATTTTTCCTAAATCTTCGGGGTGTAAATAAAAATTCTAGAACTTGAGGGTTTCAATGGAAATTTTGAAAAGCCTAGGGACTATGTGGAAAGTACTAAAATGAAATTTTGAGACTTGATGGGGGCAGAAGTGTAATTTTCAAAAGACTGGCAGTGTGAACACTACCAGCTACCGGCAACACCTCTCTCAAAGCCGATTTCCACTATGGGAGACTCGAGGGAGTGGATTGGGGGGCCTCAAAGCTAGGCTTAGGCCATCATGGCTGGTCCTTGGCTGAGAATTGGCCATGTTAACTACCGATTGGATGGGTTTTTCGACTGTGTCTTGGCTATAAAATTGGGGTTTTGGAGGCCAATTTTTGTGGCCTTAACGAGGGTCATGGGTCGACATAGGGAAGGTAGAAGCTTTATAGACCTTAGATTAGATAGGATGGGACGTTTGAGGGCTCGAAAATGGGTATAAATAGGGGGTCGAAAGGGGACGAGGGTTTCATTAGTTTCAAACTCAAATTGTTCTCATTTTGGGTTGAATCGAGGGCAAGGGATAAGGGGCTTTTGTTCCGTGAAGATTGTAGAGTGTTTTTGGAAAGTTTGGAGAGCATTGGTGTAGGGTTGAGTAGGATTCAAAGCTTCGTCAAAAACCTAGGTGGACGTTTTGGCTAAGACTTTGATCGACTGGTTAGGCCACTTTCGGTGTTCCTTTCAAGTCAATCTAGGTACCATTGTGATCGACTAAGTGGGTAGATCAAGCAAGAAGCAAAATCCAACACTGCTGGTGTGCTGGAGTCGAAAAAGACGACCGGCGCATGAAGCACATACGCTATCTTTTACTCTCAGTCCACGTGCAAGGCGCGTGACCAATAGGTATTTTTCAATTTTTTTTTTTTAGAATTTTGAGAAAATTATTTTAGGAATTTTGGTGTAAAAATATTTGAAAAAATGTTTGAGTAAGTATTTATTTTGGATTTTTCAAGATAAAAATAGGAAGAAAATAGAGAAAAATGGGAAGAAATAATGAAAAAATAGGTGTTGATGGTTATTTGAATAAATATGATGGATAAGGTGCTTTGGGGCTCAAGATTGAGTGATTGTGCGAATTTCGAGGTCAACACAAAAATCGAGGTTGTGCATGTTTTTCAAGGTGTACTAAATTTTGTACAAAAGGTGAGTGGTTTCACCCCAGAAGCTTACGCAATGAGATTTTTCTTTATATGCATGCTATTTCCGAGGGTTGCTAAGTAATATGTAATTTGTGAGCATTTTGTCATATCTGTACATATACCCATCGAAATCGTGATATTTCTCATAGTATGATATTATTGACATCTTAATACTTGTGCATGGGATGGGATATCACTTTGATAGTGTAGCTGTAATTCCTCAAAGGTATTGCTGGAACAACGTACAGGGGTGTCCCGTTGCCTTGTGTGCATGTCGGGATGACTACCTAGGGTTCTGTGCCGAGCTGGTTTGCTTGAGAAGTTATACTAGAGTATCTATTTATATATGTCCATGCATCATTCATTCATGTTATTTTAACCCTTTCTTAGAAAATTGATCTTCTAATGTTGGATATCTGTCTCTGAAATATTCCACGTTCCAAGCGAGACAAGCGGCTAGAAGAGCAAGGGAGTGATCGAGGCATGAACATGATGGAAGTTTTTGTGTGTCCTATGCCAGGGCTAGAACCATTATTTCAGTTGGTTTTGTATTTGATATTGTAATATTATGTTGGACGAAGTGGTATAAATCTTTTATGTATTAATTTACGAGATCATTAGGTTCTAATTCTGCTTTCGTTTATGATTAAGTTTACCGTTCCTTAGTTATAATTTGGGAATGCTATTCTTATATGGGAATATTGAGGATTTTAGTGTGATTTGAGTATATAAAAAAAAAAAATCCTAACATAAATACAATGCCCTAAAGAGCGGGGCGTTACAACCCCACATGTTCAAAATTACACTAACCTCCCCTCCATCAGACAGACTTTAAGAAATTCATGTAATTTGCCAGGAACACCCTATGTAATGTAAATCTAACCTCACAAGATAATCTGATACAACTTTTAATCAATAGAGGTTATCAGTATAATTTCTGAAAAATGAGAGCTACTCTTTATATTTATACCAAATCTCAGAGGTGCTGGGCGTAAGTCATCCTATAAAATAAACCATTGTCATGTAGGAACAGTGTTCAAAAACGCGCTAGGCGCTAGTCGGGCGCCAGGCTGGGGCCTAGGCGGCGACTAGGAAAAATGATTTTTTTTTTTTTTTCTAAAAACCTTTTGATGTAATTTGATATTATTTTCAGGTAAATCAAAGTTGAAAAGACAAGTGAAATAATGGAATTAAGACTCAAAAAATAAACTATTATATTAGTTATAAGTTCAAGAAGGTAGAAGTAGCAATAATACAACATAAACCATATCCGAAGAATCTAAGTCTAACTATCTAATTGGTCTTCTTCCTCTCCATATTCTTCCAATACACGATCTTCATCGGACTCAAAATCAAATTCATTGATTTCTTGCTCATCTTCTTCTTCTGATTGAAAATCATCTTCATGAAGCTCTCTCATCCTAGAACTTCTTCGAGCTTGAAGCATCTCGTCTGCTCCCGATGCTTCACCAACCACTTCCCAAGTGAGCCCCGTACCAGGCTCAACTTCTTCATCATCTTCTCCATCAACGATCCATCCTTGTGCATTACTAGCATCACTAGCAAGTAGCACATCAACATTCCTTTCCTTCTCCCTTTTGTGCTTGTTCATCAATTTCGCATTAAATTGAACATAGACTAGATTGTTCAATCGATTCACGTCTAGTCTATTTCTTTTCTTCGTATGTATCTACATAAATAAAATAAAAGCAATATCAATATAAATGATAACTGAATAAGGATAACTAATTGATAGTAAATAAATATAATTCATATATATACTAACCCCTTCAAAAGTGCTCCAATTTCTTTCACAACCGGATGAACTAGTGGTTAACGAGAGAATCTTTCTCGCCATTCGTTGCAAGTTTGGAGTTTGATTTCCATAAGTCATCCACCATGTAACTACATAGGTCAAACAAGTATAAAGTAAACAAATTTAATTTATACACTAATACACAATAGAAAGGATTAAAAGAATTTTATACCTGGATTATAATTGTCATCATTTTTCGCACACCCTTGAGTTGCCCACGATTTTCCAAAAGCTCCATCTTTACGAGTATACTTTGGCAACTCAACATTTATAACATGGCCTTGCAATTCACCATCATAATGATAAAACATCTCCACACAGTTAAAAAGCCCATCCATCACTTCATTATCAAGTTGTATATCCATATCCTTGAAAAAGTAGTAGGGATTCAAAAGGTAAGCTGCAAAATGTAGTGGACTATCTAGCCTATCTTTTACCCTTGCTTCAATAATCTCCATAATAGGCTTATAGTTCTTTTCAAGATTATTTAAGGCCTCCTTAATATCTTCCTTTGCTTGCTTAATCTCTCCACATAAAAAGCCCATAGAAGGCTTTCTATCCGCATCAACAATCGAAGCACCTTCACCAAAGGTGCAAAAACTTTAAGGCATATAGTCACACCATTCCAAAAAGCAATGCTCATCACAGTAGCATAGGCTGCTTTCCCTTTAACAATCTTTGACCATTTGCACTCCTCCTATTCGGAGCTGGTAAACATTGCCCTCAATTGGGCCTTTTTCTCCATCAAACTTTGTAAAGTCAAGAAAGCAGAAGCGAATCTAATAACTCCTGGTCTCACTATATCCCTCTTCTTCGTAAATGACCTCATTAAGGACAAGGTCTTATGGTGTGCATAAATGAAGATTGTGAAACTCTTGGCCTGATCAATGACTTTCTTATACTTCGGCAGTTTTCCAATACTTTCAAGCATCAAATTGATGGTGTGAGTAGCACATGAGGTCCAAAAGATATTTGGCCTCTTCACCTTCAATAATTTTGCCGCTCCCATATTATTGGCAGCATTGTCGGTTACTACTTGGATGACGTTTTGTGGCCCAACTTGCTCAATGCATTTATCCACATACTCAAAGATAAGTTCACTTGTATGTGCTTCATCTGAAGACTCTCTAGAAGAAAGGAAAGCAGTACTTGCATTAGAATTAACACATAGGTTCATGATGCTCCTCCTTTTTCTATCTGTCCAAGCATCTATCATAATGGAGCACCCAGTTCGTGCCCACTCTTCTTCATGCTTCTTCAATAACTCTTTTATTCTGTCAACTTCCCCCTTTAATAGTGGTTCCTTCAATTGGTATTGACTGGGAGGTTTGAAGCCCGGCCCAAATTGACCAACCGCCTCAACAAACAATTTGAAGCTATCATTGTCAATCGCATTGAAAGGTATACCAGCTTCATACACCCATCTAGCACAATATTCACGAACAGATTGTGTTCTCTCTTTAAATAGTGCTTCACTAATAGTTTGTTGCCTTTGGCTCATTCTCGCACTCAAACAAGTTTCAGGGCTGATGGAGCTTGCAAACTTATCGATAGGGCCAAGAGTACGGGACGTTTTTCTGCTACCTAACTCTTGCAATTCATCTTCATCATCCCCTTCCACTCTTTCGGAGATATTAACAGTTGATCTCATCAAATCTTCCTCCTCCTTCTTATTTTTCCTCTTATTCTTTGCCTCGGCAATTGCATTCTTACATTTGGCTTGATCAGTTGGAGAAGATTTTGGACATGCAGAAACATTTCCAGAAATGTGGCCAATGTGTTCTTTTACTCTGTAAACACCTCCAGACATAATTTTACTACACAACTTACATTTAATTTTATCCATATTTTTCGGATCAATTAACATTCCATACTCCCATCCGACATCATTTGACTTCCTTTTAAGAATTAAGGAGGCCTCGGACGATGCTCCCGTACTTCCAGTCCTATCTGAATCATTCATTTCACTTCCTGACTCCTGTTTTTGCCTGAGTATTGAATAATTTCAATAATATACATTAAAATTTAACTAAAACTCATCAAATGAAATGAAATCAACTGTTGCTCGTTGAAGCAGCAAGCAAGCAATACGCAAGCGAGCCATGAGTAGCTTTGCGTTGCTGCTTGCTGCTGAGTTGTTGCAGAAAGGCAAGCTTGCGTTGGCGGAGGAAGATGGATGGTTGGATACATACCGCAGCAAGACGCGAACGACGACGAGAGAGAACGACCAACAGGCAACAGGTGGTCGGCAGCAACGAGAGAGCAAGCCCAAGAGAAGAGATCAATGGCGGTGGCGAACAACCAAGAAGAGATCGAAGGCGAGAGAGAGAGAGAGAGAGGAGCCGCGATGAACACAACCAGAGAGAGAAAGGGAAAGGGGATCGGGAAATAGAGAAAGGGAGGGGGAAAAAAGGTTGGCCCAAGACGCGCACGACCTAGGTGGCCCAGGTCGTGCGCGACCCAGGCGGCCGCCCAGGCGGTTAGGCGCCGCGGACCGATTAGTCGGCCATGGCGCATAGGGCTACTGAGTAGCCCTAAATCGCTGCGGCCGGTTGCCGCTCAGCGCCTAGGCGGCGCTTAGGCGGCCGCCTAGGCCGAATTTTCGAACACTGTGTAGGAAATCTATAGCCATGTCCATAGTCAAACAACATCCACTATTTATATTTTTTTAGTTCTTTCTAACCCACCCAAAAGGTTCAAATGATTAGTGGTACAAAAAACTAAATATCTAACAGCAGTACCGTTGTTTCTTTAAGCAGCAGTCCATTAATTGATTCTGGATGGTTTCTTCCAATGGGCAGTTTCACTTTCACACACAACAGAGGTAGTTTGAGGTAGCTTTCTTTCTTCTTACTTGCTAAAATGATATTTTTATATTTTTTTAGTTCTTTCTAACCTAATGATGGTTTCTTTCTTCCAATGGGCAGCATCCACTATTTATATTTTTTTAGTTCTTTCTAACCTAGCCAAAAGGTTAAAATGATTATTTCTGCTTTCTGTGATGTGCATAAATCCTCATACTTACCCCACAGGTTTAACCAAAATAAACGTACCCAAAAAATAAACTATCCAAAAAACAGTATAGTATATGCGAATCATATAAGCTGCTACAAATTAGCATTTTCTCTTGGATGATCGTTCTTGTACGACTCTCCGTGCCCGTGTTCTCGATTACACAAGGAAAATAAATCGCAAGTTAAGTCTTTGACTGTTGCGTAAGGAAAAATCAAACTCATGATCTACCACACTACACTGATATATCACTTATCTTTTTACCATCCAACCTATGTCCTAGGGGCAACGTTCCCTCTTCTACCATCCTAGATAGGTGCATACATGACTATGCTTCTTGATTTCGCTCATTCTTTTTCTACCTTGCTGCTTTTGATTTGTCAAAAATTTCATCTATTGTTCTTTTTTCCAGAGTTAATTGATGGTAAATGCAAATAGGTGAGGCAGAGGGCAGGATTGGGAAGGGCACCTGGACCCATGCGCCCAACTGGTCAGCTATATTACATGAAAGTCGAAACGGAAAACGTGAAACGTTTCTAATACAAAATAAAAACACAAAAATAAATATTTTTTTTAAAAAATAAGCATAAGTAGATTCGAAAACGGGAGGCACATAGCTGGCCAGATGACTCAAATGAACTGAGCAAACAGCACGACTACCAAAATCAGAAACCAAAAACACAAAATAAACCTGGTCATATCATTGCCCAGACAACAATTTATAAATCATATATAATAATATATAGACATTTAATGAGAGAGAGAGACAGAGAGAACGAACTAGGGTCACGAACAGAGGCCCTGACAGTGTAACCGCGAAGAAGCAAGAGCTTGACGAGCCATGAAGCTACATATCCAGATGCTCCTGTCACGCATACTACAGTCTTCCCTCCTCCTCCTCCACCTCCTCTGCTCGTCATTCTCTCTTTCTCTCCTCCTCCTCCTCCTCCACTGCTGGTCATTATCTCTCTCTCTCTTATCTTCACACTCGTCTTTCCATCTTCTTTCTGAGTGCCTTTCAAGGATGAGAACGGCGGAAGGCTCCTTCCCCAACGCCACCACGTGTCCTTTCCCACGGCCCCGCGCAGGTAAAATGAAAGACTGGAGCGTGGCCGGTTGTGGGACCCACATGCTTGACCAAGCTGCCATTCGCACTTCAAGTGCGGACTTATTGTGTCTTACATCTTTTCAGTTTAAGTTTAATTTTAATACCATTCTATTAATCTTTTAATTTATAATTTATTTATGATCATTATATTAGGTGAAGTAAACTCTTCCACCTTGGAATCAACCCAACACGTGCAATTGGAGGGGGGGAAAACAATGGGACACGTGATCCATCACACGCTACGTAACTACAATATATACTAATTAAATTTTATTAAATCATTGACTTTATGCTTTTCAAATATTTAAATTATATTACTGTCTACTATTATTATTATAATTATATTTTTAATAATTATAATTATTGTATCATACGTAAAAACTCATTAAAAGTCCAAATACTCAAGACGATATTTTGGATTGAAAGATATAATTTTCTTATGCGTGAAGAGTCTCACATAAACACGCAAACAAGATAATTTTAATATTCAAAAATATAAAATAATTTCAATATTCAAAAATTTCTTCGAGAATATAATCAATTATCTATAAAAATTCTAATTCTAAAATAATTTTGAAATATTGGGATAAATATCATCTATAAGAAATTCTATCTCAAAAAAAAGTAAGACAAACATCATCCATAAAAGATACGACGCTGTCCATAATAAACTTAGTCTCAGCCAAACAAAAATTAATCAAAATAAACATTATTTATAATAATCTTAATTTTGTTATACTAAAGATTATTTCATATTCCTCTATAAATAAATAATCACTCATTCCTAAAAAGGGACAAGATCTCTTATATTAATTTTAATATAATTTCTTCATCATATTTAATGTCTGAGTTAAGCATTAGAGTCTCACTACAACAAAAAAGATTTGTTGAGGCATCTTTTTTAGGGCATTTTTTAGAAAATGTCATATAAAATACCATTTTAAGGCACAATCTAAAAAAGTGCTCCAATACAATAACTTTAATGAGGCACAACAATTAAGTGCCCTATAAAATACCATTTTAAGGCACAATTTAAAGAAGTGCCCCAATAAAACAATTCTAATGAGGCACGACAATGAAATGCCCTAATAAACAAATCTAAGTGTCTTAATAAATAAATCTAATAGGGCATAATTTTTGAAATGTCCCATTAAAATAATTCTAATAAAACACTCTGATGAAATACCCTAATAGACAAATCTTACGTGCCCCAATAGAATAATTCTAATGAAACTTAGATATACTATAAAATAAATATAGGCACATATATTAATAAGATAATGTGTAAATTAGGTAGTCACGTGTGTGCAAGAAGAAGGAAAGGTTCATGGTTCGAGCTGAAGGAGAAGTAAGTTAGAGTTAAGAGAAAGTCTTGTGGAGGATATGAAAAATAAATTTATAATGATTTTTGAGGCATTTTTAAGTGTCGCAACAAACTTAAATTTATAGTTATTTTTGAGGCATTTGTAAGTGCCTCAATACGTTTTTGGGGCACAATTACATGAGACACTATTATTAGTGCCCTAATAGTTAAAATGTCCCAATAAACTATCTATTAAGGCATTTTTAAATGTCTCTTAATCCAAAATTTGTTGTAGTGTCTTTTTCTGTACCCTCTGATTATTTTTTTATTTTTATAGATTCAAATGATTTGATAATAATAATTTTAATTAAATAAATTTATTATTATAATCATGCAAATTATAGATGATTTATTATCATGTATGTGAATGCAGATTTATTGTAATTAAGGAAAAGTCATCATTTGACAATATTGCATGTTGAGTCGGTCGCTTTAATAGATGGTCTCTTTTATGGCATCACGCCTTTACGGTTCACCTATATATTATAATAATAATATTATCAAACTCATATTCTTTTATTTTAATAAAAAATACAAATAAAAAAAAAAAAAGAAAAAGAATATGAAAAGATTGGCCAAGTCATTGTGATGCCTAGTCATTGTATTTATTTTTTTTTGGGTAACGTCCCATCACGAGTGCCTTCATCAACTGATCTTAGAATACGGTGAAAGAGATAAATTAGGGTTTGAGAATCGCGAGATTCAAACCTGAAGCAGCACTCAAACGCAAGGGAGCAAGCTCTAAAGAGGCCCACCCGCAACCACTCAGGATAGCCCCTAGAGAGGCATCATTGTATTTATCTTGATCAATTATGATAGTGTTCATGAGATAAAACATAAATAGAATTATAAAGTGATGCCATGCTCTCTTTAATATATAAAAGTATTTATTTATTGGGTTCATTCCATCATTCACGTATAAGAAATTTGTGTCATAAGTAAAAACTCATTAAAAGTCCAAGAATTCAAAACAATATTGTGGGTTGAAAGACATAAATTTCTTAAACGTGAGGGATTTCACACAAACATACAAACAAGATAATTCTAATATTTAAAAAAAAATCAAGAATATAATCAATTATCCATAAAAAAATCTAATTTTGAAATGATTTTGAAATATTTGGATAAATAGTATTTATAAAAAATTTCATCCCCAAAAGGGCAAGACAAATATCATCTATAAAAGATAGACATTATCTATAACAATAAATTAAAATTAATTAAGATAAACATCATGTATAAAAGATAGATGCAATCTATAACAATTCTAGTCTTAATTAGATTAGAATTAATCAATTTAAATAAGAATAATCACTTCTTCCAAAAAAAGAGACAATATATCATATACTGATTTTAATACAGTTTATTCATTATATTTAGTATCTGACTTAAGTATTGAAGTGTTTTCTTATTTTTATAAATTCAAACAAATTGACAATAATATTTTTAATTATATAAATTTATTATTATAATCATGCAATAACAATAATTATAGATGATTTATCATGTATGTGGATGCGGATTTATTGTAATTAAGGAAAAGTCATCGTTTGACAATTTTGCATGTTGAGTCAGTCGCTCCTCTCATATCCAGATGCTCCTGTCACGCATACTACAGTCTTCCCTCCTCCTGCTCCTGTTCCTCCTCCTCTGCTGGTCATTCTCTCTCTCTCTCTCTCATCTTCACAGTCGTCTTTCCATCTCTCTTATCTCAAACTTGTTGCTCATCATTTCAAGATATCATATTTTTCTCCTAATCTGGTGGTTTTTCGACTGAACTTTCCGTCCTATTTTGGTTTGTGTGACTTTTTCTGCTAGGTTTGGTATCCACTTGCAAAGACTTTTTGGTCCAAAAGGTGAAATCGTTCACTTCGAGCGCCCCCATACCCAACCTAACAGAACGTGGGGGGAGGTTAATCATGGTGATCCAGCCGGACGCAGTGACTAGACCCGGGCTCACCGAGCACAAGGAGCCCCTCACTTTGGAGAGAGATACCCCACACTGTCGCTTGCGAGACTCGATCTTTGGTCTTGGTCCAAGATTCACCACGAAAGACACTTTGTACCCTCTTTCTTGACCAACTGAGCTGCCAATGTGGGCCACTTGCAAAGACTTTTTCTGCTGCTTGGAAGTTTGCCAAAGAGAAGGGGAATACATGGTTGTAATGAACCCTGCAGTATGTATTGGTCCTCTATTGCGGCCAGCCCTTAAAGTAGGTTAGTGCACATATTCAAGCATTCGAGATACCTTCAGCTAGTGGAAGATATTTTTTGACTGAGAGAGTTGCACACTTGTCTGAAATTAATTGTGGAGATAATGAGGAAGCTTTTTCCGGATTTTCGACTTCCAGAAAAGTAAGTGCAAGGATCTGACTTCATTCCTTTGTGTTATTTCAGTTAGCTTATTAGAAATGGAAGAATTTTGAGTACATAAAGGATAATGAGGAAAAGAACTCTATAAATCTTGGGAACATTTGGAAAGAGAAGCATATCATTGTTACATAAACTCGATCGGTTATTAAAAGTTGAAGATGTTTTATATCTGTGCATCAGTTTAGGTGAAAGAGTGGAAATATATAGCTTTGAAAGTATGTATCTGTAGCTAGGAATCATCAATCTGAACCAACATTGCAATGCATGTAGGTTCCGACGACTAGCCAGAAGTGGGGTTCGGTTGGCATATGTTTTGACCGCTGCAGGTATGTGAAATAATGTGATTAGACATTTAAGAGATGCCAATTCTCCAATTTCTGCACAGCTGGTTGGATTCTTTTGTGTAAAAAGGAGAACTGGATTCGGTGCCATATCCACAGAAGAAAAAAAAAAAAAAAGTGGGTAATTTTCTAGGGACAGAGAGCAGAGTTTTCAATATATATCATCTCTTCTTACCTACTTCCTTAGATTTGTTGATGTAATATGTAACACCAATTTTCACCTAATTTGAAATTACCTTCAACTGGCTTTTCACTTGACACTCTGATCCACTGTTCAATTTCAGGAAACATACATACAAAGCCTCAGGGAGGTATGTTGGTGACCATTTGCTCTAACCCTATCCTTGGACATTGCTTAAACTGATTGGTGCAATCCAGGAAAGCGGAAACTTGATGGCTTAAAGGTTTCTTCTAAGCAATAAAAATGGTATGATTTTGCCTTGAGATTCAACATGCCTTCTGTTGGTCTCATATTTTTGGATGTTCTTCTTCAATGTGACTGACACGTATGGTTCTCCTCTGTATCCATAGATCCTAATTGGAAAATTTCCTTTCCATTTTCTTTGGTTACTTACCTTCTTGGTGGGTACAGTGATCTTGGAGTTATCTGAGGAGACTCACCCAAACCAAGCAAAGCCTAATCGGCACGGCAGCGAAAATTGGAGATGGAATGGGCGGCTGACTTGCTATTATTAAATTGGAATTGGAGTGGGGCCCGTGGAGAAAATTGGTGGGCTATGGCGCCGCAGAAGAAGAAAAACACAGAGCAAGCAGAAGCAGAACAGACGAAATGGAGGGCAGACGGATACGGAAGATAATAAATTTGTGAGATCATAAATTTATTATGTCTGGTTAAGATTTTTAGTCTATTTAAGAAAATTAAAAAATAGATAATAAATTTGTGAGATCATGTTTTTAATCTTTGTTATTATTTTTATTCAAATATATGTGTTTCTTTATATTTAATATTAATGATTGGATGATTTAATTAACTAAAAAGACATTCTACTGTATTGAATTGTGTGATCTATGGCTAAACTGAATCTATAATATGTTGTTGTTATAATGTTTAGTTGAAATAGCAAATAAGTAGAACAATTATGGTCCACGTTTTTGTTGGTTGGTTAAAAGAAATATAAAATGAATTAAATAATTTGAGACTTGTTCGATTATTATTCATCTTTAACTCTTTTTTAGTTCGTAATACTATTAACAAATTCATGAAATTTGTTTAATATTAATTGGTTATTGATAAGAATTAATTTGAGTGCTGAGCCCATATTAATAAAATTAGATAAGATAAAATTTGTCTTAATTTTGCATCAAAATTAATTAAGTAGTCAATAACACTTCACCATAATAGTTGGCATTTTGTTGGTTTGCTTAGTTCATGCTGGCCTGACTATCTATTTCTTATTAGGAACTCAGTTTTGGATATTTGATTTGGAAAAATTAAATAATCTATTTACTTAATTTTGTATGAACTCATTTTTCATATACTAGCAGTCGCACACTCGCCAGTGAGAGAGTGAGAGCGACCCAAAGGTAGGAGGTGGAGGATTGGATGGCCGGAGGTTGGGGGGCCATGGTTGCTTGTGGTGGAGGAAGGGGAGACGACGGGTGGGGGCGATGGTGTTGCTCGAGGT
This sequence comes from Diospyros lotus, assembly GCF_014633365.1. Taxonomy (NCBI): domain Eukaryota; kingdom Viridiplantae; phylum Streptophyta; class Magnoliopsida; order Ericales; family Ebenaceae; genus Diospyros; species Diospyros lotus. The sequence continues at coordinate 23,975,942 of NC_068338.1, read as the reverse complement.
GGGAGATGGCAGTCTGTGGATGAACGGTGCGAGCGGTAGAGTGAGGGGCGACGACCGGTGCTCTTTGCGACGGTGGGTTTGAGAGAAAGAGTGTGGGAGAGATAGTGAAAGAAGGAGAGAGAAAAAGAAAGCGTGTGCATTGGTGGCGAGTTTGAGAAAGTGGGAGAGATAGTGAAAAGGGGAGAGAGAGAAATGGACGGGATTTAAAAAGATAAAAGATAAAAAATTAAATAAAAAATAAATTAAAAAATTTCAGTAAAGCTTTCTTGGCAAATAGCATTACTTTTTCAACTAAGCAAAGCTTTTGAGTGGCCGTACGTTTGCTAGTAATTTGAGCTTTTATATTCATTATATTTGAAATAATATTGATAAAATAATATTAAGTATATCATTGATAACGGTATCATTAATTATATGATATTTTTTATTAGAAGAGATTAAAAAGATCATGTGTCATTATCTTTTCTGTCTAACATCTCTTCTAATAAAAATACGATAAATAACTAATAACACCATTATCAATCATGACTTATGTGATCCCAATTCTTTCTGAGAAAATACTTGTTGCATTATTTATATATAAGGGCTTAATAGATAACGACTGTGCTATTTGTACATAGAGACTTATACATAGTTTTACACACACACACACATGTAAAATGACAAAAAGAATCCATCCATTTACCACCTCTTCTATGCCCTCTTTTCCTTGTTTGTGGCGTGATGAAACTCGATTTGTGCAAGGTGGCAATGGTGAGGCGACAACAACGATTAGGCGTGTAAGACGACGTAGGGCTGCGACGAGGCAAGGTGAGGTTGCGGTTACCAGAGGTAGCCATGGGAAGGGGAGAGAGAGGAGAAGAGAGGTGGCCAAGGGCAGAGGTGGTGAATTTGTAATTGGGTGGGGGATATTTTTGTTATTCCAATATGTGTTTGTCAAGCAATTTGTACAAGTAGAATTTTTCAATACATAAAGGATTTTTTTCAATTATTAAAAAATGTGATATTTAATTTTTCAACTCAAATATTTTTTTTGTCATCTTAAATTATTTGGTTAACTAGGAGTTAACAACTCAATTAATGGTAACAAGTAAAACTAAATTTCTCTAACATATCATATTAATTTATACATATCAAACTAAATTTTAATACATCATCCCTTATAATTAAATTAATCTGAATTTTTTGTGAGACTTAAAGTTTTAATTGTGGTGGTGACGATAGCTAGATAGTTGATGTTAATAAAGAATTCATAGAGACAAACTAGGTAGAATCTGGTGATAGGCTTGGAGGGGCGGTGGTGGTAGGTGAAAGGCATTAACATGTAGAATTACAATTTGAGAGTATAAGGTTTTATTTTTTTTAATTTTCAATCTTTATCACCTAAAATTTGCTTACCGGTTTATCTTTGGTCATTTTCAAATACTTGTACCACATATATAGTTCGAGAATAAGGTCAAGATGACTTAAATACGGAATGAGATGTTTTTGTCAAAAAATTTAAATCAAAGTAATTAAGAAAAATACTTTCAAACCACAACGAGAGTCCAATAACTCAAATGATAAGGTAGTCATGCCAAATATATCGTGACACCTCCTTGTTAATCATATGAGAAAATAGCGGTAGGACACTAGTGGGGATTTTTTAATCTGTTTGAGGGTATATTTGTCTTTTCCTATTAACATCAACTTTTTAACTTGTTTAAAGCAATTAATCCATAGATTAAACACTAGCTTTTAAGTCTACCCAAACACCTTTTGGTGTACTTAGAATGATCGTTCTTGCGCGGTTCTCGTTGCTCGTGTTCTTGATTTTAACAGAAGAGGTAATCGCAAGCGTGAAGCTTCGCTTGACTATGCAAGGTAAGAATCGAACTCAGGACCCATCAGTACAAAGCCGACATATCGCTTGCCCGACCACTCGACTTGTACCCTGGGAGCCACCTCTTGGTGTACTTCAAACTTGAATGTGAAGACAATAAACTTTCAAAAACTCACTTTTATTGAGTCCCTATTTGTTTTAAGAAAACTAGTAGTTGAAAAGAAACCCTAATTCATTCCCAATATACATAATTCATATGTGCGCTCGCGTGTGTATAATTAAATGTAAAGTTCTTTGTAACTATGTATGAGAAGACACTTAAACGTTTTGAACCATCACACTTGTCTTTCCCTAATGGAGAGTGAAGAATGCTCAACTAAAATTCTTAGATAATATTATCTCAAGCAGACAGATGTTATTGAAACTAGATAAGCTAGCATTGCAAAATCATGAAAATTGCACTTATTGAAGGTTACACTCTTTTCATCATTATATTTCCATATCATCAGGTCTTCACTGCCTAACAGGACTCCCAGAGGATTGATAAAACTAGAGAGCAAACAGAAACTAAAAAATGACAGCTTTAGAAGAGAAATAGAAATCATTGAAAAGGAATATGCAGAATAACAAGACCAAATACATTGGCAAAAACTCTTGAAACTCACATTGAATTTTTTTTTTGCAGCCTCTAAAACTGTAGGGTTGATAACGATGCCATAATAACAGAAGAGAGAAGAAACAATTTACACGGACATGTACTGTATTTACCTGTGCGTTCTCCTCCGTAACATACAGGTTACAAGGTGAGGCTATATGAAAAACACCTTCACACCCATCAATCTCAGTGTCAAAAGAGCCTTCTTCCAGTATGTCAGCTTTGAACAGCTGAAGCCTTTCTTTTGCTCCATCTAGGGCAAGTAAGTGCTTTGTCTTATTTAGATCACCTATAGGAGAATATCTAGTATTAAGTAGTTGTGTTAATATTGTTAAATCATAAATAGACTGCTCTAAGAAAAAAGATATTAAACCTATAAATCAGCTTAAAAAACGAGAAGACGAAGATACAAGGCCACCTAGTGATGATGGTGCCACTAACTAGAAAAAAACAACAATTACATACGGGATTGTTTAACATTCCTTAGTCAATCCTGTAAAATTTGTTAAAACAACAGCCTTATTTGCTAATACATGCAACCAAAGATACTATAGATTTAACATCCATTCCTAACATCTTTGTCAATAACTGGGTTGGAGGGATGGGAAAAAACATTCACTCAAATGCTGACAGAGATTTTGTAAAATAATTCAGTTGTGTTTCGTGAAACATGTTAGCTTGTCAGCTTAGACACAGTCATGTAGGAGAACTACCTTTCGGCCTTCAAATACTAAAAGGTAAACATAGGTAGTAAGAAACACTCCTAATAAACTAGCCTTTATAGGGGAAGATGAGAAGAGATACAGTTTTCATCCAGTAATAGCCCAATCGGTCTAAATCTGCTACAAATAATAATTGAAAAAGAAAGGTCTGTCTTGAGCAAAGGCTCCAAGTATACTGAAATTGCACCAACCAAGATTAATACTTGTCCTCATTGGTATTATACATATTTACATGCTATTATAATTATTTCAAGACCCAAGTTTGATGAAACCGTGACAGCTTTTCTCTTTTTAGAATTCACACACTACCCCCATAGCACAATTATGAATATTGTACCGTACCAGTCAATATAATACCATAACAACAGAAAAATAATACAAAATAAGAATATTCCGAACTAGCTTGCATATGAATACCACTATGTTCAAGCCTGTACCATCCAATGTCAACCATACCAACCAACACCCAAATTTTTCATGTTGTAACAGCTTGTACCAAATATTTATGATTTTTTTATTTTTTATTTTTTGTTATTTACTTAGAATTATATTTGCAACATGTCAATTAAAAATTTATCTTCTTTTAAGTCATAAAAAGCGTTTTATATTATTATCTCTCTTTACTTATAAATATGTTTTATTTTTTACATTAATTAACCTTTTAAATTTAATTTTTAATCATTAAGAATATAAAAAAAAATCTTACCAATTTTTAAAGGGGACAAATTTTTTTTCTTAAAAAATAACTCTTAAATCATGAGTTAAAAGATTGATCAAGATTAATTAATAAAGAACAGGGAGGTGCATTCAAAATATATATATTTGTATTTTGCATATCTAATTTTAAATAATTTTATTTTTATTCATTTATTGGATTGAATTTTAATATTGCTATGAAATAACTTAATGTGAACACTAATAAAAATATGTAATAGTATATAGTAAATACAACTTTAAATTTTAAATTTTATGAGCAAAAGTATATATAATTTAAAAAAATACTAAATGTAGCAATAAATTAGAAGTGGTATGCCAAGACACACTTATAAAATGGAGTAAATTACACTTGGCACCCCTGAGGTTTCACTAAATTACATGAACACCCCTGTAGTTTTGGATTACTTTTTAAATAAATATTTAGAAAGAAATACAAAATTTCATGCAAATTGATATCAGAATAGCCTGAAAAAGGGATTGAATCATCCGAAAGGAATGCCTGGGATCTTAGTTACCTGAAAAAATAGGTATGTCACTAATGAGTGTCACAAGGAATGATTTTTAGCTTCGAAAAAAATCGAATCAAAATCAGCTTGTGATACAGCTACTGTTTAGTGGGGTTCGCCCAAGTCTCATCAACTACCACGTCAGTCGTCACGTCAGTAGGCAAAGCTGTTAGCCCGATTTCTGGCCGATTTACAGCTCCGAGACGACGACGACGACGCTGTCGCCACTGAACAGTTGTCCCTTCTAGCAATAGTCGCATTATTGCTATTTCCACTGCCTGTACTGCTTTCTTCTTCGTCCATCAGTATTTGTGTGCATCTACACTCCACGCTGCAAAACACTCTATCTGTGCCACCACAAACAAACACCACGGGACCCGAATCAATCCCAAAACAAAAAGGAAGAAAATGTACTTTTAAATCTAATTTAAAATAGAGTTAATGTATACAAATACAATCGTTGGAGGATGAGTGCTTGTGTTGTGAGGTGTGAGGGCGAGAAAAGAAAGAGATCTGGGCTTACTTGTACATGTAGACGGTGGCCTTTCCCGCCGCCATCGGCCGCCCCCTGGCCACCATTGGACACCATCGCCGACTGACCGTCTTCGACGTCCATCGCTGCAAGCCTCTATCGATTGCTTCCAGCGATTGTTTTCATCATCTTCCATTGAAGTAAGCTTTACAGCAAACCCATATCTCAAATTGGGAGAGGCAGTATGGCCGATAGGGGGCGACGACGATGGGGCTGAGCGGCGGCGCGATGGGGCGCGACAGGCCGGGAGGGCGGCGGTGACGGCGTGGCTGGGTGACTGTGAGAGAGAGAAAGAGAGAGGCAGTGAGTGGGTGTGTTAGCAGGTTGGGCGTGGGTGCGTGTGTTTGCGGGTTGGGCAGAGTGTATGCATGAGGTGAGGTGAGGTAGGATGGGATGGTTTGGAGCGGGGGGGGGGGGAATTGATCTCAGCCATTAATCTCAACCATTCATTGATCTCAAATGTCTCCCTCACATTTTGTGTTAGACAATTCAAAACAGTCTTGTCTTATTGGCTTATTGCCTTGTTTGTTTCAACTTAATTAAAGAAATTATAATTTTTAATTTCTTAAATTATATTTTTTAAAATTTAGAATAAATTATAAACTTATTTGTTACAACTTCTCAGAAATTATAGTTAAACAGTTGTAGTGTTTGATATCATAAGGTATAAAATAACTTATATAATTAATTAATTTAAATTTATTTTCTTATAATTTTAAATGTTATAATTTTATATATAACTTAAATGTTATAATTTTATTTTTTAACTTTATTTTTTTTGTTGCTTTCTTAAAAATTTGATCTGTCTTAAATGTAGTAATTGATTGTCAGGAGAAATATGTAAAGTCATATATGGATAATCAGTTTTGAAAATTTGATTATTATAATTTATATAATTAATTGATTATTTAAATTATTCTTATTTTATATATAGTTTAATTATTTTAAATTTATTTTTTATAATTTTAAATGTTATAATTTTATATATAGCTTAAATGTTATAATTTTATTTTTTAAATTTATTTTTATTTGTTGTTTTCTTAAAAATGTGATACGTCTTAAATGTGGTAATTAATTGTTAGGAGAAATATGTAAAGTCATGTATGTATAATTAATTTTGAAAATTTGATTATTATCATTTATATAATTAATTAATTATTTAAATTATCTTTATTTTATGTAGTTTAATTAATTTAAATTTATTTTCTTATAATTTTAAATGTTATAATTTTATATATAACTTAAATATTATAATTTTATTTTTTAACTTTATTTTCTTTGTTGCTTTCTTAAAAATTTAATCTATCTTAAATGTGGTAATTGATTGTCAAGAGAAATATGTAAAATCATATATAGATAATCAATTTTGAAAATTTGATTATTATCATTTATATAATTAATTGATTATTTAAATTATTCTTATTTTATATATAGTTTAATTAATTCAAATTTATTTTTTATATTTTTAAATATTATAATTTTATATATAATTTAAATATTATAATTTTACTTTTTAACTTTATTTTTTTATTACTTTCTTAAAATTTGACCTGTTTTAAATGTGGTAATTGATTGTAAGGAGAAACATGTAAAGTCATGGATAATCAATTTTGAAAATTTGATTATTACCATTTATAATTAATTGATCATTTAAATTATCTTTATTTTATATATAGTTTAATTAATTTAAATTTATTTTCTTATAATTTTAAATATAACTTAAATGTTATAATTTTATTTTTTAATTTTTTTTTACTTCTTTAAAAATTTAACCTATCTTAAATTTGGTAATTAATTATTAGGAGAAATATATAAAGTCATGTATGGATAATCAATTTTGAAAATTTGATTATTATTATTTCTATAATTAATTGATTATTTAAATTATCTTCATTTTACATACAATTTAATTAATTTAAATTTATTTTTTATAATTTTAAATGTCATAATTTTATTTTTCAACTTAATTGATTAGTGTCATTTATTTAATTCTCCCTTTTCTCATTGGTCTACTCCAAAGATGTGCTATATGTTGGACTTGGGGAAATTAAATACAAATTAAATTTGTGTTTTGAAAATTATGTTAAGTAAGATTCGGATTGTGTGGCAAAGAATGGGAAAAAAAAGGGAAACTTAATGGTGACATGTGATTTGATAAATTGAGAGAAATAAGAGAATTTGAAGGAAGAAAAAATAATAAAAAAAATAAATATATCTCTCTCTTTTTCCTCTTCATTCCCGTTCAACACTTTCATTTCCTCTCTTCTCTTTTCTCAATTCTTCTTCTTAAATTTTCTCTTATTCTTTACTTTTATTTAGTAAATTTTAACTGTATTTTTTTATCCAGATTGGTTTTCTGGTGTAACATAGCACCACTATTCTGTCAAGTGAGTGATATGAATGTAACTAGGAAAAATTAAGCCTTGAGGATTCATGTAGTACGCACATATGAGACAAATACACGTAAAAATTAAAAAAAAAAAGACGTCTACTCTTGAATGCATATTTTAGAATAAAGAGGTTGGTTATCGTTTATTTTTTTTTCCTGTTATCGTGTAATTTTTGTATTTTTTTACGCATTGCTTATTGTATTACATGTTAATTTAGGTTTATTTTTTACATGATTTCGGGATAGAGTTATGTGCTTTTTATTATTCGTCTACCATTGAATGCATATAAGGAAATCTTTCAAAATTTGTAATCCTTTTGTTGTATTCTCATGATTGTAACAAGATTATTTTGTTTATTTTTTACTTCTTTATTGTGATTTTCATTTATTGTAACTACTAAATTATACAACTTTTGCTTTAACGATTTTGTTTTTTTTTACGATATTCATGCATCGCATGGGTGATCCACTAGTAAGGTATAAAATAACTTATTTTTGTATAATTGTCCATAATACCCTTAATAGTTATAGAATGATAATTTAAAAATTAATTAGTATATATGTATAAGTTTCAAGTATTATAAAAAAAGTAATTAGTGTATAGAGAGAAAGGGAGATGATGAGGGAGAAGAAGAGATTTGAAAATGGAGATGACGGTGGAGAAGAAAGACCCTTGATTGTGTGGACAGAAGAGTAATTTTTTTGTTAAAAATAAAGGTAAAATTGTCAAAAAAATATAACTGTTTAATCAGAAATTGTAGAAGTTGGGGTACCTCAGTTTTAAAAAAGCCAACTTTTATCCCTTCTAAAAGGTAGTAGAAGCTATAAGATATAATTCTAAAATTTAAAACAAACACTACATGCCTATTTTTTTAAAACTAAAAATTAAAAATTATAATTTTTAAGTTGCAACAAATAGGCGATAGACATTTAATGAGAAAAGAGAGTGAGAGAACGAACTAGGGTCACGAACAGAGGCCCTGACAATGTAACCGCGGAGAAGCAAGAGCTTGACGAGCCATGAAGCTACGTATCCAGATGCTCCTGTCACGCATACTACAGTCTTCCCTCCTCCTCCTCCTCCTCTGCTGGTCACTGTCTCTCTCTCTCATCTTCACAGTCGTCTTTCCATCTCTCTTATCTCAAACTTGTTGCTCATCATTTCAAGAAATCATATTTTTCTCCTAATCTGGTGGTTTTTCGACTGAACTTTCCTTCCTATTTTGGTTTGTGTGACTTTTTCTGCTAGGTTTGGTATCCACTTGCAAAGACTTTTTCTGCTGCTTGGAAGTTTGCCAAAGAGAAGGGGAATACATGGTTGTAACGAACCCTGCAGTATGTATTGGTCCTCTATTGCGGCCAGTCCTTAATTCTCCAATTTCTGCACCGCTGGTTGGATTCTTTTGTGTAAAAAGGAGAACTGGATTCGGTGCCATATCCACAGAAGAAAAAAAAAAAAAAGTGGGTAATTTTCTAGGGACAGGGAGCAGAGTTTTCAACATATGATGTCTTCCTATCTTCTTCCTTAGATTTGATGTAATATGTAACACCAATTTTCACCTAATTTGAAATTACCTTCCGCGCATTAGTTAGTGCCGAAACTTTTCAACTGGCTTTTCACTTTACACTCTGATCCACTGTTCAATTTCAGGAAACATATATACAAAGCCTCAGGGAGGTATGTTGGTGACCATTTACTCTAAACCTATCCTTGGACATTGCTTAAACTGATTGCTGCAATCCAGGAAAGCGGAAACTTGATGGCTTAAAGGTTTCTTCTAAGCAATAAAAATGGTATGATTTTGCCTTGAGATTCAACATGCCTTCTGTTGTCTCATATTTTTGGATGTTCTTCTTCAATGTGACTGACACATATGGTTCTCCTCTGTATCCATGGATCCTAATTGGAAAATTTCCTTTCCATTTTCTTTGGTTACTTACCTTCTTGGTGGGTACAGTGATCTTGGAGTTATCTGAGGAGACCCAAACCAAGCAAGGGAGTTTTGTTTTTATTTTTGTTAGTCTATAGATTTAACATCCATTGCTAATATCTTTATCAATAACTGGGTGGATGTTAAATCTATAGTATCTTTGGTTGCATGTATTAGCAAATAAGGCTGTTGTTTTAACAAATTTTACAGGATTGACTAAGGAATGACCATCAGAAGAGGAGGAGGAGGAAGGACGACTGTAGTATGCGTGACAGGAGCATCTGGATATGTAGCTTCATGGCTCGTCAAGCTCTTGCTTCTCCGCGGTTTCACTGTCAGGGCCTCTGTTCGTGACCCTAGTTCTCTCTCTCTCTCTCTAAATGTGTATATTATTATATATGATTTATAAATTGTTGTCTCCACAATGATATGACTAGGAGGATTATTTTACGTTTTTGGTTTCCGATTTTGTTACTCGTGCTGTTTGCTCAGTTCGTTGAGTCATCTGGCCGTCCGCTCAACTTGGGATGGCCAATTGGGCGCATGGGCCCGAGTCCCCTTCCCAATCCTGCCCTCTGCCTCACCCGTTTGCATTTACCATCAATTAACATAGATGAAATTTTTGGCAAATCAAAAGCAGCGACGGAGAAAAGAATGAGCGAAATCAAGAAGTATAGTCATGTATGCACACCTATCTAGTCTAGGATGGTAAAAGAGGGAACGCTAATTTGTAGCAGTTTATATGATTGATTCGCATATAATATACTGTTTTTTTGGATAGCTTGTTTTTGGGTACTTTTTTCTGGGAAAAACCTGTGGGGGTAAGTATGAGGATTTATGCATACAAGGCCAGATTTAGGTTGGAGGGCTGAAAGTTTTTTTTTTTTTCTTGGGGGGGGGGCTGAAACAGAGGCAGCAAGCAAGGGTGAGGCCGACTGGCCGAGTCGTCAAGCGTGGGGAGAGGGCGAGACCCCAAGAGGCAAAGGACGAGTAAGAGGGCAAGAGCCGAGAGGCAGCGAGAGCGAGAGGGGTTGAGCGAGAGCAAGAGAAAAGACTGTGAGGGCTGAAACAGAGGCAGCAAGCAAGGGTGAGGCCGACTGGCCGAGTCGTCAAGCGTGGGGAGAGGGCGAGACCCCAAGAGGCAAAGGGCGAGCAAAAGGGCAAGAGCCGAGAGGCAGCGAGAGCGAGAGGGGTCGAGCGAGAGCAAGAGAAAAGACTGTAAGGGTCGGAGGGTAAGCGAGAGCAAGAGAGACAGAGAACGAGTGAAAGCAAGAGGGGTTGAGCCCTACTGAGAGCAAAAGAGAGCCAACAAGGGCGAGGGTAAGGGTGAGCGCGAGCGGACGAGCAAGAGAAAGGAGGCAGAGAATGAGAGCAAAGTTGAGAGAGGAAGGAGAAGAGAAGGATTTACAAGCAAGTGGGCTGGGCTGAGATGAGCTAAACTGGATTTGGGTTTGTCTTTAACCTTATAAATTTAATTTTTGTAGTGGGCTACCTTGGGCTTCAGCCCAGAGCAGCTCACGTTTAAATCCGCCCCTGTATGCATATCACATAAAGCAGAAAACTGATAATATCTGGACTGGAGTAGGCAATGACATTACACGCGTGACAAGATATGGGTAGGCCGAAAAAGATCAAATATGAGAAATATTTTAAATATTTGTCTTTTTTAACGTGTTTATTAAATTTATCTGCTGTCATTTAGAAAATGTCATGACTTCTTATTTTGATTTTTTCATATATGCTTATTTCCTCTCTCCTTAATATAGAAAATAAATAACGTTTGTGTTCTTTAATGTATTTTAAAAAAATTAACAAATAATTTGATAAAAATTTTAAAATATTTTTTAATTTTATCTTAATTATTTTATATTTTAATTTAAAAAATATTTTAACATTATCTTAATATTCACTTATCGTGCTCATTTTAAAAAAAAACTACCTAAAAAGTAATACGAAGGAAAGGTAACTCAAACTACGTCTGTTGTGTGTGAATGTGAAAGTGACCATTGGAAGAAACCATCCACTATCAATTAATAATGGACCGTTGCTTAAAGAAAAGGTACTGTTAGATATTTACTTTTGTGTACCATTACTCATTTTCACGTTTTGGCTACGTCAGAAAGAACAAAAATATAAATAATGGATGCTATTATTAAAACTTATACATTTGCATGTAAATACAATCAAATAAATGCATGTAAATAAAATTATTTAAAACTTATATTATTAGTTATACATTTGCAAAATACAACTATATATATTTTGAATGCACCTCCCTGTTATTTATTAATTACTCTCGATCAATCTTTTAACTCATGATTTAAGATTTATTTTTTTCTAAAAAAAAAAAGATTGTCCCCTTTAAAAATGGTTAAGATTTTTTAATATTTTTATTGATTAAAAATTAAATTTAAAAGGTTAATTAATGTACAAAATAAAACATATTTATATGTAAAGAGAGATAATTATATAAAACACTTTTTATAACTTAAAAGAAGATAAATTTTTAATTGACATGTTGCAAATATAATTCTAAGTAAAAAATAAAAAATAAAAAAATCATTAATATTTGGTACAAGCTGTTACAACATGAAAAATTGGGTGTTGGTTGGTATGTATCCCCTTTCCCATTCAATCTATAAACTTGAATGGGAAAGGGAAAGGGGATATATACATATTTTTAACCAAAATAATATATTTTTCATAAGTTTAAGGGTAAATGTATCATATTTAAGGGTGGTATATGCTTGGTAATATATATATAAGTAACTGTTATGTTGCCCAACGTCGGGCAACATAACAGTTGCCCAATGAGAGAAAGGGGTGTAGGCGCATAGAGCCCACCTCCTTTCTCTCAATCGGGCAACTACTGTGTTGTCCAACGATGAGAAATATAACAGTGTCCTATATATATATATATGTTTAGTTTAAGTATATATGTATGTTAATAGAAGAAAAGTTAGACAAAAATTTTACATGTATGTACGGTGTGTTTTGCTCATTAGAAAAGTTATGTGTAATTAAGATGATGGAATAATGATATTTTTAAAATTACTAACTACTTTAATAAGGGTAAATTATAAATAACACTCTTGGGTTTGGTAAAAATTGCAAGATATATATGTTCCCAATATTTGAGAAATAGCAATAAATACATTTCTTATTGAGTAAATAGATAAAGTGACCTATTTAACCTTTATTTTACTTTTTCTCTTCTCATATTAAAAAATAATAAATAAATAATAACCCACGTTGGAACCTTGCTGACGATGGGCTTGAGACTTGAGTTCATCATCGAGTTTCATCTTAAACTTAGATCTAGGTTTAAAAAATAAAGAGATATTTAATCTTGAATCTAAATTTGGGTTTGGAATAGATAATTGTTCCTTCATGACCAAAATGAGTGATCGAAAACGGGATCACAATGACAGGGAGTGGGCTCCGGCGACAAGTCCGTCCGGGAGGCGGCTGACACCTGCAAGCACTCCAACTGTAATGTCCTGTAATATCCCAAAAATTGAGAAATAAATTAATTTGGCGAATTTTTAAAAGTTTTGGGGTGTAAGTGAAATAAGAAGAAAATGGAGGCACGGGTGTATGCGCAATTAAAGGAAATTAGGAGTGTATAAATGTGAATAGCAGATGTGACCGTAATTCACCTTAAATTTAATTAAGGACGCCTAATGGTTGAAGGTGGAAGCCAGCCCAGCTGGTCGCGCACGCGAAGGACCAGCCAGGCGGATGTGGGTTCGAGCCTTGAGGGGGAGCTGTGCGCGGTTTGGGAAAATAGCTGATTTTTTAATCAGCCTCAGGTGCCAAAACGGCGCCGTTTCATGTGAGGCGGTGGGCAGCTTTTGGCTGCCACGCGGCGCTTGCTGGGCCGCTCTCTTTTTGCTTTTTAAATTGCTAATTTCAGAGTGTGTTTGGGCAGTGGAGGTCGTGCATCAGAAGAGAAAAAAATTTAAGAAGAAGAAGCAGCGTTGAGGAAGAAAATGGAAGGGAATTTGGGAGAAAAGAGAAGATTAAACTCCATTTAATCGCTGTTTAATTAGTCAGGCAAGCTCCTCTCCTCTACCTCTTTGATTTCTTCTTCATTTTTAGTTGTTCTCAGTAATGACTTGGATATGAACAGTGGTTGTGAGTGCAAAGTATAGCAAGCTGTATATATATATGTAACATAGGTATTTATATAAACTATAGCACGCAGGGGCTGTTTTGCACTGAGTTTTAATCTATTTAATTGTGTTTTGGGTATACCTTGGATTGGAGGGTGGTTCACTGTGTGTGTGATTGAGGGTTATGATGCAGAAATTGGCTTTTGGGCGTGTTTTCTGGGTGTGCATATCTCCGCGCGTATATATATATGTTCAGGTGCACAGTGAGTGTTGAATTTGTGTGTGAGGAAGATTAAGTGGCCTTTGGCCGTGAGTTGCTGTGTGCGTGTGTATGTTCACTGGGGAAGCTTAAGATAATTAATGGGTGTGTTCATTAGGTGTGTTCATGAGGGGAGAAATTGAAGTGATATATTTATATATATGTATATATAATGTTGAAGGATGAAATTGGAGGCAGCAGCACGTCCATGTGCTCTTGGAAGTGCTTAAATATATTTATATATATATGTATATATTTATGTAAATGTGGCTTAAAGATTATAAGTATCTAAATAAGTAATAATAGTAATAGGAATGATTTAATTTAAAATAAATATGAGATTTATTGGGATTTTATTTACGGTGTGCCTACGTGGGATTTTAGACGGTTAGATTTAATTAATGCGAGCTACGGGTTTTATTAATCGTTCTTAAACGTTTTACTTCGCAGCGGGAGTGCAAGGAAAAGAAGAAACAGCCGTGTAAAGGCAAGCTCTTAACCCTCTCTTCCTGATCTTTAATTCCCGTGGAAGACCCCGTAATTTCCTGTATTTTATCACCTCTCTTACTTTAATTCGGCACCTTGCCTTATTGGTTGAACTATTATTCATTTGTTTTAATTAAATTAAATCCGAGACTTCTAGCATTTTATTTGTTGTGAGCCTATGGGGGTTTGTACCACCCCCACTCCTTTTGGGAATGATGCTGAACCCAGTTGGGACTAGGTTCCTAGACGGGCGGATTTATTTATGATTTTATTGGGTTTATTTACAGTTTTCTTGGATTTATTTATGGTTCGGTTAGAGCTATCGAGCAGTAGGGCAGGGGTCGGTTGTTGGTGACGTTGGGGTAGACTATGGTACGGCCCTGATGTGGACCGTCGGGTGGACACCCCTAGTCACCGGCCGTTGACCGGTGCCGGGCACTGCTGACTAGCTCTGTCGGTATGTGATTTACTGCATGATTAGATATCTTGTATTACTGTTCATGATTTGATATGTACATGGGTACGGGATGCATGTTGGGATATTCATTTATTGAGTATGCTTGGACACGAACATTCTAGCTTGGTTAGGTTGCATCCAGCGCGGCATATGCATGGCGTGTGGTTTACTATGTGGGCGGAGCATGGCCTGATGCCTGGATGTATGGGCGCCTTGTATCACGTTGATGCTCACTACGCCATTGCATTTCTATGTGCATTGCATGGATACTGGTAGTATTTTGTTCTCGGACGGGAGTACCGTTTCGAGGGAGCCTATGGCTCGGTTGTCGGGAGTACCGACGGATACAGGTGACGGGAGTACCGGCCTGGGACAGCGCGCGCAGGTTTGTTGCAGATATTTGTTGCCTTTCAGGGCAGCGGCAGGTTGGTATGGGACTTGGGTGCCAAGTGTCTTATGTGGGCCCCCAAGGACCGGTATGTGCTTTTATTTTATTATGCTATTGAGCTGTTGTGTTGTAGCGTCTCATGGCTTGTGTGTACCTGGGGATTTATTCTGGGGTGAGACTTCTGGTTTTGTGTAGCCTTATGCCTTTTCTTCCTTATGCTTGCTGAGTCTCTCGACTCACCTTGCTTTCCATCATTCCAGGTAGTGGCGGCGTGGGCCATAGCAAGGGAGTGAGTCAGCTTTAACGGCAGAGTCGATGTGGTGTACAGGCAGTCTCGTCAATCCCTATCCACTCTGATGTCTAAATAGAATTTACTCTATTATTTCGTACTGTGCCAGGTGTTTTCTCGAGTCTTGTGTATGTCGGCACAGGAGTTTGTGTTTATTTATTTATCTTGTGACCGCTGTGTTAGTGGGGTACCCATAGTGCATGCATGTCTTGAGCTTTGCTTCCACTGTTCTTATTTTCGTGTATGCATGCTGAGGTGGTCTTTGTCTCTGTGTTTATTACTTTTCTCCTCCCGTAGGCGCTCCCGTTCGGGTAGTCCTGGTGGTTGGGGATATCCGGGCGGGGGTGCTTACATGTCCCGTCTTCCCAGAACGCGCATTACCTCGAGATGTCAAATATATATATATATATTTTCGACATCATACACACAACATAAATTTCTCGATATACATACCCTTATCATAATTATTTCCCGACAATCCCGATTATACCTTCTTAGCATATCACAATTTAAAAATTAACAGACTAAGACAGGTATTAACAATCACATCAGTAGAAGCAAGGATCAAAACCTTAATGATATATAACCGATAAATTCCTTTTACAGTTAAATAACCAAATCGATGTTTCACATAAAAATATCAAAATATTACATAACCTCTGAACATCGTAATCATAGACAAAGATCTACGAAAACTAAACATAGCAGCTACATCTCGGCGACATCCTTTCCCTTGGCACCACTGCTTTCACCTGAAACGTTTGAATATTCCAGGGATATAGTCCAAATTAGATGCTGAATCATCTAAGTGAGAGTTCAAAAATATTTTCATAAATATATGCAAAATCATGTAAAAAACCGACAAATCCTAACATGCCCCAACCTAAGAGAATCCTACATAGCATTTAGCCCTAATTGGGAAAAATGCAATCTCTCTAAAGGCGACACGACCACATAGACCCATTGGCAAACACAATCCTGCTTAAGAGGGACAACCTCGACATATGAACCCAGGAATCACCCCATTATCATTGTTAGACATTACGCTCCTACTCAAAAGCATTCTAAAACCCAACGCAACCCTAGCCCTAAGAGTATCACATCAGCACTATCCCCGGAATCAACAACACCTCGGTATTAATGCTATTGCTCAAAGAAACTTGGGATGATGTCCACTTTCAGCCCCGCCACTTGAGTACCTTAGGGTGAAGTTCGTCTCAGCCCCGTCCCAAGTGGGTCACATAACATTAATCCTCGGCATGCACCCCGAGTGCTGTTACTCAAGGGCCACGTCACAGGTTAACAACCCACATCCCACATGGACAACACATAACATGCCAATGCTGAAAATCATAACATGCATAACATAAAATCAACATTTCAATGTATACAATTTACCGTACGAAATTCAATGCATGTGTAAATAATTGTTTGGACGAACCATCGCACGAAACCAACCACTCACGATAAATCAAAAGTGATCAAAAGTGACAAGAATATGCATAGAAATTGGATTGAACAACTCACAGGAAACCATTTATATGCCACAAACAAGTTTTTCCGGTAGAACCACTTACCTTGGGCTAAATTCAATATTCCCCGAAATGCGTACTCAACCTTGATTCTCGTGTCAGGGGCTCTATAGTTCAACCTCGAGTTTCAAAGATACCCTAGACATCATATGCATTCAAAGAAAAATCAATATCTATTTTCTCAATTTTCTCATAATTTTCCTCTAATTTCTTCATATTTTCTCTCGATAATTTCAAGTAAATATCTCTTCAAGCATTTTTACAAATTTTTATCCACAAAAATTCATAAAAAAATATTTATAAACCTCTGGAATTTTCTGAAAAATTTTCAGATTTTTCTCCTATTTTCTCCAATTTCCATAATTACTTTTCCTTGAGAAAATTTATTTCTCCTTGATTTCCTTCAAATATCCTCCATGAAAAATCACAAAAACTCATAAAATAAATTCCTTATTCTTCTTGAATTTTCTCATAATTTTATAAAAATCCCTCATATTTATTTTCCATTTACATTTCCTTTCAAAAATCCAAATAATTATCTCCTCAAGAAATTTCCAAGATAAAAATTCATAAAAGTAAACTATTCATTTTTATTGAATTTATGAATATTTTTCCAGAATTTTATTTCCTTTAATTTTATTTTTTCTCAAATTTTATATATTTTCAATATTTAAAAAATACAGAAATTACTTTCGATCATCTTCTCCGACGATGGCGACCGACGACCTGCTCCGATGGTTGATCCAACGACACCACCTTGAAGCCCTTCTCAAGACAATCACAATGGCACCCTCACATGGCCGAAAAACCCTTCGGAAATAGCCCAAATAGTCGATTTACAGTCCGGCTCCAGCGAAGTTTCGCATTTTCTGGTGAGTTTCGAAACACCTTCAAAACTTAATGAAACTTCATGAAATTCTCCAGAAATGATCCTCAATACATGGAGAATAAAAGTCCCTTATCCCAGACCTCTGATTCGCTCCCAAACTTGAGATATTCAAAGTAAAATTTTTGATGCATTCGGCCACATTCGAACCTTTATTTATACCCGTTTTCGAAGCCCAATCGAGTCATACCTGGTCAAATCGACGCCTTTATCATCCTTACAATCATTTAATGGCCTCAAATCGTGATGATTTCGTGCGAATCGTCCTTCCCAAAAAATCCGACGACCGCGACCGTGCCTCGCCATTTTCTGTCAAATCACGGCTATGCTTTACTGATTTTAACCTATCTCCGATCCTAATCAAACCCCCACGTGGTGGGGCCCATTTTCGTACCCCCAGACAACCTCAATGGCATCGCCCGAAGGCTGGCCGGTGATGGCAGTGGGCAGCGGCAGCCATGGCTGAGCTTCTTTCTTATTTTTCTATTATTTACACTTTGGCCCCCTTAAAACTTCCTCTTATATTTTGGCCCTCATTCTCAAGCTCCTGAATTATCCAATAATTCCATCAAGTCCCTTAAGTTCCAAAATCTTCATTTCACCCCTAAAAATTCAGAAAAACCATCGTTTTGACCTCTCTCGGCCAAAATCAATAAATTACACTTAGGCCCGATTATACGTAGGATCATATGCTGATAGAAAATCCTTATGTTTCTTCTCGAAACCCTTTAAGGGTTGTTTTTTATATTTAATATATCCCTACTCGGGGTCCCGTTGACTTCCCAAGAATCCCCACCATCATTCGATTTCTCAGCCTTAATCCTAGCTGTACCGAAAATCATTTCAAATTCGATTTCTTTCCATGCCATAAATCTTATCTTGGAATACTCGATACTGATGTACCATTTTCTTTAGGCATCTAAGCCCCGGGGTACTCCCTGTAGCTAATTCGGTAATTTATTTTATTATTAAACTCACTTTTTCGATATTTTAAACTCATCCAAATTACATGACGACCTCACACAGATATGGGCTATTACACCAACGCTCGAGTGAGTAAGAGAGTAAAGAAATGACAATGTATCGATAGGTCAGAGAGCAAAACATATATTAACTTTGAAAAATAGTTGGTTGATATAGGGGGATGAGACGTCCTCCTGCGTGCATACGTCGTGTATTTGCAGGTGATGAGACTGAGTATCTGGTGCTGACAGGAGTTCTCAAGTGATAGCATGGTGCCGATGGGACTCTTATTAATATTGATAAGATCCGTCATTAATGAGGATGAGATTTAAGTGGGCACACAAATATTCAGTATGTGTGGCTGCAATGATCGGGCTGAGAAAGAGATGGGTCGGGATTGGGTTGGACGGTCTAATAACAAATCAAGATATGGGTTAAAAAAAAAAAAGAGAAAAAGAGAGGAGAAGAAATTAGAAAGAAAGTGAGAGAAACAAAAAGAAGAAAATAAATCAAAAGAAAAAGTGGAGAAATAGTAGATGTCTTTGTAAACAGTCTTCAACATTGTCTTCGTGACCCTATGCCTTCGGTGTCACTACCACTACCATCACCATAACTTAACATTTAGGTGCGTTTGATTGCAAACATGAAATTTGTATGAAAAAAAAATGTTTTCTAGGTAATTCAATTGCCTAAAATTATATTCCAAGAAAAATATCAATTGAAGGTGTTTGATTGACTTAATTTTGTACCTAGAAATTGTTATAATTTTCTAACTTTTAGTGTTTGATTGCGATTATTTTTCATAAAAATAATCACATACACACTAATCAATAATATATAAATTAATAATTAATTACAAAAATAAATTAAATATACATTTTCAAAATATTCAAAAAAATAAATCAAACACAAATATATATACCCATTTTTGTTGCTGAGCAGAGAGCAACAAAGAGGAAGGAAATGTGTATACATTGCAGCAGAGACTCAAACCCATTGCAACAGAGACCCATCTTCCTTGACTCAAATCCATTGCAACAGAGACCCCATCTTCCTTTCCTCGTTGTAATGAGAGACCCATATCCCTCTTCCTCGCTGCAATGTATATATATATATATATATATTATACATTGCAGCAGAGACTCAGACCCATTGGGCCATTGCAATAGAGACCCATCTTCCTTACCCATTGCAACAGAGACCCATCTTCTTTTCCTTGCTGCAATATATATATATACAAACATATACATTGCAGTAAAGACCCATCTTCCTCTGCTGCAATGTATATACATATATATATATTTTTGCATGTAATCTGCTTTCATCTCCTTCCGCCCCCACCCGATGCAGCGCCTTTTCCGCTCTTATAAGAAGGCCACCGCCCCACCTCCGCCTCCCATCGTCGACCAGACCCTCAAAGCCAAGGGCAAGACCAAGTTTTGGTCCATCCTCTCTCCAAGACACTTTAACGCTCGCCTGAAAAACAAATTCTCTGCCTCTTCATGGGAATTCATTTTCCAGCAAATGTGAGAAAAGAGGGTCACGTGACCCTAAGTGAGAAAATTATTTTTATGAAAAATTTGACCAATCAAACACTCCAAAAATTGAAATTTAGGTAGAAAGAAACATACCCTTATTGTTACATATCGAGAATGAGAGAAAGAAACAAACGAGAAATGACGAACAAGCATAGTTATAATCATTTCTTAAGTTAATCAAAATTTGTAGAGCCAACTTTACAATGAGATGAATGCTCCATATGTTGTTGATATATGGATACGTTAATATATATATATATATATTATCATATCAAACTTTAAATTGTTTGTTTAATTTTAGATTTTTTGAAAGTTTTTCAATAGAGAACCCAAAAAAGAGGAAATGATAGGTTTATTTTTTGAATAGTCCACTTAAGTTAATGAGGTTACAAACATCAGTTTATTATTAAAATAAAATAATAAGTTAGGAAGTAAAAAATTAATTTAAAATTAAAAAAATAATTAAAGTTTTATATATCACGAAATAGCGGTGGCCAGTAGGCGAGGACGAGCGGCCGCGAGACACGTCTTCGGTGCCGGCAGCGAGCATTTGATCAACGGTGGGGATTGCAAGCCTTTAGGCATCGGTGTGTCGTCAGCACCAACGACCCTTGCTTAATAAAGTGTCAGTTTTATTCTGAATTGCCGATGTGGGATTGGGATCAGTAGCGTCACAGCACACAAGTTAAAAACTGCAAGAGAGTGACAGCGAGACAATGAAAGATTGCAAAGCACAGCGAATGTAAAATTTAATTAATAATTACATTTTTAATACAATTTCAATCATCAGTCGTCACAATTTTTTTTAATAAAATAAAACTCATATAATTAGAAATTATTCGAAATAATGGAGAGAATCAGACACTATTATGGGTTAGTTTGGCTGTGTTTTAGTTTGATGCTTTTAAAATTTAAAACTGATAGCGTTTAAGTTGATAATATGTTTAGATAAATGTGTTTTTGAACTATTAATTAAAAATTATGTGTTTAGTTTGTAAAAGTTAATAGACTGTTAGAACTTAGTAAATAAATTAAAATGGGCATGGTACTGAATAATACTAATAAAATTTATATATTATAAATTTTTAATAAAAAAAATTTAAATTGATGTCCAACATGCTAAAATACAATTATATGTTGATAAATTATACATAATTTTTAAAAATATATTAATACAATACTTTATTTATAAATTTAGATTTAATTCATAAAAATCTTCAATATATGTTGAGACATTATATAAAATTCTTTATCTTTAAATTTTATCAACACATATCAACTATTAATATTTAAATAAAAGTTCATATTTAAATAAATATTAATACTTAAATGTATATTTCTTTTTAATAGCTAGAAATTTGATATATATTATAAAATTACAAGATTAGACATCATACGATAATTGATAATTAAATAAATTTGATAATTTTAAAATTCAAAATTAAGGTGGTGATGGAGACTTGCAGCCTTGGCGATGGGGGCGATCTGCTAGCAGGGCGGTACTGGGTGGCGATAGCGGTTTGTGGCGTTGGGCAACAATGGTGGATTGCAGCGATGGCAACTTTGGGGGGGGGGGGCGATAGAGGCTTACGGTGATGACGACGATTTGCTAGCAGGGCGGTGACAACGACTGTTTATGGAAGAGATCCGACAATGACAATAATGGAAAAGGCAATGAAGGAGAAGGTGAGAAGGGAAGATGGGACTGCCAATTATTCTTCCCTTTGTATATAAGCCCTATTTGGAATTCCAATCGAGTGATCAAGACACCACTATTCACACACGAATAGAACATAAACCTTAATCACGCGAGAGAGAGAAGAAGCAAGAATTGAAGAAGAGCTCGACGATTGAAAAGGTAAATGACTCAAGGAATCTCCAATTTCAATCTTTGTAAGTAAATCACTTGTTAGTTTGATTGTTTGGGAGAGAGATTGGTGAGATTGAGTGCTGGGTTGCTTGGTTATGGAGCGATGTACTCTATTGTGTTTGTATCGATTGAGTTTTTTGATTTGCGAGTGTTATCGTGAGATCTTGTGAGAGTTCTTGTAATGTTATTTGTAAAATCCATTGTATATATTATTATAGTGGATTGACTAGGATGAAGTCCTATTGTGAGTAGGATCGTTTTGATCTGAACACGTACATACCTTGTTTATTTTTTGTTTTTGTTGTGTGTGTTTTGTGAGTGTTTTCATTTCTTCGATTTTGTTTTGATGTGAATCTTGGTATTATTGTAGTTGGTTGTGTGATTTGTGTCACAAGTATTCTTAACAGAGAGAGAAATAAGTAGGGGTGTACAATCGGTTATAATCGAATCGAACCGATAAAAAATTATGAACCGAACCAAACTGACCCACCCCAATTAACCGAACCGAACCGACCGACCCACCCCAACTAACCGAAACCGAACCAATCGAAGCCTAAACCATACTAACCGAACCAAACCGAAAATGAACCGTAAACGAAATGGAACACAAAACTAACCAACAGACTGCCTTGCTGTTGTCGCCGGCCACATAGTTGGCCGGTGATTCCGATGATCGGAACCGATGATCGGTTTCCCTTAACCACGATGACCCACATACCCAAAAATTAAAAGCATCTAATGGTTAGATTTTAGTAGATCTAGTTTTCAAACTTTCAATGTAAAAGAGAAGTTGTACCCAGAAAACTTACCTAAAAACTATCGGCGTCATCTTCATCTCTGGCCATCGGAAGCAGCTCGCATCGGCGTCATCTTCGTCTCTGGCCATCGGCAGCAGCTCGCATCGGCGTCATCTTCATCTTCATCTTTGCCATCAGCGATGACGAGGGATGGTGGAGGGAGAGAGAAGAAATGAAGAGATAAGGTGGCCTGATCTACGAAGCCTCGAAGAGCCTTCGTCTTCGCCATCGGCGATAGCAATGGATGGTGGAGGAAGAGAGAATGGACGAAGAGATGACCATGAGGCAGTGTTGTCGCGCGACCAAATCTGAGATCTATGAAGAGATGAGATCGATGAGGTAGTGCTGCGGCCGGCCAGATCTCAAAGAGAAGAGAGACGAAATGGCGAGAGGGATAGAATTTTAGAGAGAGAATGACGAAGAGAAGAAAAGACAGTAGCAGACATGGGGTGCTGCGCCTGCGTGAGGGAGGAGGGGCCGATTCGGTTCGGCAGGGGAGGGGTGCCACTCCTGTGTGAGGGAAGGGGGGCGGTTCGGTTCGACAGAGGGGAGGAGGGGTTATTGCTATTCGATTCGGTTCGATTTTTTGGTTATTTTTACTAAAATAACCGAACCGAACCGAATAACCGATTTTTAAGGATAAAAATAATCGAACCGAACCGATCAAATTTTTCGATTCGGTTCGATTAGTTCGATTTAATTGAACTTTTGCTCACCCCTAGAAATAGGGGAGAAATGATTAAAAATAGGGTAATGGTCAATTTTCATAATAGGTTAATAGCAAAGGACGTGGGTGCTATTTTAAAAAATACAGACTTGGTGGGTACATTTTACCTAAAGCTCAATAGTATTTAGTAATTTACTCAAAATATAAAATATTGTTTGGTTTTTGTTTTTATGTTTAATATTTAACATAAAATAAAATCAAAAAAATAATCCCAAGTCCTCTTGTAATCCCTTCACAATGGGATTAGTTAATCCCACAACCACCATTAGCTAATCTCGGCCGGCACCTAACATTACTAAACGATGACTCTTTCTTAATTACAATAAATAAATATGCATACACATACATGATAGATCATCTATAATTATAATTACTAAAAATAAAATTATTATAATAATAGTGGACAATAATATAATTTAAATAATTAAAAAACATAAAGTTTATAATTTAATAAAATTTAATTAGTATTATAATTAAATTCTCTAATTAAGTAAGAATTTAATGTAACGTGCGATAAATTATGTGTTTTATTTTTTTTTCTCCTTTTCATTGGACGTAATGGATAGACTCCAATAATATAATTGGTGAA
Organism: Diospyros lotus; assembly: GCF_014633365.1. NCBI lineage: Eukaryota > Viridiplantae > Streptophyta > Magnoliopsida > Ericales > Ebenaceae > Diospyros > Diospyros lotus. The sequence goes on along the minus strand of NC_068338.1, from coordinate 23,951,772 downwards.
AGAGTTTATTTCACCTAATATAATGATCAAGTTTAAATATTTTAAAAATTTAATATTGCTTATATTTATAGTTTAAATTACGAATTATAAATGCATTAGCTATTTATTTACATATAAGAAATAATTAATGTTAATTAATACATAATTATAAATTAAAAGATTAATGGAATCGTATTAAAATTAAACTTAAACTGAAAAGATGTTAAAGTACAAGTACGAATGGCAGCCTTTGGTACTACAGCCTGGGTCACGTATCTGGGTCCCACAGCCCCTATGGGGCCACGCTCCAGTCTTCCCTTCATTTTACCTGCGCGGGGCATACGAGAAGCAAAAGAACGAAATAGTTCTGAATTAAGTAAAGCACCCAGCGGACAAAACCCTGAGGGGACACGTGGTGGCGTACGGAAAGGAGCCCTCCGCCGTTCTCATCCTTGAAAGACACTCAGAAAGAAGATGGAAAGACGACTGTGAAGATAAGAGAGAGAGAGAGAGAGAATGACCAGCGGAGCAGGAGGGAAGACTGTAGTATGCGTGACAGGAGCATCTGGATATGTAGCTTCATGGCTCGTCAAGCTCTTGCTTCTTCGCGGTTACACTGTCAGGGCCTCTGTTCGTGACCCTAGTTCGTTCTCTCTGTCTCCCTCTCTCATTAAATGTCTATATTATTATATATGATTTATAAATTGTTGTCTCCACAATGATATGACTAGGTTAATTTTACGTTTTGGGTTTCTGATTTTGGTACTCGTGCTGTTTGCTCAGTTCGTTGAGTCATCTGGCCAGCTATGTTGCGCCCCGTTTTCGAAACGTTTCTCCTTCTCTTTTCAAACTTATTTATGTTTATTTTTTTAAAAAAATATTTATTTTCACGTTTTTTTCTAATTTCGTATTACAAACATTTCTCGTTTTCATTTTCATGGAATATAATTGGCCAGTTGGGCGCATGGATCCAGGTCCCTTCCCAATCCTGTCCTCTGCCTCACCTGTTTGCATTTACCATCAATTAACCCTGGAAAAAAGAACATAGATGAAATTTTTGGCAAATCAAAAACAGCAAGGGAGAAAAAGGACGAGCGAAATCAAGAAGCATAGTCATGTATGCACCTATCTAGGATGGTAGAAGAGGAAACGCTAATTTGTAGCAGTTTATATGATTGATTCGCATATAATATACTGTTTCTTTAGATAGTTTGTTTTCGGGTACTGTTTTCTGGGAAAAACTGTGGGGGTAAGTATGAGGATTTATGCTCGGAGGCGCCGTTTCGGCGTTTCCGAACCGTTTCTCGTTTTGGAAACTGGAAAAACGGCCCGAAACTTTTTTGGGCCGTTTGTGTAATTATTGAAAACTTTCGGGCCGTTTTAGAATTTAATAAACGTAGCCGGAGCAAGCTGCCCAGCTATTTCTTTTCTTCCAGCGATTTCTTCTTCCATTTCTGCCAGCAATTTCCTTCTTCTTCCAACGCTGTTAGATTGATATTATTCTTTGAATTGATTCTCTCTCTCTGTTGGTGACTTGTTCCAAAGTCAGAATACAGAACAACCATGTTGGTGAATTGATTCCCTTTCTCTCTCTGTATGTATATTTATGTATATATATATATATGCAAGTTAACAGTATATACAAGATATATATATGTGAAATTATATTTATCATTATATATATATCTCTCTCTATATATTTTTAATACATTATAAAATTTATATTTATTATTTATATTTAAATATTTTTTATTTTTTACATTAAAAATTATATTTATAAAAAAACTCCTATATTTTTTAAATTTACAATTTACTCTACGTTTTCGTTTCCTACTTGTTTAAAAAAATGTCGTTTTTGCGTTTTCGTTTCCTATAAAAAACGTCTCCCATTTTCGTTTCCGTGCCTCAAACCACCTCTGTTGTGTGTGAAACTGAAACTGCCCATTGGAAGAAACCATCCAGTATCAATTAATGGACGGTTGCTTAAAGAAAAGGTACTGTTAGATATTTAGTTTTTTGTACCACTAATCATTTTAACCTTTTGGGTAGGGTAGAAAGAACTAAAAATATAAGTAGTGGATGCTGTTTGACTATGGGCATGGCTATCGATTTCCTACACGACAACGTTTTATTTTATAGGATGAATTACACTCAGGGCCAGCCCATGAGAGTTGGGGTTCTAGGTCATTTAAAATTTAGAGTTCCTTTAAAAAATAATAAAAAATATGAAAATTTTATTGGGGCCCATTTTTAATGCTAAAATATTTATCATTAGAAATTTATTGGAGCCCCTTTTGGATAAAAAATATTTTTAATATTAAAATATTTAAATATATTTACTGTTGAACTTGGGAAAAAAATTTATTGGGGCCCCCTTTTAGGTGCCCTAGGCTAGCCTAAAGCTGGCCCTGCTTACACTCAGCACCTTTGAGGTTTGGTATAAATATATAGTAGCTCTCATTTTTTAGAAATTATACTGACAACCTTTATTGTTTAAAAGTTGTATCAGATTATCTTGTGAGGTTAGATTTACATTACACACATGGTGGTCTTGGGATATTACAAGTTACATGAATTTCTTAAAGTCTATTTGATGGAGGGGAGGTTAGTGTAATTTTGAACATGTGGGGTTGTAACGCCCTGCCTCTTCAAGGCGTTGTATTTATGTTAGGATTTTTTTTTTCATATAATCAAATCACACTAAAATCCTCAATATTCCTATATAAAAGATTCATACCACTTCGTCCAGCATAATATTACAATATCAATGAAAACCAAAGACAAAACCAACTGAAATACTGGTCCTAGCCCTGGCATAGGACACACAAAAATTTTCGTCATGTTCATGTCTCAATCAATCCCTTGCCCTTCAAGTCGCTCGTCTCGCCTAGAACGTGAAATATTCCAAGGACATATGTCTAACATTAGAAGATGAATCTTCTAAGAGAAGGTTAAAATAACATGGATGAATGATGCATGGACATATATAAAACAGATACCCTAATGTAACTTTCCTGGCAAACAAATCTGACATGAAACCCAAGGTAGTCATCTCGACGTGCACTCAAGGCAACTAGATACCCCTAAACAATCCCGTATGTAATTGTTGTTTTTTTCTAGTTAGCGGCACCATCATCACTAGGTGGCCTTGTATCTTCGTCTTCTCGTTTTTTAAGCTGATTTATAGGTTTAATATCTTTTTTCTTAGAGCAGTCTATTTATGATTTAACAATATTAACAACTACTTAATACTAGATATTCTCCTATAGGTGATCTAAATAAGACAAAGCACTTACTTGCCCTAGATGGAGCAAAAGAAAGGCTTCACCTGTTCAAAGCTGACATACTGGAAGAAGGCTCTTTTGACACTGAGATTGATGGGTGTGAAGGTGTTTTTCATACAGCCTCACCTTGTAACCTGTATGTTACGGAGGAGAACGCACGGGTAAATACTGTACATGTCGGTGTAAATTGTTTCTTCTCTCTTCTGTTATTATGGCATCGTTATCAACCCTACAGTTTTAGAGGCTGCAAAAAAAAATTTCAATGTGAGTTTCAAGAGTTTTTGCCAATGTGTTTCGTCTTGTTATTCTGCATATTCCTTTTCAATGATTTCTATTTCTCTTCTAAAGCTGTCATTTTTTAGTTTCTGTTTGCTGTCTAGTTTTATGAATCCTCTGGGAGTCCTGTTAGGCAGTGAAGACCTGATGATATGGAAATATAATGATGAAAAGAGTGTATCCTTCAATAAGTGCAATTTTCATGATTTTGTTATTAATTGTGTTCTTTCAATCATTTGTTAAAAGTAATACCTTCTTTCTTTTATAATGGTAAGATTCAATGCTACCAATGGTCACTTGACTGTTTGCTGCCCACCTCTTTTCAGGCAGAGTTGATTGATCCTGCAATAAAGGGAACAATTAATGTTCTTGCATCATGTGCCAGAGTCACATCTGTGAGAAGAGTTGTTTTGACATCCTCCTCATCTGCAGTAATATACAATGGCTGGCCTCGAACACCTGATGTGGTAGTTGATGAGACTTGGTATAGCACGCCCGATGTTTGTGAGAAACTGAAGGTGTGCATATCTGCCAATAATTTTCATTAACTTTTCTTACAATTTTTAATCACCTGAAAGCTTTGGTAACTGAAAGCTTTGTGGTTAACCTTCAATTGCCTTTGAGAAACAATATCCGTGACCAATTGAGAGTACATTTTGCAAAGAAACTATCTATTGGGTTTCAAATGGATGCGTTGAATTTAATATAACCAATAAAGGTCAAATCGATTAGTATGATTCTAGGATAAAAGGGACTTAGAAATTTCTACATTACAACCAATTGCCATAAGTTGTTATAGGAGATAGTCCTCCAATCTTTTTCAAGGATATTTAATTAGAGCACTAGAACCACCTCAAGAAACAATTAGGTTATTTCACAAGCATATTAACATAAAAAAAGAGATCATTTTTTCTAGAAAAAACAATAAAAAATCGTCACATAAGGTTAAGTACAGTGGCACTTAAGCCTCATGCCAAACTAGAATTCTTTGGAGATTGTTTGTGCATATCAAAGAGAATGCTTATATTAGGTTGAAGATAGAGGTGTTGAACACGGTATTTTATTTACTCATTTATTGATTGTAGATACCTCACTTTGATATGTTTCAACTCAGCATGAAGTGTTGAATTCTTCAATAGATGAATGACACTCTGATTATCATAGAATAACACATAACTATCTTGGGTAAAACCAAGTTCTTGCAGAGATCTCTTCAATGAAATCAACTCTTTGTTCACTTCAATAATTGCAATGAACTCTGCTTCTATAGCTGACAATGCAATACACTTTTGCAATCTAAATTTTTAGTCATGTATCACGTATGCTCTTTAATGTCATATGGGGTGGATTTTTGTCCCTCTCAACTAGTCAAGGCAAAATTATTTGAATGGAGTGTCCATCCTTGATGAACTTGTAAACTCTGGCCTCTATTTCAAACACCTTCAAGATCTCAATCTGGGAGAGACCTAGGGACTTGCTTAACCTAGGGTGGGATATATTGGAGGCAAATATAATGGGAGATCTTGCCTTAGTGTGGATGAAATGAATACATTAGGGTAACTGTGTGATCAAGTAATTAGTTAGGTAGAGAGTTCCATAGCAGAGATGCGGAGGTGCTGCAAGTGTCCTTAATGGAGAGTGATGGCGAGGGAGTTTTGATGGCTAAAAGATCTCTCCTGTAGAGAGTCCCATGAGCCTTAATAGAGTATGGGGTACAAAATTCCCCCCATGATGGCTGGGTCATATAGAGCACTCAATTGGAGAGTTACAAGGCTAAGCTGGGGTTGTGTGACTACCATTTTTATGTATGATCTCAATGCCTGAATATAAATGCCATAAAGGTTTACATGCAGCTTCATGAGATTGACACATGTAGACCTCAACGTATTAGGGGGAGAGATTATAGAGATCAATTTTCTGCATTATGAGTTTGGCACTTGGAGATTCACATCATGGAGAACTAAGGAGGGATGTGGAGATGTGATTAGCTGACATGGTGGTGATATGGCATGCGTGCCACTTTGGAGTGCTCAATGTCTACCCACATTGATAAACTAGACTTTCTATTTCTTTCTTTTTGCCTGTTGGTAATTTTGTTTTCTAATATCTCTATTATTTATTGCTTTAGTGAACTCTTTCTATGTGATGCTACTTTAAATGTCTGCAGCGGCTGATAGTAATTCAGGAACAAAATGTTGGCTTTTAGGTAAGATTTGAAAGTGATGAAATTTAATAACTAAGAATTAGTTTCATTGCTCTTACAAAAATAATAATAACAATTTCACTGCCCTCAAGAAAATGTTGGTTTGATTATTACAAAAATAATAAAAACAAAATGTTGGTTTGATTAGTGGTTTATTCCCCTATGGTGGGATCGTGGACATAGGCTGTTGAGTTGAACTATGTTAATATTCTATCTTTACTTTTTCGTTTGATTTTGTTAATATTAATGGTTTGCGCAATTCAATCCTAACAGATGGATGTGGCCCTAGCGATGTATATCAATTTCTCATTTCTCCTCAATGATAGATGGACTTGGTAATGAAATAGGATTATGAGCTTTGTTCTCTAACAAAATGATTTATTACTTTTGTTTTTATTTGATATGATTGTTTATAGCTCTTATATGGATGCTTAGTTCAGGAAAAAAAATTCTTTGCATCTATTTGGTGAATTGGTATCTGATTCGGCCAAGTTTCTTGAGATCTGCAAAGTTCAAGTTACACTCTACAAATTTTGGTGGCTTTTGCTCTCAAACTTGTTGCTCATCATTTCAAGAAATCATATTTTTCTCCTAATCTGGTGGTTTTTCGACTGAACTTTCCTTCCTATTTTGGTTTGTGTTGACTTTTTCTGCTAGGTTTGGTATCCACTTGCAAAGACTTTAGCGGAGGATGCTGCTTGGAAGTTTGCCAAAGAGAAGGGTATTGACATGGTTGTAATGAACCCTGCAGTATGTATTGGTCCTCTATTGCGGCCAGCCCTTAATGTTGGTGCAACTGAAATTATGAAGTTAATAAATGGTACGTGATCTTTAGCTAAACTTATTTATTTTTCTGTGTACAGAAGTTGGCAGTTCTTCAGACTTCAATGACCCAAATGTGGTCCGAGAAGTCCTATGATATATTCAGTTTGTTTACGAATTAATAGTAGTCACTGAGAATCTCACTGTCTCAATTGAGTTAGTTTAGTCAAGTTATCATAATTTTTTGTTAAGCTGCTTTTCAGGGAATCAGAGGCCCTATTTTGTCCTTGTAATGCAGGTGAATCATTTCGAAATTTTTCCTTTGGATGGGTTAACATTAAAGATGCTGTTAATGCACATATTCAAGCATTCGAGATACCTTCAGCTAGTGGAAGATATTTTTTGACTGAGAGAGTTGCACACTTGTCTGAAATTGTGGACATAATGAGGAAGCTTTTTCCTGATTTTCGACTTCCAGAAAAGTAAGTGCAAGGATCTGACTTCATTCCTTTGTGTTATTTCAGTTAGCTTAGAAATGGAAGCATTTTGAGTACATAAAGGATAATGAGGAAAAGAACTCTAGAAATCTTGGGAACATTTGGAAAGAGAAGCATATCATTGTTACATAAACTTGGTTATTAAAAGTTGAAGATGTTCTATATCTGTGCATCAGTTTATGTGAAAGAGTGGAAATATATAGCTTTGAAAGTATGTATCTGTAGCTATGAATCATCAATCTGAACCAATATTGCAATGCATGTAGGTTCATTTCTCAAACAGTTCACAACCTTCTGATCCTAAGAAGCATCAATACGGAGTTGTATAAGGAAGTGTATAGAAGACCAGTGGGATTGGATCATACACAATCAAGTGAAAGTGGACACAAGTTAATGTGGTTCTGTCTCAACAAACCTAAATTCTTGATTCCAAAGATTGGGCTAAATTCACACAATGAATTAAAATGCAGCTTTAAAGGAAAAATTACAAACTGTTTCATGATGCAGTAGATTATGAAGGAATTAGATTGAGATTTATCAAGAGTTAAGTGAGATTTATTTGTAACTAGGTAGCCAGGGACATGGACCCCCACAACACACACATACACAAATCCAATTCCCTCATTGCCCCCCCCCCCCCCCCCCCACCCCCAAAAAAAAAAAAAAAATAATATTAATCTTTGCATAAAATATTAGAAGAATTTAAGTTCGGAAAAGACGTTTCAAAATATTGCTTTTCTCAACATTTTGTATGGTAATCAACAACATCAAATTAGCCCCCAAAAAGAAAGGGAAATGCAACAACATTACCTTTTCATATTGCCTTTATTCTGCATCATCCTCATTCATGTTAGTCTTTGTTGTTTTCAGTTATGCAGATTATTTTCAACATTTATTTTTTCTCTGCATGCAACCTTCTTACAAATTTTATTTTGCCCATGATCCTAATAATTGCTCTGCTTCTGTGAGAGATGAAATGGTGTCTGAAACTTTGTGTTTTTATCTTGGAGATGCAGTAGAATCATCTATTCAATGAATTTAACCCTTTGACAAAAGAGCACCCCCCAGTCTCCACTCTGCGAGGGTGCTTCTTCTTCTTCTTCTTCTTCTTCTTCTTTTTAATATTCATGCAATTTTACTCTTGCTTTACAAAAAAACTGTTCCACTGCTTGAAACTGACTTCCAAGTCATAAAGAAGCAACCTTGTCGTTTCTACCAAAATTCATCCTCATTAAGCTCAAATCAAGATTGGTTTGGAAATTTGCTAGTTTTGTGAGTGGTAAATTTCTTCTGGGCCTCACTTCTGTGACATCTTTTCAGGTGCGAGGACGACAAGCCATTTATGCCAATTTACCTGGCATCCAAGGAGAAGGCGAAAAGCATTGGCATTGATTTCATGCCCCTTGAGCAGGGCATCAAGGAAACGATTGAAAGCTTGAAGGACAAGGGGCTTCTCGATTGCTAAGTTTTCAGGACAGACCAAGATGGCACCTATCTTGTTGTGTAGAGTGCAATGCTAGCTTATCTAGTTTCAATAACATCTGTCTGCTTGAGATAATATTATCTAAGAATTTTAGTTGAGCATTCTTCACTCTCCATTAGGGAAAGAAACTTGCATAAACCATGGTTTTACTCTCTTTTGTGATGGTTCAAAACGTTTGTAAGTGTCTTCTTGGTATGCCCTCCGTTGCGGGGGTCTCGTAGCTCGGATTTAGGTGTCTTCTTATACATAGATATGAAAGAAGTTCGAATTTAGATGTCTTCTTATACATGGATATGAAATAATTCTATATTTAATTATATACACGTGCGCACACAAATGTATTATGTATATTGAGAATGAATTAGGGTTTCTTTTCAATTACTAGTTTTTTTTTAAAACAAATAGGGACTCAATAAAAATGAATTTTTGAAAGTTCATTGTCTTCAAATTCAAGTTTAAAGTACACCAAGAGGTATTTGGGTAGACTTAAAAGCTGGTGATTAATTTATAGATTAATTGTTTTAAACATGTTAAAAGGTTGATGTTAATAGGAAAAAGAAAAATATACCCTCAAACAAATTAAAAAACTTCCCACTAGTGTCCTACCACCATTTTCTCAAATGCTTGACAAGGAGGTGTCACAATATATCTTGCATGACTTATTATTTGAGTTATTGGATTTTCCTTGTGGTTTGGAAGTATGTTTCTTAATTGTTCTTATTTAATTTTTTTAACAAAAATATCTCATCTATTACTAATTCTATTAGATTAATCAAAATTATTTTAATTTAATATTAATTAAAAAAAGTTGATCCACATCCAACAATGGTTGCCATCAATTGTGGGTAAGCCTCCGAAGGTGGGTTCCAAAACCCTTTGGAACCCATTTGACAATGGTTATGGAACCACCCTTATGATTTGATCTGAATAAAATAAGAAAACTACACAATGAAGGTAAATTTCGAATCAATTCATCAAATGTAAGTCAACGATAGAAAACGATTTTTTAAATTATGAGAAGAAAGATTCTGCGCATACAACATTACAAAGAAAAGAGGAAGTAAGAAAATTTGGCAGTCTCCTCGTTTTCTTTTCTTCATTTTTTATACATAATAAATAATATAAAATATTCTAAATGTGATTATATTTAAATTCATGACCTTATATTTGTCATAAGAGATAAATCACTATTTAAGTAATCTTGAGTTTATTCTAAGAGATAATCACTACTGAAGTAATTTTTATTTTGTTATCTAAGTTCTTGACGTTAGTATCTATTAAAGCATGAATTATATGCTCGATACAAGTATATGAAAATGACCAAAGATAAACTAGTAAGCAAATTTTAAGTGAAGAAGATTGAAAATTAAAAAAAAAAAAAGAAATGTAAAACTCTCAAATACGAATGCAAATGAGCTGAGCTATTCGGGCCCGGTTTAGTATTCAACTCGATAAAAATTTGTTCGAGTTCGTTCATTAAGGTAAATGAGACAAGCTTGAGCATAATTTTGAAGCTCGATTTATAAACGAGTTAAGTTTGAACTCAGTAAAGTTCGGCTCATTAGCTCGCGAGTTGGCTCAAATAGAGACTCATAAATTGGCTCAATTATATGCTTGTGAGTTGTCTCGAATAAAGGCTTGCGAGCTAACTCGCTTATAGGCTCGTGAGCATTTTGTTAATTGATATTGGTAAAAATTATTAATTTTTATATTTTATATATATAATAACATCATTGAGATTCTTTTATCATATGAAACAAAATAAGATATGTGATTCTTGGAAGTTTTTGATGTGTTGATATTTTGTAGGTTAATATATGTGATTTGATATATAATTATGATTACTGATTAATATTACAATTTCAAATTGTAGGTCGATATTTGGAGTAGTTAATTTGAAGTTGAATTGAAAATATCTTTATTATGCTGTAATTTTGATTATATTTGTATTTTAAAAATAACTAGACAAGTAATTTGATTATCTTTTTATATGGTAAATGATATTATGCTTATTATAATTTATAAAATTATTATTATTTAATTATCATATCGATATTATATTTGTTGATTATTAGGTTGGGTTCATTTAGGTATATTTGTTGATTATCATATTAATATTTGATTTTTTTATACATTAGTTTATTAGATTTTTTAAATAAAACTTTGATAAATTTTAGTTCGAGCTCGAGTTCGAGCCTAAGTTCAAGTTGGGGCTCGCTCGAGCCTAAGCTTAAGAACTTAGGGCTCGTTCGGCTCATTTGCACTCATATTCTCAAACCGTGGCTCTACATGTTTATGCCTTTCACCTATCACCACCACCCTTTCAAATCTATTACTAGATTTTTTTGTAACTTGTCTCTATCAACTCTTTGTTGACATTGACTATCTCTAACTATTGTCACCGCCATAATTAAAATTTGTAAGTCTTACCAAGAATTTAGGTTAATTTAATTATAAGAGATAATGTGTTTGGTTAATTTAATCATAAGAGATGATGTGTTAAGATTTAATGTGATATGTATAAATTAATATGATATGTTAGAGAAATTTAATTTTATTCGTTACCGTTAATAATTAACCAAATAATTTAAGATGACAAAAAATTATTTGAGTTGAAAAACTAAGTATCATTTTTTAATAATTGAAAAGAACCCTTTATCTATTAAGTTCTTATATAAACGATGTAATAATTATTTTTTAATAAAAAATTAAAATTATATAATTTATGATTAATGATAATGTTATTAATTATGTGTCACATCTTTATTAAAAAAAATATTAAATAAAAGAGATAAATGTCACGTAAATTTTTTATTTTTTTTAATAAGAAAATATCATATAAGAGATAACACCTCCTAATATTATTCAATATACAATGCACATAAAACTCCCATTTCCGGCAAACGTACGGCCACTCGAAAGCTTGCTTAGTTCAAAAATGGAGGTCCATTAACTAATCATTGTGAGAGTTACATACAGAGTCAATGCCCTTCTCTCTCTTTCTCTCTCTCTCGCTGTACAGAAATGGAAAAGCACAAGTATTAAATGTGGCAGAGAAAGCAAACACGAAGATCGAGAGAGAGAATCACAAGTGTCCTGCGAGTCGGAGGAGGAGCAGTTGCCAGTAGCAGAGCGCAGAAAGAAGCATGTATGCGACACCGCACCAACGACATTTGATATCGGAAAACGATATCGAATCTCAACTCCGCTGCCTCCACGGCACGCATTATTACTATTAAACTATTGCCAAAGGTAGGGCAAACTTAATAATGGCGCTCAGACACCTCGCGTTGTTCCGCGTGTGACTTTGGCTCCTTTGTTGTAAATTTCCGACTTTGGCTCCTTCGTTGTAAATTTCCTTCACATGCTTCTTCTTTCTTGCAACAAAAGTCGAAGAAAGAGAATCCTTCAGTTGAGAGATGGCATTGGTTCGCCGCTTTGATTAATGGTAAATTTGGTGATTGGTAAGCCAAGCTCGTCTTCGTCTTCTTCTTCGTCTTCTTCTTCTTCCCCAATTTCTGCGACTTAAAAGTGGGAAAATATTTTTAAGGAATTAAAGTTCCAAGGAGGGGGAAATATCAAATAGTAAGGCTCATTGCATTTCAAATCTCCGTTCTTCCAGAAAACGAGGCGCCTCGCACGCCTACGTGTGTGTGTATATATATATTTTCTATTATATATATATCCTCTCTCTCTCTCTCTCTCTATTCTGTACCGTTGAATTCAAAATCGACCAGAAGAGAATAAGGAAGGGAGAGGAAAACCTACCTTTCAAGCCATTCTATCCATTTTCGTGTCTTTTGTGTATCAGAATTCAGAAAAAAAACAGATTTTAACGGCGAAGATGTCGTCAACAGCCCCCGCAATTAGGAGGCCGAAGTGGCATCCAACCCCGCAGCCACCTCCGAGCCCTAAGATACTCAACTTGCCACGGCGGACTCGCCGGAAACAGCCCAGAAAGGCCGCCCCAAAGCCACCCGTCGCCGCTGATAACTATAGGGGAAGGCTTGATGCTCTGTTCGATCAAGAGCGGACGTTCTCGAGTAGTAGTGTTCCTGTTGTGTTGCTGAACTCGGGCGAAGGTGATGATGATGGCGAGAGGAGAGAGAGAGTCGCCGGAGAGTGTGAAGACGGCGACGGTGGTTTTGCGGAGGAGAAGTGGATGTTCCAGGCGGAGATTCTAAGGGCAGAGTGCAATTTCCTGAGGATGGAGAGAGAGTTTGCGCTCAACAAGTTCGAGAGGAACCGATTGCACATGGAGAAGACTCTGCGTTCTGTTCTTCACACCCTCGTTTCTGTTAGTCGCCCTTTCTCTTTCTTATTTCTATATAATCCATTATTTTGATTGGTCGAAATATGTGTTTGGTTACCAAGAAAACGTAGGGATGAATGAATGAAGATAAACATTGTCCAATCTTACAGTTCTCATACTATTTCCAACCCAGGTTAGGCTTGAATTCAACTGATCCGAATACACTTTTTTATATCTTGGAAGTGGAAAATTACATATGGCATTGCACGAAATAATATTTTCTCCATCTATTTGGCAATTTCTAAACTGGAACCAAATTGAGCTATATTTTCTGATCTTATTTCAATACAGTTGAAGATCTTAAGTTCTGTTCATTAAGTTCTATTCAGAATGATTCTTTTATCGCTCTGTTCAGTATCTTCACATCTATTTGTCTGAAACAAAGAGTGCACTTCTTTTTTGGACTTTGATAGCTTGGGACTCTATTTTCTGTTCAATTCACTTGCTAGTCACGGGATTTACTTTTCTGGTAACTAATGTGATAATTGGATGTAGCTCTTCTGTAACTCCTCTAACTCCTCTAACTAATGTGATAATTGGATGTAGGGAAGGGAGAAAATCTATGAAGGTAAAAATGCAAATGCAGTACTGGAGGAAGAGATTAAGGATTTAGAGGAGAAGTTAGAGGAGTTACAGAAGAGCTCTGGAAATGATTTTGAAGTTCGACACTGTAGTAATTTCGATAAAGAAGCATATCTTTTGCAGCGACAGCTAGAGAAACTTGGTGTTTTATGGGACGAGAAATGTGTGAACAAGATCAGAGAGATGGCTGAAGCAAGTTTTAATGTCAATATAAACCAAAGAAGCGACCATGAAAGTTTCATTCCTGGTCATAAAAGCTATAATATGTTCACTGATGTAAGTATGAATATTGCCTGTAAATTCTTGATATTGATTAATGCATGCTGCAGCGGAGTTACTTGGACTTCTTTTGGGTTTTGTGAAAATCTTCATGGTCGCTGAGAATGAAAGAAGAGTAATGAAATCCAGCTTTTCACTGCAATGGTTTTGATCTCGTTCAAGAAAGTGATAGAAAACTTAGTTTTAGAAGTTTTTGTTTTGGAGATTTTATGGATTCCAGAAGTAAACTTTCTTTTTTCTTCCTCCCGTGTGAGTTATCACATATTGGGTCCGAACCATCTTATCATGGCTACATGCATGTTCTTATTTGTTATCTTGGAGTGTGTATGGGGTTTGTATAGTTTGTTTATTAATATCATATCTATATAAAAATTTGTTTGATCTGAAACAATGAGCTTACAGGTAGAAGTGCTGAGAAGGAAAATGGAGGGATTATCAAAAGGGATGTTGGATAAAATGGAGGAATATGGGTCGATGATTGCCGCTACAGCCAATGCCTCTGCTCCCACCTCCAAGCGGGTCGAATTTCCTGGTTCTTCCTTGTGTGCAAAACAACCCTATCAGGCAAAATTCCATATTCCTGACTGTTAATAATACTAATTTTCATACTTATACTGATTATTCGTGTCTGTTTATTGTCATTATTACTGTAGTACATTCTATCTGAACTCAGTAGCTACCATTATGTGAAAATGTAGACGCGGACCAATGTTGTGGTTCACTTTTATTTTCTTCTTGCTTTACTTATTTTATTTTTATATTTGGTGAAAGCTACAGGAGGTAACATGCCATCACTACATGAGCACAAGATGCAAGCATTCAGACCTGTTGAGCTAACAGTCAAAAACACATTTTAAAAGTCATATACAGAATCCAATGACTTAAAGTGGATTGGATTAGGAAATTGGAATATCTTTAAATAAAAATAACTTTGTGCAGTAAATCATGATGCTTTTCTATCGTCTCACACTTCTAGTTAGAAAGTTGGAATCTTCTCCTCATTTGAACTTGTAACCATTGTTGAAATGCATCACCAGGGTTCCACTTTTCCTCTGTCTTCATATTTTCTTTTAAACGTCTTTCCTATTCTGTATTAACAAACTACCAAACCTTGTATAAATGGTTGAATTGAACTCATGAAAGCTTCTGTCATCCTACGCCCAAAGTCATTCATTAGTTTTGAGTAAATGCAGACAAAAAACAAAATTAAAAAAAAAAGATACATCGTATTCAAATTGGGGAATGAGAAAGTTCCCCATGGTAGGTTTTTTCTTGTCCGCCTAACTTGGTTAGGTGATTTGATGCTTCTTAAGTAGATGGAAACATGGAAATATGAGAAAGTTCCCCATGGTAGGTATTTTCTTGTCTGCCAAACTTGGTTAGGTGACATGATGCTTCTTGAGTAGATGGAAACATGGAAATATTATTTATCCATCTGTAGTCATTCTCCCTCTTAAGTGGCATGCATTTAAAAACTTAATAATTTTGAAAAACCTTTTTTTTAAGAGCAAGTCACTTCGTGAAACCTGCAAACGCCATTTTTTTGTGCCATGAATTTTCAATCACTTTCTATTGTTTACTATACATCCTTTTGAGTTTTGAGACAGGAGTTGGTTCTGCAATGTGGATGCAAATGATTGTCTTCTAAGAAAATGGTGCTTGTCACTTTTTACGGCAGAAATGGACTTATTTATTCCTTTTGTACATATTTCAGTTCATTTATCGTAAAAGAAGTATAGGTTTATGTCTCAAATTAAAACATAACAATGTTTTCACTCAGGCGTCAACTTTGCATGATGACCACAAATGCTCAGGATATTGCAAGGTTATAGTGCGGAGGATTATAGAGCAAGTGAGAACAGAGACAGAGCAGTGGTCCCAAATGCAAGAGATGCTAGGCCAAGTGAGGGAGGAAATGGAAGAACTACAGGCATCTCGAGATTTTTGGGAAGACCGAGCTCTTGATTCTGAATACAAAATCCAATCCCTACGTTCTACTGTAAGAAAACTGTTCTATTCCAAGTCTCGTGAAAATGCATATATATAGTTTTCTTGATTTACCTTACCTGTATAGTCGGATTGTTTTGGATATTTGGGTTTCTTTAATAATTAATATGCTGCATTGAAACTCGACATGGGCAAAGCTATATAGCTCTGTCAATAATAGTTTTGCTTCTGTTGCTTTTTTGGAGAATTATCAAGAGGAAAAAAGATTTAAAAAAGTTATTTGCAGCCCAGAGATCCTGCTGGAGATGAGGCAATCTTGGTAAAGGTTGAAATCGTATAATGAACATGAATAACGATTCTAAAAACAAAGAGCATAAACATTATTTTGATGTCACAATGCAAAACTATACCCTTTTCTTTTCTAATAGTTATATATTTTGGATATCTAGGCTGTTTTGTGGCTAATTAAAGAAAATACTTCAAAATGTGCTCAAAATCCTGTAACTCTTTCAGTATTACTTTTGCTTCGGCTGCTCTTCTGCTGTGTAGAAAATGCAATAGATGTTTAGCACAATCTTTTCTTGCTTATATAGCTTGCTTTTCTTAAATCACTTAACGATCGCCACAAGTAGCTTCATCTTGCTATCAACTCTTTATATTTAAGTTCTTTCCCAAAATATCATTACTTGCACAGTATTATGGATTGTGACATCATATACTCATATAACACATGTTTTTTGCCTTCTTTTACCTTGTTTGCATTTTGGGTTGTGAACAGAAACAAGGTGTTGATGTTTGCTTTGTTGTATTCAGACTCGAGAGTTCCCTATTCCTTCAGTTGCAATAATATCAATGTTTGGATTGAAAATTTTCCAATGTAAAATTCTTGTCACTGTTCTCTAAGGGATTACCATATTATCAAGACACATGCTTTCTGCTCATGATGTTGAAATGAGAAGGAAATCATTGCATGTTTACAAGTCTAGCGGGTAGTACAGTTTTGCAAGCATCTAACACCTTTGTTGTGAACAAAAATTTTCCATTGTATTGAGTTTGTAGTATCAATCTATATTCAATAAACTCCTTGTATATGTATAAATAACAAAAAAGAAAAAAAAAAGAAAAGAATGTCTGTCATACAACTCCACATTGGTGTTTTTCTAGGTGAAAGAGTGGAGAAAGAAAGCCATCACCTTTGAAGCCAAGGCTAGTGAGATGCAAAAAGAAACATCTGCACTTCGAGGGGAGCTTGAAAATCTAAAGAAGGAACGAGATGAGGAAGTAACAAGGACCAAAGATTTGGCACCGATTTCCTTGGGTGAACATATTGCAAAAGAGAAGCACGTGTTGGTTTGTAGGCTGAAGGAAAAGCCTCATCAAGCTGACAAAGGGAGCAGGCAGGAAACCGGTGCTGACAGAAGAAGAAAAACACACACAAGCAGCAACAATATTGGGGCTCCAAGACGCTCGCCATTTCAAAACATATCAAACACATCGCCAATTCTGAGGCAGAATAGCAAAGCAGTATTCCCTCTGCATTTCCCTGAAACTTGTGATGCATAGACAAGCTGTTAAACTATGCACGCCTACACACGTCCAGAGAGAGAGGTTGGTTAAGAACCAGCTTCTTCTTCTTCTTGTTCTGCTAACTGAGGCTTCTAGCTAGTAGAGAATTTGGTTGTAGACTGGCAAATTGGCAATGCAGTAGGTTCTCTGTGGTAATGAGAAATCTATGATGATTAATGCTCAGAAAATTTGCTGTCTTGTTTACAAACTTTTGGTTTGCTCTCTGGAAAACAAACACCACACGAGAGCTATCTGAAAATTAGGCCATTTGCTTTCTATGAGTTGTAACTTCATCAGGCAGAGACATTTGTAGATTCCATCCATGCCATTCAGCAACAATGCTGCTGATGCATCATCAACTTTGTTCTGCTTTCATGTGGCAAGGGTAAGCTGGTTATCAACGTATAAAAGTTGATAAAAATAAGAATTCAGTCCGAAACTAAAAGAAAGATAAAAGTTGGGTTTTTTTGGTAATTTGTTTTTGTTCTTTGTTTTTTGTTTTTTTTTTCCCCCAAATATCAAGGCATTAATCAGTAGTTTTCTTAGTGATAGCAAACTGGACAAAAGAAGAAGAAAAGATTCAGGTGTAGCTATTGTTTGCATGTGAAGAGATCTTAAAGAATACTCACTCCAATTGTTACAATGGAAGAGTTGGCTGTGTTACTGAGGAACAAAGATGAAAGAGGTAGCCTGTTGTGTGGATGTGTTTGCCATTAATTAGAAACTAATATATCTCAAAGTTATATTACAGAGCATGACATCTAGTTTGTATTCTTGTTCCATAACATGGTTTGTTTTGTCTGAGATGAATGAATGAATGAATTCAACTGTTTGAGAAGTTTTGCAATATACCTCTGCTGCTTAATATCCTTACACAAAAATGAAAATAAACAATTGCAGACATCTTATTGATCATAGCACTGATTACAGACATTTTTTGATTAATCTGTTCGTAGACCATTAACATTATTTATTCCTTCCAGTTCTCACTTGTGAGGCTTTTCATTTTCAGATCCAACTTGGAAGTGTATTAATTAAATTTCTGAGACCAGTAATTATATGTTTTCTTCAAGCCTGTTAAAATCATAGCTAGAATTTTCTTCTTCTCTATGTATCCTTTGAACAATATCCTAATGAATGAATTGCTTCTTTTAGCTGAACTCTGAGGCATAAAACCAAATTGTTTGTGATTTTGATATTTTTATCATCTTTCAACTTGTTTAGGACACGTCTATCTAGCTAGGAGAGACTAGAGAGTAGGACATGCCTAATGATATGAAATGATGGATCTTTAATAAAGATTTCAAAACTCAATTAATATAGCCCAAAATCTACAAACACAATAAGTTCTTGAATAAGAAATGAATACACAGAAATTAAGCCTAATACCAATTTGACTATGTTACTTCTTCTTTTGATATCATAAGGGATGTTTATCATTACCACAAATTGATTTGCTACCTTCATGTTAAATTATAAGCTCTCATTGATGGTTGTTGTGCTTGGTTCAGTAATCAAAGTTTTTCCCTGACATGAGTACTTACAAGAAATATTGGAGTTAATTCTTTCAGTATAATTTTTTTATGTTCAAATTAACAAGTTATATGAACAATAAATGTGAAATGAGCATTAAGAGTCTGTTGGTTTACTTGTAGAGAGTCTTAACCTTTATATAGATGAAATGAGTTGGGATACTCAGAATTATTTTCGAAATTTTTGGACTCGAATATCTTGGCCTAATGACAAATATGGTAGGCTGAGATTATTTCCAAGGTTTTCGAGCTCAAATATCTTGAGTTGGCAATAAATTCATCTAAAATAGTCTTTTAAGTTTTTTGAGTTCAATTATCTCCAGTTGTGCCAATAAAGGTTGGGTTCTTTGAGATTAGAATCCGAGAATTAGATTTCATGAACTTATCCTCTAAATTTGAATTGAATGAAAGAATACGTATCACTTTTTTGCTTGTCAATAGAAATACGTAATGAGATGAGTTAATTAGTTTACATGCATGGCTCAATAATTTTATTATTTTTCAGTATCTCTCATCACATATATATGCAGAGAAACTAGACCATTGTTCATATTAGTTGATGATGCCACTTGAGTTTTGTTTTTCCAGATAAAATAAAACACATGTTTTCTCTCCAACTGGCTGATGTTGCTGTTGCTTGCTTCCCCTTTTGTTCCTAATCTTTCTTCTCTCAGCAATTTGGATTTTCTGGCAATTTGCACAAGCAAAACTTTCACTTCCCAATTTCAATTCTCAATTTATATTATCTCTAGTTAAAAAATGATCCATGGATGATGAAGTTGGCAGCTGCAGGCTGCAGCCGCCGCCATGGTTAGATAGAAAACAAATAGCATGCATGAGGCAATTGAATAGAATGGGAGAAGTTTGCCACAAAAGTAGAAGAATACCAAAGTGGACCGTATTGGCCCAATCTCGATCTTTGGTTCACGGCCCAATCTCGACTCTCAGTCTTGGCTCAATTCTGGCCCTGCGTCAGTCTGCAACAATATCATTACTACCACACGTTGGATACTCTCGCGCCCACTCAAAATTCCATCCTTATTAATAATAGATCCCATCTTCATTAATAGCGGATCTCATCCACATTAATAAGAGTCTCGTCGGCATCATGCCACCATCAAAGAGTCTTATTGGTGCCGGATATCCAATCCCATCACCCTACAACGCACGATGCAACATGCATACAGGAGGACCTCCCTTCCTTCTATATAAACTAGTTCTACCAAGAGCCCATGTATGTTCTTTTTAGTCTACCAACACTCTACTAATTTACTCTCTTAATTATTTGAGCATCGGAGTATTTACAGGTACCAACCACCATCTGAAGTTTGTTTATTGCCCTTGAGAACTCACGTTCGACTACCCCTTTTTTGGGACAAAAGGAACACAAAAAAACTTTAGTGTAAAATTCTTAAGCATGATATAATTTATAATTTGATTGTGGACAACTCCTAATCTCTAGTTGAAATCCCAAATTACTTTTTACATAAAAAAAACCCACATTTATATTGTTGTTATCACTTGATTACGTAATTATTTACTTCAGTAAAAATTATTTTTGTTAATTCCAAATCATGAAAATCTCAGGTTTGGTATGACTTTGAAAAGCTTACAATTAATATTAGAAAAAAAGGGTAAATTTGAATTTTAAGATAATCTTTGTGATACAAGAGAAAGCTTAATTTTTTTGTCTCATTCACCATGTTAAGCTAAGTTGGTGGGAAAAGTGAATACAGTCAGTAGTATCTACCATTGATAACTACTTGTAACTAATTACACCACCGAGAGCATTATTTTGTTAATCAGTTACATGCAGCTGATTATTTTAGTGCTTCTACTGTCAATGCACGGCTTGCAGCTGATTATTATTGTAGAGACTGGTACTGGTAATTGACTAACCATGCAGCTGGTTATTTGCAGGGAATCCGTTGCAAGCAATTGAGCCTACAGCTGCTGGTCATTAATAATTGCATCTAATCCAAAAAATATGTTAATAATTACCCGCAACTGATTACTTTTAGAGTGTCGGTTATATTGATTCATTAAGTTGAAATTGATTAGTGACAATTGCCTGCAACTGATTACAATTTAGTGTTAGTATGGTTGGTACCTGATCAGGTCCAAAATTGTCATTTGAGAGAGAGAGAGAGAGAGAGAGTAGAAGATATCCAATTGAGCTTAAGTTAGCCCATTTATTAGACTTAAGAGTTTGTTTCTCGTCAAAATTCCTCATAAGCCAGGAGGTTAGAAGATACCCATTTAAACTTTGTCTTTAAAATAAGTCTGAAATTTTAACGTCCTTATTTATTTTTAAAAATAATGAATCGAACCCTTTTTTTATTTGAATTTCATGCTTGATGAGATAATGATGATCTACTGCAGTTGACATGACTTGGAGCCTTTGTCACTGTCAATATCCAAAGATGTGAATTTTATTAGATGTAAGTAGTGTTACTTGTATGTGGATGAAGCACAAATGTACTTCTTTATTTTATAAAAAAAAAAAAATTCTTATAATAACTCAAAACTTTTAAAACATCACATTAACTATTTTTATTTTAAAAAAATAAAACTATTAAACACTTTTTAATTTGTATTAAATTAAATACTCTTATGCTTTACCAAAAGCGTCCGTAACACCCAAACTTATTTAAAATGTGATAAATAATTTTATTTCTTATTTTTTTTTAAAGTTTAGGATATCATAAAACTATTTTTTTTATAAAGTACAAAAGTACATTTAATTTAATATAAATTAAAAAATATTTAATAGTTTTACTTTTTTTTTTTAGTAGAGATGTGTAATGAGATGTTTTTGAGAGTTCAAAGTGTCATGGAAATTTTTTGGTGAAGTATATGAGTGTATTTATCCCTTCACCCTAAAATAGCTATATATATACACATTATGGAGATTATGTTAATAACAATTGGTACATTTTACAGGTGCTAATGCTATGTCGTTCATAGTTGGTTATCTACAAGTTACCATATGGATATGGACTCTACTTTGCTGTGTGTTTGGCAGTGATGTTAAGGTGATGAAAACTCGGCAATTGAAAGGGATATGGGTGGAGTGGGTGAATGCATACAACAGCGGTTGTATCTATCATCATCCTTTAGGAGGATAGTGACTCTGATTGGCAAAGAGGCATACGGGGATTGGCTTGGTTATTCACAACACTTCAGTTTCAACTTCCTTCTCAAACCACATAAAATCTTAACAATATTTTCCCTAAATAAAAAAAAAAAAAAAAATTCCATATGGATTGTCAATGATTCTGTAAATGAATTTCCCGTCTAAGACAAACATAAAAACACACTCTCATGAGCAATTAATATACCTATCCCTTTGAACAATAGTCAAATGACCTCATCAGATTACCCAATACTCTTGCAAGTTTTCCCCTTCTATTAACAGAAAAACAAAAATCCCCCAATTAAGTTCCATATTACTACAATCCATTTCAAACAAGTAGCAGGCATCTTTACCATCTGAACTATTAAGTTTATGCTTGCATTTGTGCATTTTCTACTTAAATTTCAGGCTTTGGTTGTTCAAGAAGTCTGCCTCTTAAGGTTCTCAGCCCACTACTAGCAGCTAGCTTGGTTGGATCATTCTATTTTACAACCCCTCTCACCCCGGGAAATTATTGCACAACTAACAACAGGAAACAAGTAACAGGTACAACAAAAAATTTAATTGAACCAAGTGAATCCCAGCTAAGGACTCAACTTTTATCAATGGAAAATGGAAAAATATCCTAATAATTGATAACTTAAGAAAATAGTTACACTACAATCATTTTGTTGCTCTGGAACACTCACTACACTAGGTACCAAAAAGGTGCAAAAATCCAGTTCCATTTGGTTCGCCTGCTATTACCGAGTAACAATAGAAAGAATGAGAGAGAACAAGTTAACTCATTCACCTTTGCCATTGCCCTCTGCATCAGAACTACAATTGAGTTGTCAGGGTTTATTCACTCTTGCCATTCTGTTGGGAAGCTACAAAATTGCGGAGGACTTCCATGGCCAATTGATGAGCATTCTTGTTTTGCAGCTTTGCAAGCTCATCCACGGCTTCATACGTCTCTTTATCGGCAAAGAGCTTCAAGTTGTATCGTGATGATGACATGATTGGTCCTTCCCATTTCTCCACTAACTCCTGGAGTTTTTCAAATCCCTGATACAGATAATTAACGTTTACATCAACAGCTGCCCAACTACCAAATGTACCCGAATCCTTGATTGTCTAAAAAACTTAAAAAACAAATTTCTTGAAGGAGTAGGAAGAAAATAATATTAAAAAAGCCTCACCATGCGGTTTGCGAAGTCCCCAAATGATTCTTTGGATTGCCTCTTCCGCTTCCAATAGTAAAACAGAGGTTCCAGAACTTTCTCAAGCTCCTGAACCTTAACCTTGTTCAAGAAGCATCTTGCCAGTGAGGTTTGATTGGGTGTCCCCCCGAGCCATATCTGAAAAACAGAAACTAAATTGAGTTTTATTTGAAAACCCGCCAATTTGGATGAGATACAATTAAAGGTCATAGACATCGGCACTAGGAATACCTGATAGCTATTGGGACCATCACCAACCAATCCCAGCTCTGCCATGTAGGGTCTAGCGCAACCGTTAGGGCACCCAGTAACTCTTATCACTATAGATTCATTGTACTTCAGACCAACCTAAATTCACAAAACCATGCCGGTCACTAACCATCAAGTGAACTGGTTACCTTTTTTATTCTTTGCTGGCTTTCTTAAAAAATATAGCTTTACCAATCTACCTTATCAAATACAGCACGGACTCGCTTAAGGATGTCGGGTATACCACGCTCAGCTTCAGTTATAGCAAGAGGGCAAAGTGGGAAAGCTGGGCAAGCCATTGCAGTCATGTTAAGGGGATCCACGTACCGAGGTTGCTGCCACAACAAGCAATGGCCAAATTATGCTAAATTAGTTCTTCTGGATTTCAAAATTCTAAACTGAAGATACATAAAAGCAGCTAATCAACAAATTTCAGTTAGTTAGACAGGCAAACAGCATCTGAATTAACAAATTCAATAACAGTCAGTGCAAGGCTTAACTGCAAAGAATGGAAAGGGTTTCAGAACAAAGGCCTGAAATTGGTATAATCTTCACACCCTACTTTTGGAAAGGGAATATTTGCAAAATATGATACTGCACAGCAATAGTCATCATCATTAGATTTGATGAATGAGCCATGCTATATGTAATATTTGAGTTGAACACAGAATATGACTTGAAGTGAACCTATTCAGCAGTAGACGAATTAGAGCAATTTAAGATTTCTACAAACAGGTAATATCTCTCGTTTCTGCACTTGGGGGACATGATTTCAAACTTCTTTAATATGTCCTTCAAGTTCACAAAAAGAGTGTTAGTTGATTATTAAGTGTTATAGTCAAAGGCAATTCAAGTACTGATATACAAAGATTTTTAACAGCCTGGTTCAGTTTGCACCAGTGTTTCCAAATGACCTATACAATTTCAAACAATTTATATGCGCTATTACACCAAGTAAAGCAGGCTTGTGGACTCACTACAAGAATCTCATGGTAGAGTTGGCAAATATTTACAATGTTTCCTTAATCAGTTTCAGCTGGTAGAAATCCTTCAACCAGATCCCGACCATGGAAATTTTCATCATATGCACCTTTTGTTAACTAGACATCATAACACACTGATCATCTTAAAACATCAATTCAACAAATCTAGCAGCATCCAAAACTTTTAAGATATTAAGCTCTCATGAAAATAAATAATTTTGCAGTGTGCATATCCATGTGCCATCAGTTAATGTTGGTACAGTTTTTCACTTATCACATATTATGATGCCTAAAGCAAAAGTCTTACCAGCAGGCCACCCTGTGCAAGAGCTGTGGTGATGGGACGCCTCCATGCTCGGCGAATATCACACAAGATAATGTTCTGGTTTGGTGTGATACGGACATTTAAGTCATACTTTTGAATAATTTCCCTTAATGTCTTCTTCATTATGCCCTTAATACGACCATTATCAACATGGAGCCCACAAAATAAACTGCCATCGCCCTGCCAGAAATGATTTAAACAAACATGATACAAAAACTCAAAACTCTTCTAACTTTGTAGCACATGAGCATCAAGAATATTACCAAAATTGTGATGGTATCAACATATAATAACAAGTTAAGAAGTAATCCTGACCCTAGCAGGGTAAATAAAAAAGCACAAAATTAATGATGAGCATCTCAAAATCAAGTTCTTATGATAGATCTCTGAAAAATGTGCAAAAATGTAACATTGCAAAAGTAGCATCTATTTGTTCAGTGTTTGTGGTACTCTCTAATATATTTGCTGCAATGGTTAGCACAGGAAAGAAAACAGCTATGGGTTTGAGACTGGACAATTACTTTGAAACAACCCAACAACAGGAAGGAACCCTCGATGGTGGGATAAAGGCTTGATATCTTGTTGTTGTAACCCACAGTGGAAGGAAGATATCTAACAATGAATAATAGAACTGTAATCAGATATCTCAATCACTAACACAAACCTGTTCATGCCATCCCAAATAACTTTTAAATTCCCACTCAGGTAATTCACGGCAAGGCTCGAATTTCCTTCCATAGTACTGTTCAACAACATTTCTAAACTTCTCAATTCCCCATGAGCTGATTAAGTATTTCATTCTGCTATACTTCCGGTCATCCCTTCTTCCATTTTCTCGTTGGGTAACAACAATAGCTTTAACAGCATACAGTATGTCCTCCTTAGGTACATAACCCAACGGCTCTGCCAGACGGGGAAATGTTGTCTCTAACCTGTGAGTTCTTCCCATACCACCACCGACCTGTACCACAAAGAATAAATTACTCAAAAACTTATGCCGCTAAAATAATAGAAGAAAAACTTGAGAAAACATTTGTGCATCTCACATAAATGTTGAAACCCTGAGGCTCCCCATTATCATCAGAAACAACAACAACGCCAATATCATTTGTGAGAATATCCACCGAGTTATCTGTAGGCACAGTAACTGCAACTTTGAATTTCCTTGGCAGGAACTGAGTACCATAAATAGGCTCTGGTGAATCAAGGAAATTTGTCCCATGTGAGTTATCGTTGCGGGCCTTTACTACTTCAGGAGGTTCTGCAGACATAATTTTCTCCCCATCTACCCACATATCATAGTAGAAACCAGACTGAGGAGTCAGGAGTGCAGCAATATTTTCAGCAGTCTGTTGTGCAAAAAGGTAATCTTTGCTGGCTAGTGGTGCAGCTGGAGCAAGAACATTTCTGTTGAGATCGCCACATGCACCAAGAGTTGAACCCATGCTTTTAATGATACTACTCATTACTGTCTTGAGGTCCTTTTTCAGAATTCCATGGAGCTGAAATGTTTGCCTGGTAGTCAACCGTAGTGTTCCAATTCCAAACTGATCAGCAAGATCATCCATGGTCAAATAGAGTTTGTTTGAAACCTTGCCACAAGGATTCTTGGTACGAAGCATAAATGAGTAGGACCTTGAACCACGTTCATCCCTGTTTGTCTGTTGATAGCTTCCATGGAACTTGATCAATTGTGTGGCGGCTTCATTTATATTTGGGGAATCTGTCAAAAGCTCCTCATTAAGAGGGTATCTGATGAAGTCACTTTGCTCTTTAAAAATCTCAACCCTGCTACGCTTAGGCGTAGAGGAAGTATCTGGCTTTGTTGGCTGCAAAGATGCCACAAACTATTAGATGCAAAATTGTGTGCGCAAAGTTTACCTTGTCAATTCCAATCTCACAAATCAAAAAAGATGAAAAGATCAAGGAAAGAATAACACGTTATGATTTAGCAGAAAACAGAAAAAGTAAAAGGGCTTATGTACTTATGAGCTACAAGCTTTTTGCATAAACCAGATGGGATAACCCTAACCAAAAGCCTCCTTTCTCATTATTATAGGGTGGCTTGAATTTTTCTTTTTCATAAATAGAGTGAAGTGCACAAATATTCTTTCAAAAAGCCCAAACCTACATAATGACTGAAATAGCAGTTCAGGAGTTTCTTTTCCTCTCATTTTATCATCTCACTTATTTGAAGAGAATGAGTTCACGTTTTGCATAGAAAAAAGGGTACTCATGCTTCATTGCAGTGGCGTAGTAGCTTAATTGTATGGTATATCCTGGCATAATTTCTATTTTTTTTTTGTAATTCTATGTTCAAAGATGCCCACAGAAAAATTCATACACAACAGTACTTATCCTCTATCCATGCCCCACCTAGTTCCTCTCATATTGACGTACACATCCTTCCCCTTGTTTTTTTCATGCAAAGAGGCTGTTTTTACAATTCCAACCTGTAACCTTCCAGTCATAAAGGAGTAACCTTAGCATTGCTACCAAGGCTGACCCTTAAAATTCCACCTTGAACTATGTTAACTTAAGATATTACTAAACATAAATAGCATGGGTAAGACTCAAAATACACTAGCTATTCCTTTTATTCTGGAAATCTGGCTCCCATTAGAAAATTAACCCCTCTTATCTGTTTCTCATACACAAAAATCCCTAGCACAGATCCTCTTCTCTATCCTGCAGTCTAGAGTAGAGACATAATTCCCTTCCCCTTAGAGATCTTTAACCCCACATTTTAGTACCATCTCCACTTGAAAACATCTAATAATTTGTGGATTTACATGCCATCTCTCTGAAAGTTCTAATGTTTTTGCATCTAGTAGATATTATATTTGTAGTAGTTACTTTCAAATTTCAATACTACCCATGTGTTGGAGACAACCCTTCTAAGTTCAAGGATCTCTTTTGTCAGCTTTAGAAATTATCTCCCTTATCTTTCTTGAGAAAAATCATTTGCCCTACTTGGCATTCTTCTATTATTAGAAAATCCTCATTTCTTAGCATCCCACCAATTCGAAGAACAATACCAATGAAGAAGTACCAATACAGACATGTGAATGGATATGAATATGGAAACAAACAAGATATGACAGTTTAAAAGAAAATATACGAATATGAAATGACAAGGATGGGAAAAAAACATCTTAACACTCGTAATATAATCACTAAAGAGCATTAAAATATTGAAAAAGTATCACTAATTTAACATGAAGATAAGCATGCCCATCTCCTTTCCAACTCCAACCCATAGACATGTGTCCTAGACTTGCCTAAAAAAAAATAACAAAAAAAATTAGGGGATACCATTTGGTGTGTCCAACACATATCATGGAGTGTCCCACAAGTATCCATGTTTGATACATGTTGAATACAATATAGTACCCCAAATGAAGTGTCTGTTTAGTACCTAAGCAGCATAATATCACCAGTAATGGTGTGTGTGTGTGTGTGTTTTGGGTTACTTTCATAACTTGATCCTTAAAATTGGTGCAACATCCATATAGAACTACGAAAATTCCAGCAAAATTATTATTACTTCATTCAGGTGCAAAACTGACGGGAAAAAATTCCCAAGTTTTGCTAGAAAGCACCCCCCCCCCCCCCCCCCCCAACGCTATTTTGTGCTAACAGAGGCTTATTTGACTTTCCAAATTGAGAAAAAATCAAGCGAAATTTGATTTAATGCACCCCTCCATGGACCCATTATTTTGTGCTAACAGAGGGCTCATTTGCTTCCTTTGACTTTCCAAAATTAAGAAATTTTGTCCTGCAGTGGTGCCCCCACCATTGACATTTAGAAAAATCAATATCATAACCATTACATTAATTATCCAATTTTCTTAGGGAAAAAAAGAAAAGATGGTTCCAAGAACTAAACAACATTAAAATCAGTTTTGGTTGAATAATCAATTTAGCAAAGTGTTCATACCATTCAGGAACAAAGGAACAAAGTCACATTAAATACGGACTATAGGACCAGCGTAAAAAACAAGGGTTGTCTGACATACAAGAGAGATCGACATTGTTTTTTAGAAACCTTAAGGAATCACCTTGCAACTTGCCATATCATTTGAAACAGAAGCTTGAAAAATGATATGCACACAAATGTGAAAAACCCCTGGAACTAAAATATATATATAAAAAAAAAAAAAAAAGGTCTGATTAAAGAAAACTTTGGAAAAGACTTGAAACCTCTTCAATGAACATGGACTTAGAAGGGCTTATTTAAAATAACGATTTTTCAACAAAAAGGAAAATTGAAAAGAAAGTGAATTCCTTACACGTGTATTTTTACAAACATATAAAAGATAATTTATTTTCCTTACAAAAACTCTAGTTCCACATATATAGTTAAATATTCATACTTGTTAGAGCAGAATCAAAAAACAAATAAAAACTTAAATTATTTCAACTACATCTAATAATCACTGGAATATCTGCGTACGTGCGCCTCTGCAGATATACGAACACGAACTGAATGTTCAAGTAGACCATCTCTCATTGGAAACCATAAAACCAATCAAAGAGGCTTATAATTCAGAAATGTTACCGCCATTGTGTAAAAAACAAATTCCAATGATCAATCTCCTAAGAATAATAGAGAAGGCAGTTCAAATTTATCTTATTTTTATTCCCTTACCGTGGCAACGGCTCTGACGACGGGAGAAGCCGAGGAGGCATCAAATCGCATGCGGTTGTTGGAAAACAGCAGCGAATCAGCATGGGGATAAGAAAAAGAAGAAGAAGAAGAAAAACACCGCCTCAAGCCACGGTGAAACGGAATCCTACTGCTCTGAATCTGACCCTTCGGTTCCGCTAAGATTGCGGTTTGCGCAAGCCCTAACGACGTCGCCATCGCCGACAAGCAGCAGAGTTGCAGAGGGAGAGGCGCGAATCGGAGATATTTTCAGCTGATTTGGGAGAAGATGCAATTTTCCTACTCAAAGAGAGAAGAGAAGAGACCTTATATTGTGCCAGCCACGGGACCGCCATATTTCGCGCGTGATATCCACGCTCGGCGCTCGCCTTATTTAGGCTCCAAATAAAAAAAATAATATTTATTAT
This sequence comes from Diospyros lotus, assembly GCF_014633365.1. Lineage (NCBI taxonomy): Eukaryota > Viridiplantae > Streptophyta > Magnoliopsida > Ericales > Ebenaceae > Diospyros > Diospyros lotus. Next base: position 23,922,099 of record NC_068338.1, on the reverse strand, counting down.
ATATTAATTATTTTAAATTATAATAATGAAATAAATTTTAATTGAAAATATATATACATATATATTAAATGCATTTATGGATGGTAAGCAATTAATGAAAGCGCGTGGGGGTTTGGGCAGATGGCAAAAGCAAATTGGAAATGGCAAGGTGTAAGGGTTTGAATGAAAGAAAGGTACATCGAACCTGGACAACGATGTTTTCCGGTGCGCCAACGACAACAGTCAAGGCTGCTGCTGCTAATGCTGCTGGTGGCTGCTATTAATTATAAATAAATCCAATCAAATCTATGTTCTAAGCTAATATTAATCATTATATAACATTCCCACAAATGAATGAATTACTTCAAATTATATTTATATGTAAAACAATTTTTTAAAAAATTCAGAAGTGAAAATGGATTTGGTTTCCTACCAACAAGAAGGGTACTCCATCCCAATCAATATTTTGATCATACAAAACTTTGAAACTAATAGTCTAATACCCAACTCAATGAAACCCAACTTTAATTAGGTTAGGTTAATCAATTTTACTTCAGGATTGAGTTAAATAGGAACCCAAATCATGATAAGTCCAAGTTCAAGCATAAACAACATAAACCTAAACCAACCTAACCTAACATATGGGATCGCATAGAACAAACCAATCACTTTTAGAACAAAAGCCCCGAGACTAAATGTATTATTATTGTTGTAACCCTTTGTCAGGGAGTTGAGATAGACTGACTGGTCTGGACTCCTCTTGGAGTCGGGGCAAGGGCCCCGTTTCCATGCCTTACTCTTGGGCAGTAAGATGACGCTTCATTTGCTGAAGCAGGAACTGTAAGTGTAACCAACAAAAGCAACCCATATTTACAAAGAAAACAACCATCTTTACGTGTTAAGAATGAATATATATTCTCTTGCTCTTCTACAAGACTACTAGAGCTAGAACCTCCAAACCCACCAAAAACAAACCTAAAACAAACTAACTATTCTGCAAGAAACCGAATGCATCCATCGCCCTGATCCTTTACTACTCCCTGAGGCCTCTTCGGGAGCCAAAAAATCAAGAAATTGATTTTGGAAATGCTTGACAAATTCCCACCCCCCCCCCCCCCCCCCAAAAAAAAAAAAAAAAAAAAAACAACAAAAGGAAACAGAGATTTGGAATGGAACATATATACTATGCCACTCTTCTTCTTTCCCTGTTCGGATGCTGTAATTTCTTGATTCTGACCTCCTTCACCTTTCCTCGGTTAACTGCAGAGAGCCGTCCCTCATCAACTTCAAGCTAAGGCTGTTGAATCTTTCTCGCGAGTACTGCCTCGATGCTTTTCTCCAGTCTGTGCCGGCCTTCATCATTGCAGCAAATTCATCGTAGCTTATGCGCCCATCCTGTGTATTCACCCAAAACAAAAAATTCGGGTTAGTTTCCTTAATTTTTCAGGATATTGATATGGAAAATGACAGAATTGTGAATCACTTGAAGAAAAGGCAATTAAGAATATGAATGCCGATGTGTTTTTTCTTTCTTTCTTTTTTTCATTTTTTTGTAGTGTCATGTCATCTGACCAGATATGCTGTAATGACTGAGGATGACAAAGAAAGACATCAAGATGGAATACACATAATAAAAAAATAGAGGGGGAGGGGGAGGGGGGGGGGGGGGGGGGGGGGGGGGAGAAGAAACTTGAAGAAAGATCAATCAGTAGGCTGAGAGGTAAATGGAAGGCTTATAAACAACTAAAGATGATGAGAGAGTTTAAGATTAGCCAAAAAAGAAAATAACTCAATAGTCAATAATGGGTGAAATATGGGGGATAAGAGTCCTGCACGAAAATTACAAGTAGGTTTAAATTGTAATGCTGACCTTATCTGTATCAACATCATGCATGATGGCATTGATGACTTCCTCACTGTTGGCATCATCTTCTTCACTTAAGGCATCCCTCAGCTCTTCAACCTCTATATAGCCACTCTGGTTTCGATCGAAGAATGCGAAAGCTTTATGTAGGTGCTCATCATTGGCCATCTTCTTAAGATGTACGGAAACAGCAACAAACTCTCCATAATTCAGAGCTCCATCTCTATCCACATCAGCCTGGAAGGTAAAAGGCAGAAAGTCAAGGTCTCTGAACTCAACAAAAACTTGCCTATCTAGGCATTATGTTGTGGTTTCATCCTGATAACAACATATCAAGCATTTATCCCACTATATGGAGTTGATCACAAATTCTAGACTGCCGATTATTATATCTATGACTGTATATTTTATACGGTCCTTATAAATCATATCATACTTATGTGTCATCCACTATGTTTTTTTTTTTTCCTTTTCTTTTTGTCTTCCTCTACCTTTTTTGCTAGATACTTGTTCTATTTCATCAACTCCCCTCATAAGAAGCTCTATCTCTTCTTCTCACAAGACCAAACTGCCTTAATTGTGCCTCACACATTTTATCTTCAATAGCAGACTAATTCAAACAGAGAAGCAAAACCTCAGACTTCTGGTTTTAAATGTACAGTTACTTGACATGCTCAGGTGTTTTATGCTTTCTTCAGTTTGTCATAATTGGCAGAAAAAAGGTAAACTTATTATATGGAGCTCATTTCAATAAATAGGGAAGACCTCAGGGCCCTTGGACTTAGTCTACTGTCAAAGCAAGCTATCCCCAAAAAGCAAGTCATTGAAAAAGAAATATAGATAATGCTGGAGGTTAATGGTACAACACATACAGCTTCCATTAGGATTTGAAGATCAGCATCAGGGATCTGGTGGCCGAGCTTTTGCAATCCAATCCTGAGCTCCTCAAGGTTGATTTTTTCTCTCTTGTTGGGGTCCATCACGTCAAATGCCTCCTTTATACCAGCCACTTCCTCTACTGACAAATGCTCTGCAATCACCTGTGTAAATGCGTTCAGCAGTTAAAATGATTAGCAAAAAGTAACAAAGATATCTACAAATCTAAATTCCAGTATAGTTCATGCACAAAATTAATTACTACCACAAATGCAGAATGCAGTGAGAAACTATGAGCCAACAAGTAGTATTACCCCTAGAGCTCTTTTTTTGAGCTTGTTCATCACAGAAAATTGTTTAAGCCTTGCTTTCACAGTCTCACCAAGTGGTACATTTGGAGCTTTCTTCGCATTTTGTACCCAGGGATGTTCTGCATTCCAGCAAGGAGAATATCAAAATAATGAAAAGAAGCTTGAGTTTTGTTTATTCATTTCTATTGACAAATAAACTCAACAAGTATATGACAGATGCACATAATGTAACTAAAACAATACCGAGAACTTGCTGAGCTGTAAGCCGTTTCTTTGGATCTGGTTCCAGCATTTTCTTTACCAGATCCTTGGCATTTTCAGAAACTTTAGGCCAGGGGTCTCTCTTAAAATCAATCACGGATCGAATAATTGCTTGTGCTACTCCTTGTTCAGTTTCTGCACACAACACATGGTGCAATTACAAGGGGTAAACCACAAAAAGGAATATAAAAAATTATATTCATTCAGCAGAGCCTGAGAGCAGTAATGACATGTGCTGATAAAGCCTTGTTTAGTTATATTATCCTATAAAAGGGTGTTCCCAGTGCACAAGAGTCCCACTTTTGTGGGTCAAGAGAGGTTTGTAATTGTATGCAGTCTTCCCCTTGCTTTTTTGCAAAGAGACTGCTTCCACAACTCAAGCCTGTGACCTACCCAGTCACAAAAGAGCAACCTACCGTAACTACCAAGGCTTGCGCTCAATAATTATCTTATAATGATTAATATTTTCCACAAAATATCAACAAATTTCACTTCAACACCCCCCCCTCCCCCGGCCCCGCCCCCCCCCCCAAAAAAAAAATATTTACTAATTTCGCACCCAAAATAAAACACTACAGTTACAGTACTGAGATATAGCACCCGGAGAAGTTGAACAAACAGTAGAAGATTGCAACTTCAGAAATAGAAAAACACACCAGCCCAAAAAGGGGGAACGCCACAAAGAAGAATGTAGAGGATAACTCCTGCACTCCAGACATCAACCTCTGGGCCATAATTGCGTCTTAAAACCTCAGGAGCCATGTAATAAGGACTTCCCACTATCTCAGTAAAGTGCTCACCTGGGATAAATGAACCATCAGGTTCACCATGAGAATACATCGGTTTGCAATAAATAGCCAAAGGACAAATAGGTATCAAACACAGTTCTGGACACAATGAAATCAAGGAAATGCAATACCAGGTTTAAAGAAAATTGATAGTCCAAAATCAATGGCCTTCAAGGAGGCTGTTTCCTTCTTGTTTGCAAAAAGAAAATTCTCAGGTTTCAGATCACGATGCATAACTCCTTGCCTATGACATGCCTGCAATGCATAGAAAAAAGGCAAAGATTTACTTAAGGCAAAATCTTAGTTCGCCAACAGATGAGAACAGCACTATTGGATTAACAAAGAAGCAATGAACAATACAGTCCAACAAAACAGGAAAATGTGTCAATGGAGAGAGGGAAAACAAAAGCTTGAAGTTGGTGTAGATCAAGCATAATCAAGATATCATATAAATCTATCCCATGATTCAGTGGAAGGAAAGCAGCATAAACTATTAAACAACTTCAACTTTAATAAAGTAACATAAAAGTATTTAGTGATAGAACAACTAAAAGGACTTATTCTTCAGATCTTTCTTATTTTCAAACAAAATGACACCCGGGATTGAATCAGCTGGTTCTAAATTGTCTTTCTGGATCTTCCTCAATGTCCTGGTGGACATGAACTCAGGAGGGAACTTTTATCCTAACTTTTTGAGGAACTTATGTTGGAAGCTTCAAACAAATAACAGTGGATACACCCATAAGAATATGGCCCTTTAAGTAGTAGTAATCAACATGACTTATATGTGTCCAGATACAGTATATATGCACAAGTGTCCTAGTAGCGAATGGACGAATTAATTGGCAAAATAAGTAAATAAGTAAAAACCCAAAGCAAGAAAGAAACACATAGAGCCAAGTGCAATTGCTAATATTCACTCAAGATTTGATAGAAAAAGGGTAGATAAACACATGAACAAGAAGAAAACTATTATGTAGTTCACATATAATTACAATCAATACAATCTCTTAAAACTCAAAAAGCTTGACATAATAGCAAGAGTTAATCAAAAGAAGCCTAAAAAAATGACCATGGACAAAATATCAAAACCCAGAACAAGAAAACTAAACCCCACCTCAGAAAAAAATAAAAAAGTAAAACACAGCCCAATTGAAGAACAAAATTTTGATTTGCTATAAGATAATAAGCATCAAGATAAATATCACAAACATGTTGGAGCTTTACCACCCAACATTCTGCATCAAACAACAAGGCTGATCTTATATCTGCCTTATAAAATTTTCTCTACACCTTTAATGAAACCCTTTTTTCTTATGAATATCTTTTTGATGGAATCTTACTATCACATAAAATGCATTCGCCATGAAAGTGGAACAAAATTATACCTGAACAACTTCTACAATTGTCCTCATCACAGCAGCAGCCGCCCTCTCAGTGTAATGCCCCCGGGCAACAATGCGGTCGAACAACTCTCCCCCCTCACACAATTCCATCACTATGTGAACCGCGTTGTCATCCTCATAAGTATCCTTCAAACTCACAATGTTTGGATGCTTAGGCAAGTGCTTCATGATTTCAACCTCTCGTCTCACATCCTCAATGTCCACAGCTGTCCTCAGCTTCTTCTTGGATATCGATTTGCACGCAAATTTCTCACCCGTTTCCACGTCCACGGCCAGATACGTGATCCCGAATTCGCCCCGGCCGAGCTCGCGGCCCAGATCGTATTGCCGGGAAATGTTGACCCCGGTTGGATCTTTCAACACCTTCAGCTTGTTTCCGGTGCCAGATCCATTGGCGACGCCATAGTCGATGGAAAATGGATTGGGTTTGCCCTTCTTCTTTCCCTCTTTCTTCTTGGGTGAAGAACCAGAAGGGGTCACGCAGCAATTCCCCATGGATCAGACGATCAAATCTGCAATTTTGCACAAGGGTCCGAGAATTAGAAGGAAATTGGTATCTCGAACAGAAATCTAAATTAACTTCTGAAGAAAAACCAGACCAAATCTGAGGTTTCAAAACAAGACAAAAAAATGGACACAAAATGGAGGATCAGTTCAAATGAAGGAAAATCGCTGTGAGGAAATCTCCAAAAACACTGGAGGATTTTGAAAATCCTTCCAAAAAAATTGCTCGCGTTAATGACCCAGAATTTATTTATTTTTTCATCTTCACCCGCAAGGAAAAAAAGAAAAGAAAAGCAACAATAATAATAATCATAACCCAGAACATAACAGACAAAGATTAGCCCACCTACCTACCTTTGAATAATTAATGATTTGGTGGATGAGCAGGAAATCTGAGAAAGACCCAGAAAGGGTTTGGAGACGAGGGCTGGGATGAATGGAAGAAAGGAAAGGTCTGTTGCGAGAAGGAAGTGAAAATGTGAATTCAAGGTGTGAACCCGCCATGGATGGGACAAAGAGAGAGAGTCAAAGCTCCTTTGCAGAGTCCTTTTCTCTCTCCCAACCCCATCTGTTGTGTTGTTGGGCCTCTCCCTCCCTCTCTACACCAAACAGCTCCCGATCTCGATCTCAATCTCAATCTCAATCCCCGGGAATGGAATGGAATGGAATGAATGAATCCCCTGCCCTTTGTTTCCACCCACTTTCTTTTCCCTTCCACTCCTCTCCCCAAAACAAACTTCACCTTTTCCTTTTACTTTTTTTCTCTTTTCTCTTCCTCTTGTCCTTTACTTTTTAATTTTTTTTATCAAAATAAAATAAAACAAATAATAAATAATACAATCCCCAATATATAAAAAAATAATAACTTATTTAGTCTTTTTTAAAGTTAAATACCTAATTTGGCCTTTAATTTAAAAATATAATAATTAAATTACTTTTTAAATTAAAATATAATAATTTATTTGACACGTGATCTAAATTATATTTTTATGATAAATATAAAAATGTTGAAATTAATTTCCCCCAAGTTAAAGAGACAAAAGGGAAACTTTTTTAAAAGAATTGGATGGAAATTCATATTTCAATCTATTATTAGGAAGGTTTCCCACACCGCTTGCCAAACACGCCCTTGGAGTTCATATGCCTCTCCTCCTATCACTTTCACATCAAAATGAAACGACGCCGCAATTCCCTCCAAATTTGACTCGATATATTATTTCCTAACACATTCAATAAATTTTTAATAGATTTTATGCCATGAAATAATTTCCCATCTAAAATCAATTCGCCCTACTTGGTAAGTTCTCGAGGACATTATGATTTGGGTATTTATTAATTATTTAAAATTTAATTAATTACACTCTTATTCTTGACATTATAAAATTAATAATTTAATTCAAATATTATAATAAAAAAATTATCTCCTTTAATAATTCACTTGTCATTTATATTATAAATTCTTGAGAAAATTCACTTATTACACGAAATCAAGTCTTCTTTCTAGATAATAAATAAATGACTGTTCAAAATAAGACATATACTTATATTTATATTTTCACAATTGTGTTACATACAATGGAACATTGACACTAACATAAAGTCACACATTTCAAATATTATGCTTTATTTTGTTCCATTAGGACACTTAACAGTAGGGGTGTTCAAAAAAATCAGTGCATCGCAAAAATCGATAAAATCGAACCGAACCGAATCAAACTGAATCGATCAATTTTTTTTTTTTTTGACGGTCGAAAATGGTTTGGATTCTGTCCAAACTGCGCGGTTTGCAGTTTGGACAGTTGGCGGTTCGGATTAAAATCGAACTACCCAAGAAAATAATAAAAAAAATTATTATTATAAACATCTAATAATTGGCAGTCCTATCCTATTTATTTTTTATACTATTTTATTTTTATTTTTTACTCTTATTTATTTACATTTAATTGTCTTTATTTATCAATATTTGTGTCTTTATTTATCATTTTTAAATATATTTTTTAGTAATTTTAAGTAACATTTCAAACCGCGGTAAATCGCACCAAACTAGACCGCAAATGCGGTTTGATTTGGTTGAAAAACTGCACTAATGATTTGGCGTGCTGAAAATAATTCAGACCGATCAAACCACATCGCGAACACCCCTACTTAACAGCAATTTTCAATTTTTTTGTTAAACAATTTTCAATCTTAAAACTCATTTTTTTGGTAGGCAACGTTGTATTTGAGACTTGATTTGGAAATCTCAAACTCATTGATACTATCAATTGTCTCAAATTCAAGATCTCAAGCTCACCAATATTATTACTTGGCACCCCAATACGACATGGCATTCCATATAACAAGATGAAGATATCTAAGTCTTTATTCTATTAGATGGGGGATGGGGAGGATGGGCAAGTTTGTACCATTCCATATCTTAAAAAAATTTACAAAAAGGTACAACAGTTACAGCATTAACAGTCAAGTTTAATACAAGGAGGCAATACTTAAAGCCATGCCAGCAAACCATGAGAAGCCATAGCATTATCACCATCTACTCTTCAGAAATCCTCTATATAGGCACAATAGCTAATACAACTGAGTCAGGCAGCAAAAATGCTCTTCTCCTTCAAGCTTTCGACAGTTTCCTTGAGGCTCTGCTCAAAGGGAATGAAGTCGATGCCTAAGCTTCTTGCTTTTTCCTTGGATACCTGGTATGTTGGCATCAATGGTTCGTCATCTGCACACCTGCAGTTTTTTAGTACATATAAGACAATTTTCTTTCTTTTCCTTCTACAGATCCTAGTTTCAAACATAGCATGAAGGAAAGAGATGATTGAGATGCATCTATCATTCAAAAGTTTTGAAGCTGTAGAGATATTCCATCAACCAGAAGCAAAAACTATTATTCCATGTACTTGAGTTTGTGAAAGTTATGCATGTCCCCCCGAGAGAGAGAGATAGAGAGAGAGCTAATGGCAAATAATGAAGGTAATCAAATGATCAGAATAGACACCCCCTAAAAGCAACACAGAACATTTTTAAAGCCACAAAAAAAGCTTTACAAGATATAGCCTGCTCTTGGTATATCTCCCAACAATCAAGATGAAGAAAAGAGTTTTAATTTTAAGAACCCTAAACATGTGTTTAGAACTAGGATTTGTGGAGGATAAGGTAACACAAAGAAAAACGAATGTTCTCAAGTACATGAAAAATTTGCATATGCATAAATTATGCCATTTGCTTTACTTTTCCTTCTGTCAAAACATACTTCCTCTGAAAGGACATGTCTACTGAGATGAAGTAGTTATAACAAGAGGAGAGTAAAAGTGCTGATACAGCATACTGAATAAATCAAAATAAGATAACTAAGAACAGAAAAAAAGAAGAAGATGTTTACTTTGAAGACAAATAGGAATGAAGTCATGGTTGACATCACAAAAATAAGAAACCTACTGAAAAAAAGGAGCAAGAATGAGAGATCCCTGATAACAACAAAAGATTTTATAACAGGATAACTTCCCCCTCAGAACTCCACCATGTCTACTGTTGTATTTGTCTGGAAGTGTAAATTGCTAGCATAGCCAACAATGAAAAAGAATCAAGAGAAAACAATTGAAAAGACTAGTAGATGCAGATGGAATTGCCATAAAAATGACAGAACAAGCAGGGAAAATTAGTAATCAATTCATATGATATTAATGAAGCTGTGATATACATATATATATTTTTTAATAGGCCAAAACATGAAGAACATAGGTTACAGTTTTGGAAGTTGATTCACAGGAGTTCCAATTTCAAAGGCAACTACTACTTGCAAAAATAACATTTAGAATCAAAACAGAACAACAGTCACCTACTTTTCTGGAAGTCGTAAAGACGGATAAAGCTTGCCTAGCATTTTCACAACTTCAGAGAGGTGCACAACCCTTTCAACCAAACAATATCTTCCATTGGCTGAAGGAAGCTCAAATGCTTGAATGTGTGCATTTGCAACATCTTTAACATTAACCCAGGCAAAGGAAACATTTATATATGTTTGTGAACCTGCAAATAGGGAAGCAAATAAAATAAGGTATCTTCTTTCTAATAGGAATTCCAAATAACTAGATATCAACTATCTTCATCTAATTGAACTTCCCAAGTCTTATGGTAATCTCTAAGAGAGAGAAAGGGAGGGAGGGAGGGGGACAGAGAGCAGCTTGAAATATTTGACTCAACTATAATGGTTCCTTATCAAGCATATATATTTAAAAATGAAGCAAAAATCTCATGGAGAACCTGAAGATTAGGAAGAAGAAGGTTGACAAATCTCTAACATAAGACAACACAAGATATCCATCAGGAATATCCCTATATAAGGAATACATACCATTTATTAAGTTCAAAATATGGGCTGCACTTGCGTTAACTGTTGGCTGTAACAGAGGACCAATAACCATTCCTGGGTTTATTGAAACCATGTCAATGCCCTTATCATTTGCAAACTTCCAGGAAGCATTCTCTGCTAGAATCTTGGAGAGCTGATACCATAGCTGGTACAAATATCGAGAAAGGATCATGATGGATGGTGCAAAACATGAGCAACTATACAAGCATGTCAACAAGGAAAAGTTACTCCTTTTCTCCTTCCCCCAAAATAAGTTCAGGTGAAAGATGCTGATAGGGTATAGTTCAAGTTTCCCTTCAATAATAATGAGGTAAACTAATATTATCAATGAGTATGATATCAATACGTGTGTGTGTGTGGAGAGAGAGAGAGAGAGAGAGAGACTGCAGAATTTCTTGAACGTATGGGTCAGAACCCCATGGCCAGCCATGCTATGTTTGTATATTATGAATGCTCTCAAAGGAAAAAATGAAATATGTAGTCCAATCCAAGTGCAAGAAGGGATCTTTTGGTTTTCCCAGTACCAAGTTACTACTAGTTCTTTCATTTTTCACATCAGGCCATTGATGAATCAGATAGTATATATCAATCAACTCCATAAATGATAATAGTTGTGTTTTTAGAATTCAAACAATGCCATTTTCTTTTAATTATGCACCCAACCACATTAACAGAATTTAAAATTATCAATTACTAGTTTCTGTATACCAAGTTCATCCAAATCATCTACCATAAGTCATTTACATGTTCTGTTTGTTAAGTACATTGATAGCCTTGAGAGTAAATATTTTCCACTTGTTTCACAAATGGAAAAGAGGATTACTATCTTCAAAATATCGCAGTTGATGGTTATTGCTCTTCTACTATCGCATTACCTAAAGGGCATTTGCATGCTTTGACTGGAGAATGAAACACATTCTACGACAAGGTAGTTTTATTTTTTAATTTGTTTTAGATTTTATTTTTGGTTGCAAAAAGTGGACAATATATGCATAAATCCACCAACTAATAAATTGTTCAAGCTTGGGCAAATGTTGCACAGCCAAACTTGAAAACCCTTGCAATTCATTGAATATTAAAGCAAGACAAGTAACATCCCTATTATGCTCAAAATTAGTTCGATCTCAACTGTGATCTTTTTCACTCTCTCTTTCTTCTCTTTTTTTCTATTTTTAGGAGGAAAAACAAGAGAAATCTGAACTAAGAGAAGCAAAAATTATTGCAATGATGAAATACTTCCAGGTTCTCTATGTCTGAAGCTTTTAGAGTTTAGACAAACATGAAAACATCAAAATGCTTCTCAATTCATAGAGAGATATGACTCTACTTTGTTTTTCTATGCAAAGAGAATCTTTTTTTCCTTTCTGCAGTTCCTCATCTAACTTGTATCAGCCAACACCTCAAGAAGGAAGATGATAATAAAATGCCATTATGTTTTCTGTTTAGTTCCTTTTCTTGGTGAAAAGTACATTGTATATATGACCATGTCAATTAAAACTAAGTTTTTTTAACTGTCAACTCATTTAAGGTCTATACACAACATTATACTTATTCAAAAGTTTGACAATTTCCAAAATAAAATAAAAGAAGATGAGAAAAATGAAAAGCTCATCACCCTCCCCCCTCCCCTTTGTTTGATCAGAAATGATCAGGAAGCTGGTGAACTGAGTTTTATTGCAAAGCTTGAATATGAATTTAAAGCTAAATAGAAAACAAAGATGATCGATAGTAGCAATACTACATACCTTATTTTCTTTGCAAAACTCTGGATCTGAAAACCAGGTCTCATCAACTATCACATCAGGAGTTCGAGGCCTACTATTGTACGCAACTGAAGACATAGAGGACGTCAAAACCACTCTTTTGACAGTTGAGGTTTTGGCACATGATCCAAGAAGATTAAGTGTTCCCTTTAATGCTGGATCAATCAAATCTGCCTGAAATCACAAGACATGGTATGGATTCAGTTGCAAAGAACAATGATAGCATATTGGCATGCCTCACAATAAAGGAAATGACAGAGTTCTTTCAAATCATACAAATAAATAGACAAAAGAATACTACCAATGCTACATTAAAATGTAATTAACAAGGATCTTTAGATCATACAATTGAGATCTTTTCATGGGTCACCAGGACTGTAGGGCCAGTCCGCTTGCAAAAGATATTTTCAATAGGTATATTAATATGTTCTATGGGAAACAGACAAATCATTTTGGTCATTTGACCAAAGATACTGTACTTTACCTCAAAAGAGAATTATCAGGGAAAGAAAAAAGGTAAAGGAAGAAAGTTGGAAAGAAATTTAATAAAAGAAAGAAGAGGAAAAGAGAAACATACATTAGATTCAACACGGGGATCAAACTGTAGTTTTAATGTGTTGTCTTTCTTTTTAGCTTAGAATTGGAAACATTTCGGAAACCACAAGAGTTATGGTAAAGGAATTGGAAAAGTATAACAATGTTTGAAAACAGAAACAGATATTTGTAGCAATATATATATATATATATCAGATGAATAATTGAAATTTAATTTTTTTAAGGTATATACATCTTTTTACATAAAGGTTATAATTAAATAATTTGGAAATAAATTCAACCTGAATCCATTGGCAGCCACTCAAGATAAGGGCGGTTTATCACCCAACAACAACCACAAAAGAAAGAAAAGAATAAACAGAGCAATAAGAAATGAACCTGTGGATCTGAGAGTTGGTAAAAGAATGGAGATGCTATATGAAAAACACCTTCACAACCATCAACCACAGAATCGAAGGAACCTTCTTCAAGTAGATCTGCTTTGAACAGGTGAAGTCTCTCCTTAGCTCCATCAAGTGCAAGTAAGTGGTTTTCTTTCTTCAGATTACCTGCAACATGTGATTGGCATTAGGTAAAAGTGAAAAACTCATTACTTGTAGCCACAATCCCTAAAAAGGTCCCTGTTGTCTAAGCAGACAATAGAAGTTTTGACCAGAGAGGTTAAAAAGAACTTGCCAGAAATGAGTATCATCATCCAATCATGGTGGTCTAAGAAGAATCGAAACTTCTAGGAGAAAGATGTATACATTTCCACTCATTGGACACTCAGAGCCTGTTAGACAATATTCAGACATTTCTTATTTAGTTCTTTTAATTTATGGACAGTTAGATGACCCACCCACATATTTATCACACATTGAAATACTTTACACAATATGAAAACAAGAGGTGCCTTTGGTTAAAAGCAAAACGGTGTGAAATTATACCTAGTAATCTGTCCTCTTAAAGTCTATATTTATTATTTCCAATTTGTTTAGGCATATATGTTTTAAAATGAATGTTCCAAATCTATGTTCATTTTTTTTTCCAACATGTAAAATGTGAAAAATAACGTAACTATTTTGAGATGTGAAATATAAATATATTTCTAGCATAGAAAGTGATATATTGTCATGTTTACATCCCAATCTTTTGAATATTATCACATCAACTCATAATAGTCAGGTGTGTATTCCATCACCAACACATAAAGGTCACTTAATTTTCACGTTGCCTCTTGAAAATGTCTAAGTAACATTGTAATGCCCTGGCCTGGACCTAGGGCATCCCTTGTTCAAAGTGTATCTGCGACCACACATGCCCATACGGTCGACCTAAGACACAAGTCCTGAGTTTCCTTTTCTCAAGCCCTGTGTCAGTGCTTAGCAGGTTATGGGTTAACCCTTGGTTTGGGAATTAGGGACTCCATGTGGTTCATCTTGGTGCTCTTCACTCAAGAGTGCGCATTCCTAATCCAGTCCATGTCTTAACCAAGCTTCCCTTGCCTTACTTTCCTTAGTTTTAGGCCATTGCATCCACAACTGACCTAGACAGGTGACTTTTCCTTGAACAGCCAAGCTCGCTTACATTCTATTACTGACAATCAATGACGGTTGACTGTTCCCCTCAACAGTGGATCCTTCAGTGACAGTCAATCTCTCAGCCACTTTTCCTTCTTCTCAATCAGGGTCTTAGCTCCTTGATTTGGACAGTTGATCCACAGTCGACTATACTATTATTCAGCCGATCCTCTAGACTCTTTGTTCACCCACAGATGACATTTTCCCTCCTCAATGAACCTTTCAGGCTTGCTGATGTCTCACAAGTGAGCTAGCAATCGACTGTCACCTGTTTCCTTCACTCAAAGGATCCTTCAGTTGACTTTAAGTTGTACAACACAATTAGTAGCAAAATCTCTAGTTTATGCCTTTCAACAACATGATCTCCATACAGTGTAGCAGACAATAGATTAGAAAAGTGTTTTTTTTACTAACTAAACAGCCCTTCACATCTCCGCTGCCTTTCAACATCATCCATTGCGCTGATTTTGAAGAGTCAAAAAAAAAAAAATATTCCCAACACCCACAACTCTAATTGTGCTATCTGTGCCCTAAGCTTCTACCCCAATTTCAAAAACAAAAAAGAAAAAAGTCCGCTTTTGCCTTCCAAATCAGAACAGATAAGCAGATGATTATGTAGCCAGAAAGCTAAAATCTCCCGCACCAAGCAGTAGGTAAATTGAAGTGAAAGAATGCATGGTTGGCACTACGGAAATCAAATATTAGAAAAGAGTATGAATTGCATAAATGGCGACACGCGACAGAATCAGAGGAAGGGGAGACAGAGCTGACCCAGATCACGAAGAGTGCCTCTGACTGTATAGCCACGCTGGAGCAAGAATTTGACGACCCACGAAGCGATGTAGCCGTTCGCTCCCGTCACGCACACCGTCTTCCCAATTCCACTCATTCTCTCTCTCCCTCCCTCCTGTTCTGTTCTTGCTTCGGAAATGCAAGGATTTCCATTTCCTTTTTATATGAAAAACAAGAAAAAGGATTAGTTAATGTATGGGTTAGTTAATGTATGGGATGGCTAAAATTATCAAATGTCAAAAATATCCTCATATCGAAAACACCGCACGCACATTTAAATATAGATGAAATCCGTCAAAGTTGAAGTTTGTTCAGCAAATTTCTTCACAGATGAAATCCGCCCAACATGGGCAGTGCATCAACCTTTTTCGGACACCGTAGCACGACTCCAAGAAAAATGAGTAATTACGACAAACATCGTACTTTCTCAATCTCAACACGAATAAACAAACAAAGCACAAACGAAATATCATTATCTCTGTTATCGTTTAACCTCCCCAAATTACAAAATTATACATCCATTCTAATCTAGGCTTACCAGTTGGGTTACAACCCAACCCCCATTTATGGGTTATGCATAAATAGCATTACCAAGTATACAAATCACTAATCAGCAAACATATTAGTATATTAAATAATTATTTTAAATAAAAAAATATTATTTATATTTCTTGAACTATACTTTACACAATACAATTAAAATGACAAAAATACCCTTTACCCAAGACATTGAGGTACGAGAGATATTTTAATCATTTACATGTATGTATATATATAGTTCGGAGTATAACTCTTGATGTATAAATAGTATGATCATTTTAAGCAAAATTGGAAAAAGAATTATAATAGCCATATATCTTATTAGGGTAAATTGACATTCTTAAAATTTTAGTCATCTATCTATCTCAAACACCCTCTAAATTATAGAATTTGCTTAATCAATTTTTAAAATTAATGGAGACATCCTTGAAGCAACTAAGCTTTAAGGTTATGTTTTACTAAATGCTAATCTTTTAAAACTTATAAAAAGTATTATACTTCTTTGTTTTCCTAAACCCCAATAGCCACGAATGAACTAATCGAAAAATCATGAATTGAAATCATGTGAAGAAGCTATTCGAAATAACTTTAAAAGCTTGTAAGGAGAATACCAAATTATCATAAAAAATTGTTATACTTTGTGAGAGTATTACGCGAGACGCTAATGCAATAAAAGTAGCGATCAAAGTTCTTTGACACAATGGAAATGGGGAAAGGGAGAAATGAAAGATGTTACTTGCTAACTAATTACTTATTTTAAAAGTTAAAGTTGTTTTTAAGTAAAATGATGATTTCTTAGTTTTTATAAAAATATAACTTTTAATAGCATTCGCAATTATTAAAAGACAATTTACTTTATTATTAGCATTTCTCTTTCCCTCCTAAATAGTAATGCTACATTTCATATATACTAGCTATTTTATAAAACTAGCGTTGCTTTAGACAATTTACATATCCACAATACAATAATAAAATAGGAGAATCACTAATAAGTGCCCTAAAGGTGTTTTCTAGTTCAAAATAATTGTATTGGTGGATAAAATATTTTAGAATATAATACATTTATCACTTTAAGTGTTTTGAAGTTAAAAATAAAAGTACAATAAATGCACAATGCTTGAAAATAGGGTGCATTTATTGCACTTAATATAACCTATAAATATTAATCAAATATTTATCACTTAATTTTAATATTAATAAATACAGTACCCTACTTAATTAACAAATACTTATTATATTTTTTTTTATGACCCAGGTGTTAGAACTTCGCCCGTTTAGTTTTGGAGGAGACTGGTTTTTCCCCGTAGTTCAACCTTCGAGTCAATTGGATGCAGTTACAAAATTATACACTCTCAAGCGGATATGTGATCAGTTTCCAACAAATACTTATTATTTTTGTTAACATATGTAACATGATAAAATATAACATAATAGTGACGACACAACGTGATATTGAAACTATTCAATATTAAACAGACTTAAAAAATTCAGGACTCTACAAGCAGAGATGGTTTCTACTCTTTCTAATTATGGATATATATCACTCTTGATGACAAATGATACAAAAAAGTTGTAAAGTTATATATATATAATCACCATGTTTAATTTATACTTTTCCTTTATTAATACAGAGTTGCATTGTTAATTGTTAGAAACTACAACGGTGGTTGGTGTGAGACGAGGCAGCAAGGCGATGCAGCATTGGCCAGCGTGACGCGAGGCAAAGGAGAAGGCGGCATCGGTCGGCGTGAGGCAAGGCGAAGGGGAAAGAGAAGAGAGAGGAGGCGGGCATGAAAGGAAAGTGGAAGCATTTTCCTTGGATGATGGCAGTTATGTTATTTTGACCCCTTTGATCATCTCATGCGTCAATAAGGCTCGAGCAAAGTAGATCTTTTGTATTATGTAGTGTGCCTAGAAGAGTAGGCAAATTTAAGCACTTTCTCGAGGTGGTGAGCAGTATCAGGAGGATGAGCCTCCATTCTCGGCCTTTCCGGGAAAATCCACCGGCCATCACTTGTCCTCACCATCCCTTTGTTTTCATCCTGCCGCCAGTAGGGAGGCACCCCATAATCACTCCTCAAGAAGTCACAGCTCTTGTTCACTAGCGCAAGGTCCCGTCCGGTGGCCTGCCGGAACTGGCGGCCGACGCCGTGGTACCCGTCGACGAGGTGCAAGTGAGCCTCGAGGTTGTGAGCGCAACCCAGATCATTTGTGGGTTTCAAAAATGGTGAATGCGTGTGATTCAGAGAAAGCTCCACGCCAACATGAGCATAGCTCCATGGAAATGAAAGAGTCTCTTCAATGTACTTTTGGTATTGAAACTTCTCATTGGCGAAGATTCCTGGAACTGTTGGGACCTTGTCGTGGACATTGATGACTCTTAAGACCTTAACTCCGAGCTCGTCACATCGTTCCTTGAACTTTAGATTGCCAACTCGAGGACCCGAGAAGGAGAACACCGTAATGGGAATTTTAGCGACAGAATGTTCGTCGTCAGATTCGTAAATGTTCAACTTCATTTCAGCTATGTCATAGGCGCTTAGTATGGCCAGGGCTGCGCCAAGACTATGGCCTGTGATTGTGATGCTGAGCTCTTCACCTTTGTAGAGCTCTGTAAGCCGCTTGATCTCGGACAGAACCTGTTCACGGGCGGAGAAGGAACAAAAATTACACGACTTTTCCTTCTGGGTGTAGAGATCGTAGAACCCTGCCTCGATTTTGATGGAAGCGTCTTGTCGGAAATGGGCTGGGCACAATATGTCTTTTAGGTCATGGATCCATTCGAGGTATGTCACCGTGCCCCGCCATGCGATTAGGATGTCACGGCGGCCCAGCCGCCGGATCTCGTCTTCGTCGGTGGCGACGGCCACGTAGCCCATCCAGTTTGCATGCTGGCTCCAAATGCTACTCAGCTTGGACTTGTGGAAGAAGTTGGGGAGGTTGATGCTTGAAGTTGCATACAGATATCTGCTCACCTACGTACGAGAGAAGAAACGCGGGATTCAACACAATGAATAAAGGATAAACACCAAGCCTAAAACATAATAGAGTTGAACGCACCAGGTAGCCTCGATCCGCCATGTCAAGCTTGTGGAAGAAATGGGCGGCCAAGTACTTGCAGGTGCCGCAGTACTTGGAGTGGGTATCGAAGTCGAAGGAATCGTAGCAGGCCTGGGCAAACTCGCCGTACCGGATGATCTCTCGCCGGAGATGAGAGTTCATGGGATCGAGAAGGCCGTGCCAGTCGTTGCAGCCATGGATTTCTCTCCAAACCTGATGAAGCGGCCGCTCATCTTCCATGGTTTCTTCTTCCATTTCTGGAGTTGGAGTAGGAGTTGGAATTGCAGGGGCGATGGACGAGCATCTTAGGGCTGCTGCATGGTTGGGTGAAATCATGTGTTTGTATGAAAAGTGGAGATTTAGGGTTCTTTTGAGGCCAATTAATCTTGGGGAGAAAACAACCTGAGGTGGAGAAGACTTTCGACTGTTGAGGGGTAGTTGCAGAGAAGCCATGATCAAGACCGAGCTTCAGTTTCCTTCTTAGAAATGTCACTGCTTTCTTTCTTATATAATTTTCACCAACATTTCTCCATATATAATATTTTTCACTAAAGGTTCACAAAAGTTTTGGGTAAACTGAACTTTATATGAGTTTTTAATCTTAAACTGAGTATTTAAATTTTTTTAATGATAATATGTGTCTACCTTTATTTAGTTTAACTCAATAGTATATTCAATTCCAATATTCAGACTAGATATCAATGGGCATTCCAATATGGCTAGCAGCAGTGGGGAGGTGATAGAGGTTGCAGTGTGACCCATTAAAGCCCCAAGAGTGGTTGTCCCTTTCTCGTGCCTTTCTTGTTCCCACTTTGCTCCAATTCCCCATGATGGGAATGTGCCATATAAATTAAGGACCCCATGATGGGAAATGTGTGCAGGAAATCTTGTTAGTATCGAACATGTACATTTGCCCCCTAGCTAGCCAGTCATGCTTTAAACATTTAGCCCCTTCCTTACCTCTAAGTCAACAAAATAGTTATGGATCATCATAGAGCCTTTGCTTGCTACGCTAATGTTTGTGCTGTCTCCATTAATGCTTACCCGAACCCAAATTCTCGAAGAAAAGGATCACTACGTGTTGAAGAACAAACTAAACCAAGGACCTTGTCCGGGACAAGGTTCCATGACTTTGTCTCGGACTTCTCGGCCGCCGGCACCTATCCGGGCTTCTCAAGCCTCAGGCAGCTTGTCCTGGACAAGTCCTGTGCAACAAAACGTCCCGGGCAGGGCCTTTCTCTTCATTAGAGATCCACAAAACTTGCAGTAGAAATTAAGCTTCGGTACGCACATTGGTGCGGGATAACATGCCGAGACACAGCTTTCTCAGAAGGCATTTAGTATGATAGGCAATTTTGACCTAATCCATACTTAACTCACTAGGTTAAATCATTCTTTGTACATGGCCAAGGACACATGCCTAGCCACCTGTCCTTGTCCCCTCACTTTGGGGTATAAATAGGTGTTAATTCCCCTCATTTAAAGGATGGAATCCTGAAAATTAAATTTGATACACATATTTATTTATCTTAAACTTACTTATTATTTAACCTATTTATTTATCTTTTGACTTATTTCTTTAATATATTTGCTGACTTAAATATGGAAAGGCTTGCATGGGACAAACTCCATGCGTGCCTTCAAATTGCATTTTAATCTTGCAGAGCACTCATTTTTTTTAAAAACTTCTTCTTTCGGACAAAGATCACGACTCCCACGAGAAAGATGTTTCTCTCGCACAAATATTTGATATCTCTGATTTAACAACACTTACTTCCTCAAGATTTTGGAGTTGTTTATTCAAGACCTCAAGCTATAATGCACCTTGTAGCAATTCCTCGGGGATCATCCTCCCTCGTAACATTGATCTTCTCGTGTTACAATCGTGCTCTATCTTCACAAAGTCCAGATTCTTAGAATTATAAATTTTAATTATTGTACTTCAATAACAACTACTACTATAATTATTTACCACTTTATATTATAGTCAATTTTCAAAATATTTTTTAAAAAATAAAATAATATTCAATTTAAAATCAAATTAAACATATGAGAGGCATTCACACATCCCATTGGGATCACACACATTGTGAATGGCATTCATACACGCATGGGGGTCATGCCCTTCATTCACCCATCCCATTCAGTCCCTTCCCAGCATTCACACACTCCATTTGATGCCTATGTGTATGAATGAATACAGGGCAGGCCCTTTGGCCTATGTACTTTATTTCGATTTTCAAACTGAATATCATTGCACTTAAAAAGTATCATGCACATATAGTATACTGCCCAAGGTGAAACTAACTTCCCTTTATAATGCTACCTATGAGCTAAGATTTAAACTTATTAACAAGTTTATTGGTAACAATTGCTTGAGTAATTGTCAGTCATATATAATTATGAATGAGTTTAATTTAGGGTTTTGTTGAATGTCTTAAATGATTGGTAAAAGTTGAAGTGATGATAGGAGGTTATATTTAAAGACACAAGTTTTTTATTTTTATTTTTTTAGATTTTTTTTGTTTTTGTTTATTTCATATATGTTGATGAAGAGCCCTTTTCTCTACCGTCTTCACATTCAGCTAAATTTGTTTGCATTGCTGCTGCAGCCACTGAGAGATTAATGAGACATAAATAAGAATAATGAAATGACTGATGTGTCCCTGTATTGATTTTTGACTCATTTATGAATATAGGGATAAAAGAGTCGTCCACTTTGGTTGGGTGATGACACTGACTTCCTTCCTTCTGGTGTTGCTGTGGTGGGTGGATGTACCATTCCAACCGCACTGCTGAGGCTGCTCTGTGAGTTGCGGGGGAAGTGTGATGATTGTGCCATTCTCAATGATCCACCACTGAGTTGCCTTTAAATTCTCAATGCAACAAATAAGAATATTGCATTGCCTTTTAAGATGGGCAAGGGGCCAGCCCTGGAGCACTTGCTGGCTGGCTTATAGGATGGTCCCAAAAAAGAGAGGTAGCCTGTGGAAAGGAGCAATCACAAATGATGATGATACTCATATCAACCAGCCAGCCCCAACATGTGATTTTGCTGATACATAGCGCGAGAAACCAGCATTTTTAAAGTACAAAACTCCCTATCTTGAAATCATTGAAAAGAAAAAAGTCGTTTTTCCCTTTATTTATTTGCAAAGTCTCTTTTTTATTCTAACTACTCAAAACTTGTAATTTTTCAAACATTAAGACAACTTTATGGTTGCAACCAAGCTCGCCCTCTAATTATCAGGAAAATGAAAAAAAAAATGACTTTAATACCTAGTCCGGAACAATAAGTAGAATTAAAAATGGGAGTACAATTTTGAACTTTGGAGAAACCCCCAAAACCTTCTCTGTTTGGTTACCATAAAAAGTGAATTTGTATAACCAATTTCCTTCACTTTCGTTTCCCTTTGATCAAGTTGAAGATCCAAACAACTGCGATTAGAGATAGGAAAGAATACCCCCAAAGCTTATCTGCAGAAGATGATACTAAAACTATGAGGTTTTCATATCATAGAACCGGCGCATGTTCAGAAGAGGCTTTTATGATGAGTTAGTGCAGGAGAGAGATTCTAAAAGCCATGATATATACCAGTCATCACAAAGCCATTGGATCATTTTATCAGAAAACGTTTTACATAGTTTTCTTTTCCATTTTGGTTTTAGCTCTTCCGATAAGTAAATGCATCGCCAAGAATGGCTAGCCATCACAACACAACCCGATCACAGTCTTCACCACAGGGGAATGCTCGTCATCTTACATTAAAAGGGGGTAAAAAACACCGAGAGTTAAAGTGCACAGATGCTGAAGAATTTTTTCTCCTTCAAGCTTTCAACAGTTTCCTTGAGGCTCTCTTCCAAGGGAACAAAGTCGATGCCTAACCCTTTGGCTTTCTCCTTTGATACTTGGAATGTTGGCATATATGGTTTATCATCTGCGCACCTGCAGCACGTCAACACAGAGTGAAATAATAGTGCAACTAATTAGCAAATATAATTATGATCAATCAAACGCTCAACAAACCTGGCAAAATGGAAAAGAAACCCCTTGACAAAAGGCGAATAAAAAGATGGTCAGTAAGAGTATCTCTAATATTAGATCTTCAATGCTAGTTAATTGGGGCATTTTTTGTGGTTCAACTTACCTTGGACAGACCAACCCTTTGACCACCTTTTTTTTGGTCTAGTGAGTGAAGCTCTTAATCTTATGATAGTTACAGGTGGAGAGGGATAGGTGAGGGATTTTGTTGTGGTGAAACAAGAGGCATTTTACTTCTCTTTTTAAATGATGATATGCCTTGCATGTCTTTTTGTGTTGTGAAGTTGTCTCCGGCCAGCGCATTAACCTGGGGAAGAGCAACTATTTTGGAGAGAACAGTGGCAAACAATGAAGTTTTGACTGCTTCTTTAGACAGCAAGGTTTGTTACCACCTGCTTATGTGGGGCTTCCTAATGATTCTTCCTTTAAAGCCCAGGCTACATAAGATGGAAAGGTGAAGAGTTCTTGGAAGAAGGATGTATGCCTAAGGGAAAAAGGCTTACGGTTTTTAGAAGTCCTTTTCTAATCTTCCATCAAAGTTATGTCACTCTTCACCAATCTTGTGCTGGTAGCTAAAGGTTCAATAAGATATAAAGGACTTCCTTTGAGGGAGACAAATAAGGATGAGGGTTGTGATAGGAAGTGCAATTGTTAGCAAGGAACATGTACAGCGTGTGGAGCATTTAAAGGGCAGGGGGGCATGGCCCCCTGTAAACTTTCAGGCACTGGTATGTCTTCTTCTCACCCCCTTTCCCCAGAGAGAGAGAGAGTGCGTGCGCGCGCTTTTGTTATTTTAGATATCCTCAGCAGGAAAATCATCTGGAATACCTTGAGTGAGGGGAGTAGATTGGCTCACCTCCTTGCTATCATGGATTCACATAGTTCTGGCCTTGAGGGGAATCAATAGGATTTTCCTCCAGAAGTATCAGCTATTGTGTGGGAAGAAGACAGTTCCTGAGTTGTGTGGTGTTCTGTTCCTTTTGCTGCCTTTTGATTTCTATATTATCTTTGTTCTTTTCCTACTTTCTACAATCTACATTGCTTTCAATCTATAAAAAAATAAAAAATAATATAACTTTCCAGTTTCCACTCAATAGAAAGCCATTTTTCTAGTGGCACTTTCCAAGTCTGGAACAAGCTCTTATTTTTTGGTGAGCCGTGGAACCCCACTGATTAATTAGATTTCACCTAGTCCAACCCACAAATAAAAAGAATAAAATAAAATCTGCAATATCATGAGAAATTATTTTTTATAATTCATATGATATTTTTTTAATTTAGTGTTACTTTCTTTTTGGGAGCAAAATTTAGTTTTACTTTATTTTTGATACTTTTTCTACAAAGATACAGTGATTATTAGTTTCTCTAAAGATTTTATAAAGTTTATTTTTGCAAGATTGATAAAAGAATAGTGACTAAGCGAGTTAGATAATTTTTTTAATTAATGTCATAAGACTCATAACTTATTTAATACAGATATTATGTTACAATTAACAAGATAATACCTAAACAGAATAAAGATAAATCTAATCTAAACTTAAACTTAAACTGATA
The DNA here is from genome assembly GCF_014633365.1 of Diospyros lotus. NCBI lineage: Eukaryota > Viridiplantae > Streptophyta > Magnoliopsida > Ericales > Ebenaceae > Diospyros > Diospyros lotus. Next base: position 23,897,876 of record NC_068338.1, on the reverse strand, counting down.
TGATATTCTCTGATTTGGATAGATCTGATTTGATTTTTATAAGATGATTATCTTTGACATCCCCCTCAAACTGAAGAAGCTTAAGAAATTAGCTAAATTGAGTTTGAATCCAATTCATGAAAGCACCAAGTTGATGAATTAGTAGCTGCACACTGATTTAGACATCATGATGGATGGCGGCCCTGGCTGGAAAAAGCAGCAACAATACGGCTGGTGAGAGGCACAACTGGGAAGATGCGTGGCCGATACAAGGCACTATGAGAAAGACACATAGTCAAGAGAGGCACTGCCAAAAAGACACATGGCTGTATGGTAGTGACCAATCTAGACATCACCCCGAAAAGTAGACTAAGTTGCAGCTTGCAAGAAAGTGTCAAACAAAGGACGAAGTGGCATTTCAAGGATTTTTGTATAGCAATAATGTGGTTGAATCAGATGATTACATGTGTCCTTGACGAAAACACAGCAATTGGATTTTGCTCTCTTGTGAAGAGGAAAGGGTGGGGGGGACCCAATTCAACACATAGCAAGGACTACGTGTGTTTTGATGGAGAAGACCAGACCAGATCAGATCGTCGGATGCATGTCTAGAGGCGTCACAAAGCAGATGTGAACGATGAATCTCCAGAGTTGGCAACAAGGACCCAGTGGTTGTGAGGAGGAAGAAGACTTGCCTGAGAAAGGGTTGAGATGAGTGACCAATGAGGCAAGAGCAGCCGAGTGGCGGCAATGCTACCAGAGACAATGACTGGAGCTCGATAATGGAGGCAGATTTGGGTGAAGACCCAACCTCGTTGAGGTTGGCAGAGGCGGATCTGGGCATCTTCGTTGTCTTGATATGTGCAGTGGAGATGACATGATCGGCCGTGGAGATGACATGATTTGCATTGGAGAAGATGACGGAGCCACTAAAGCTCATTGATGAAGGAAAACCCACTGGAGAAGGAGAGAATTGGAGGGACAAATGGCAGCGATGAGAGAAAGAAGATGATAACTGTGCATGGCGGCAAGGCAGTGGCAACAGACAGCTGCCAGTGGTTCAGCTGTTCAGTCGTAACCAGAGCAGCCAAATCTAGTCATGGCAGCAAGAGAAGCGATTGTCAAGTCTCTGGATTGAGACTTGAATTTCCGAAGTATAAGAGAATTGGGAGAGAGAGAAAAGGAGGGAAAGAGAGATAGAATTTGGAGGGAGAATTGAGAGAAAGAGATTGGAGGGAAAGAATTCAATGTTATTTCCGTGAATGAATTCCCATCCTCTTGCATCTAAGCCTTTTACAGGCCATGCATCAGCGGTTACAACCTTCACGTGAGGGTATAACAGTCCTCACACTATCACCAGATCAGTTAGTTACATGTCCACAGCATTCAACAGCATACCCTTAGGTCATGACACTCCCATACCCTTCAACAGCATTCTTGTCCTCAAGAAGTCTTCAAAGTAGGCTGGTCATTCTGGGAAACTTCTTCAGTAACTCGGGGAGGTATTCCCAGGAGGTATGGTTGGGCTAGAGGTGTGACCATTGGACCAAAACTTGAATGAGAGGAACAATACCTTGGTAAACCACCCTCCGGTCTAGTATAGCTCGGGGTTCTCTTTGTTCCTCCAGTTCATCTTCGATCTCTGGTAGATGTCGGCTTGTGGGTGCTCCTAGTTCGATGAATCTCTTAAGTAGAGAAACATGGAACACGAGGTGCACCTGTATTCCTTCGGGTAGCTTCAGTTTGTAAGCTATCTTCCCCACTTTAGCCTCTATAACATAGGGCCCAAAATATTTTGGGTTGAGCTTGGATATCGATGTGGGTGTGAAGGGCTGTTGCAGGAATCTTTTCACCTTTAGAAACACCTTGTCTCCTACTTCAAATTCTTTGTCACTCCTCTTTCTGTCTGCAGCCTGTCTTATTCTGTTTTGGGAGTTAGTTAGCTCTCTTTTTAGAATAGAAAGCATTTCCTTTCTCTGCTGTAAGTAGTGCTCCACTATCGCTAGATTGGATGTCTCACTCGCTATAGCCGGGAGGAAAGGTGGCTTGAATCCAAACATTGCTTCAAAGGGGCTCCTCTTGATTGCACTATGGAAATAGGAGTCATACCGCCATTGGGCCAGTGGTAACCATTTGTTCCAGCTCCTTGGTTTGGTGAAGCACATGCATCTCAAATAGGTTTCTAGGCATTGATTTACTCTTTCTGTTTGGCCATCGGATTGAGGGTGGTAAGCATTTGATAGGTGCAACCCCACTCCCAACTTCTTGAATAATTCATGCCAAAAATTGCTGGTAAAGATCATATCTCTATCGGACACAATTGTTTTTGAAACTCCATGCAACTTGATCACTGAATCTAAGAACACCCAGGCCACTTCTTGTGCCGAGAAAGGGTGCATTAGGCTGAGAAAGTGCCCAAACTTTGTCAATCTGTCAACGATCACTAATATCACATCCTTACATTTGGACTTGGGTAAGCCCTCCACAAAGTCCATGGAGATCCCTTCCCATGCTTAATCCAGCACTTCCAAGGGTTGTAGTAGACCTGGGCATGGTACTTGCTCATGTTTGCACCGTTGACATGTCTCACACGCTAGTACAAAATCCACTACATCCTTCTTTTGCCTCGGCCATAAGAACAGTTGTCTTACTTTGTGGTAGGTGGCCCGGATACTTGAGTGACCCCCTAGGGGTGAGTAGTGCAAGGATTTCAAAATCTTCTCCTTCAACTCCTTGTCATCTCCTATCACCAGGCGCCCTTGGAATCTAATGAGACCATTTGATAGGAAGTAGCCTTTTTCCTCCCCTGTTTGCACCGCCAATTGGGTTAAGAGGGATTGCACCCACTCTGTGTTTTCATAACTTTGCTCTACCTCATTTACCCACTCCAACAACATTGCAGTGATCCCATAACATTGGCCCTCATTCTCTATGACTTCTCTCCTAGACAGTGCGTCTGCCACTACATTTTCCTTACCTTTTCGATAGAGGATAGTGTAGTCCAACCCCATTTGTTTAGACACCCCTTTTCTTTGTAACTGAGATTGCAGCCTTTGTTGGGAGAAAAACCTTAGGCTTTCATGGTCTGCCTTGATTACAAAAGGATTGCCCTCTAGGTAGTGTCTCCATTTATCTACAGCCTTCAACACAGCCAGTAACTCTTTGTCGTATACACTCCATCCTTGGTGTTTAGGCCCCAAAGCTTGGCTGATGTAAGCGATAGGCCTTCCTGCGTTAAGACTGCTCCAATCCCCTTTTCTATCTCTACCACAAATTGTTTGTTGAAGTCTGGAAGGGCTAATACAGGGGCTTGTGTCATGGCATTCTTTAGATTTAAGAATGCTGCTTCTGCTTGGGGAATCCAAAAAAAACCTTCTTTCTTGAGCAATTCTACCAAGGGTTGGCTGATCAATCCATAGTGCCTTTTGAACTTGCGGTAGTAGCCTGTTAATCCCAAGAATCCCCTTAATTCCCTCACCGTTCGGGATTTAGGCCACTCCACCATTACTATAACCTTGTTGGGATCAGTTTTGACTCCACCTCCTGATATGATGTGCCCCAAGTAGCCCACCTCATCTTTGGCAAAAATATATTTGGATAACTTGACATACAAATGGTTAGCTCTAAGGACCTCAAATGCGGTTTTAAGGTGGTTTAAGTGATGGTCCAAGTTCGGGCTATATATGAGAATATAGTTAAAGAAAACTAGGATGAATTTTCAAAGATAGGGAGTAAATATCTGGTTCATAAGGGCTTGGAAGGTGGTTGGGGCATTTGTCAGGCCAAAGGGCATAACAACAAATTCATAGAGGCCCTGGTGAGTGCGAAATGCAGTTTTTGGGATGTCTGTTTGTTTCATCTAAAGTTGATGGTATCCAGATATCAAATCAAGTTTAGAAAAAACCTTGGCCCCAGCCAATTCATCAAGTAAGTCATCAATGAGGGGAATTGGAAATTTGTTTTTGATGGTGTGTGAATTGAGTTGGCAATAGTCTACACAAAATCTCCAAGTTTCATCTTTCTTTTTTACTAATAGAACAGGGGATGCAAACGAACTTTGGCTAGGTTGTATGAATGAAGTGGCTAGCATGCTAGAGATCTGTTTTTCGATCTCTGCCTTTTGTGTAGGAGAGTATCGATAATTTCTAATATTAACTGGAGTGGTATGAGGTTTTAAGTGGTATAGCATGATCCAAGGGCCTTTGGGGAGGTAGGGAATTAGGTTCATGGAATAGGTCCTTAAAGTTTTCCATTAGTACATGCAAGCTATCTAAAGTAGTTACCTCTTGATGGGTGACGTGGGATGCTTCCCCCTCCTCTAGTAGGTACTCAGCTGTTTGATCCGATTCTTCTTTCTCAATGGCATGTATCGAGTATAGCTAAGATATCTATCCCTTTTTCTTAGCCAACAACTTCTGTAGCTTGTCTCCTTTGATCATTTTGCACTCCCCTTGTTCTAGACTTCCCACTAAGGTTAGTCGTTTGCAGCCCATTTCCAAAGTTACTTCCAACTGTTAAAGTCGAAGGTTAGAGAACTAACCGTTCTCATCCAATACACACCCAGCACAATATCATAGCCACCCAACTCTAGGATCCTTAGATCAGCCTTGAACTCATTTCCTTGCATCATCCAAGTGAACCCCACACACTTGTAGTGGCTATACATTTTGTGTCCATTGGCTACGGTCACTGACAGAGGGTTAGTATGAGTCAACTTACATCCCAATTCTTTGGTTGTAGCTTCATTGAGGAAGCTATGGGTACTACAACTGTCTATTAGTACCATGAGCTTCTTTTTCCCCACCTGGCCTTTGACTTTAATTATCTTCCCCATAGGTCCCCCTTTTAAGGTGTGGAAGGAGATCTCCCCACCTTTCGATCCTTGTTCTTCCTCCAGTATATCTAGTGGAGGTTCCTTCTTCTTCCCTTCTTCTTCTTCCTCTTTATCCAGCTCTTCTTCTTCATTCCCTTCTCCACCTTTCATATTAAACAATTGTCTCCTACACTGATGCCCCTGGCTATATTTCTCTCTGCACCTAAAACATAACTCCAACATCCTCCTCTAGTCCAAAGTGATACTCCTGTTTGCCCCCGCGTTGGATCCCCCATTTGGTCCACCAGGAGTGACTACAGGCACCATAGCCTTCGACGTACCTCCACTAAAGGGCCCTCCCATAGGGAATGACTTAGCCATGGTTTTGTTCTTTTTAAAGATGGCTTCGAGCGTCAGCTCTTGTAAACTTGTCTTCGCTGCTGCCTCCCTCACCGTGGCTGGCATCATCATCTTCACCATTGATTTTAACTCGTCTTTGAGGCTACTGATAAAACTGGATACGAAGTATTGATTGGTTAGAGTGGGTTGAGCACTCCACATTAGCGATCCCAGTTCCTCAAACCTCTCTTGATACTCAGTCACCGATCCTTCTTGTCTCAACTTATTAAACTCCTTGATTATATCGGCCATATTTCTCTCCCCAAACCTCACACACATCTCTTCTACAAAGTCTATCCACCTCGTCCCCATACCTCTGGATCTTGACCATCCTTGGTACCAACAATCAGCTACGTCGTTAAGATATGCCGAAGCTAGCGTGATCCACTAGTTCTCAGGGATAATGTAGAATTGGAAGTACCTCTCACACCTCCGGATCCACCATCTCGGTTTAGATCCTTCAAACAAAGGTATCTCTAGCCTCAGTATGGGTCTATGATTAATTCTAGGGGAATTCAAATCCCTTACCTGATCGCATGTCTCCTTAGTGCGTACAGTATCAGCCTTTCTTTCTCCTTGAGGCCTCGGAAGTATCCCTTGTCCTAAAGTCCCCGTCTTCGGTTATGATCGAGGGGGAAACTTCGACAGCAAACGGAATTGAGGAAGTGCAAACAGCATGTTGATCACACTGCTAATCCGCTGCTCCATTGACTCCCTCTGTTGGGCCAACTCCCTCATCATGCCCTTCTCAGGAAGCCGCCATGTCCTCCCGCAATTCTTCCCTAATGGATCGAACCACCTCTTTGGTCTATGTCACTGCGTCCTGCATTTGTGTCAGACTGAACTCTATCGCTTCCATTCTATTCTCCAATTGCTTTGTCCGTGTACCCTTAGCCATTCGAATTCCGTCGTTCAAGTCACCTTCGATGATCAACCACTGATCCGAAATCACAGCCTAGGACAATCGACTCTGATACCAATTGTCAAGTCTCTGGATCAAGACTTGAATTTCCGAAGTATAAGAGAATTGGGAGAGAGAGAAAAGGAGGGAAAGAGAGATAGAATTTGGAGGGAGAATTGAGAGAAAGAGATTGGAGGGAAAGAATTCAATGTTATTTCCGTGAATGAATTCCCATCCTCTTGCATCTAAGCCTTTTATAGGCCATGCATCAGCGGTTACAGCCTTCACGCGAGGGTATAACAGTCCTCACACTATCCCCAGATCAGTTAGTTACATGTCCACTTGCAAAAGTTCAAAAAAAAATTACAAATGGGACCCTTAGGTCATGACAGCGATGCAGTGATGCGGCCAGACAGAAAGTGTTAGGGCAGCATCAGAAGGCTTCTTTAATGGCGGTGACAGGGTTGGTGAGTAGCATTGACTGGAGAACCGATATTGGAATCGGCATTGGAGTTTGATGACAGAGACTTTTGAGCAGGGATGATCTTGAGAAGCAGGTCTGATAGGGACCCGATTGAAATAACAACCACTAAATAGAAATTGAAAGCCGAGACCCCAAGGAGCAAACAAAACCTATTGAAACTAAGTTGGAACAAAAACAAAGACAAACAGGGGAAAGTGGGTTTGTTATAATCAGTCTCAGAACATGAATCAACAAGGCTTTGGTACCATGTTAAAAGAAATATGGGAAATATACTGTATTAAATTTGATGACAAAATTGTTGACAATACAGAGTATTTATAGACAATTAACAAGATATAAACAGAAAAAAGAAAAATCTAACCTAAAACTAAACTTAAACTGATATGATATGATCTGATTTGGATATGAGATTATTTGATTCTTACATGATGAGTATCTTTAACAGTTACAATTAAAATTAATTTTTCGGTAATATTTATTTCATATGCACCAAATAAGTGTATCATATTAATTGCAAATTCAATATCTTATTTGATAGATAATTAATATATATTATTACTTTTTCAATGCTGTATCCAAAATGATATCTAGTATTGTCCAGTACCGTGCCCCCGCCCCCCCCCCCCCCCCCAAAAAAAAAAAAAAAAAAAAAAAAAGAAAGATTTCACCCTCCACAACTATACTGGTCTGGTTTTGGAATCAGCAATTTCCAGTTTATAGCCACATAAATTAGATTCTTGTTAGCAACTTGATACAGTTAAGTCCCCTTCTTGAGGTCTTTCCGGGACCTCATGCTAGCTGGGATGGGAGTGTGTTGGCCATTGAATTTTTTCCTAAGCTAGGATGGCATTATCCACTCCGCATTATCTACTCCTCGAGATTTAGGCAAAATCTCCAAGACTAGGAGATTGACTACATATCAAATATTAAGGGTATGCTTACAATCATCCAATGTTAAGATAGCAAAAGTGATGTTGGCATCTATTAAACCCTAAAACCCCCTTTGTTTTTCTCCCCTGCTATTTTCTTGACAAGTAGTCATTGGCTAAATCAACGTTTCATATGCCACTTCAAACAGTTATGGAGTTAAAAACTAATTCATCATCATGCATATGAAACATATCTTCCCAAAATATTAGACATATCCTACAGCATTAACAAATTGATTCTATATAATACCAGAAAAAAGCAGAAAAAAAGGAAAGGAAATGGAAAATTGATAAAATATACATGCATGTGAATGAGATTAATATAGGACCAAAATATATTTAAAAGACAAAACTAACAGAAAAAGGATGACAAATCATCTGATTGGAACAATTACCTCTTAATAAGCTAATAAGAACACTGCAGACAACATTTTTAGATTCCCAATACACATGATTAAAGAAAAAGCCAAAAGTTTTAGGTTGTTCGTACTAAAGAGCTACAAAGCCATCAGACCCATAAGCAAAATAACAAGAATGAGTGCTGATGTTGGGTTAGAAGATAAATATCTGAACAATATGACGTGAAAATTTGACAAGCATAATAGCAAAAAGTGCAAAGGACCATGATAACCTCAAAGAGAAATTATTATTATTTTTTTTTGGGTGAGGGGGGGATCATGGAGCTTTAGCGAGTCTCTAAATCTTGTGCCACTAGCTAAACTTCTAAACATATTTGTAAGCACCGAGACTCTTTTAGTTGCGTGTCTTCACTTACAAGCAACCCAACTACCTATATATATTTAAATTAAACAATTGACAAACACCTTTCTTTGAGATTTATTATCAATAAGAAGAGTTGCTATGACTTAAAGGGCTAGGTAGGTGAATAGTAGATGCTCTAAAAAAATTTGATCCAAGTTAGGGCATGCCAGTTTCCTTTTGAAAAGGATCCTAAGTTAAGGAATGGCAATGGGTACCTAAACCCTAGGCAGTTTGAGCCATCTAACCCTATATTCCCGTTTTAAACCCAACCTACCCTGATCTACCAAATTTAGCAAAGTTCAGGTTCAATATGGGTTGGGGCAAGTTGAACCTGCATAAAACCCAATAGAAACTAACTTCTCTAAGTATGAAAAATAATAGAAATTATAGCTTTGTTACCACTTGTTAAGAAATCAGACTGATACCACTTAATGCAGAATAAACAAACACAAAAATAACTTTGTAACACACCCACACATGATCAAAATTAGATACATATAGATTTAATGTGATACGCCAAATTGCCTACATACAAAAACAAAGGAGGAACAAAATTTACTTTGTGAATAACGGATTATAAAAGAAATGATACTTACTCACAATCCCAAAACCCTAAAGCACCCAAACTTACAATCTTGGTCATCTGTGGATATCAAAAGACCAAATGAGTTAATGGCAATCTAAAATGCCCCAATGAAGAGCTAAATCAAAAAGACTCCTAAATCAACCTAATTAAAGACTCCAACTTGCGTCAACTACTTGGCTGATCTTGCTTTACACAAAGACTTCAAATCTAGGTCTCCAACCTTGATGAATGATGTTTCAAGCTGGTTCCTAGAGGTGACGATGCTGCAATTAACGAACAACGACAACATTCCTGGCAGGGGTGTTAAGGTTTCTAATCAATATATTTTGCACTCTTATTTAGTTGTCCAAGCTTAGCATTTAAGTATTCAATGAACATGATTACTACTCATTTTGGGCTCAATATTGTCCATATAGGTACACATCACATGCAAAGTGTACATGGAACAAAAAGGAACGATTTTGATGCATTATAGGAGTGGAAATAAAACTTAAAGGCATGGTTAGCTATCAACTCGAAATGAGGTGGAGAAAGTGAAAGTGGAACAAGAGCAAAAAGTGGAAGGCAAAGAAGAGAGAAGCTAAGGAAGAACTCTAGTGGCCTACAGCGATATGCATTTTGCTGCAAGATCGCTGTAAAAGTTAAATTCTGGAGCTCACGGTCTTACAGCGGTATGCATACCGCTATAAGATCGCTTTAGGAATTGTTTTCTGGAGGTCACGAGTTTGCCGCAACAAGCATACCGTAGTAGACTTCTGAACTTGAATTCAAAGCGCGATTTCGACCCATCTTCATCCAATTCAATGGGGAACGAGAGTTTTCACAAAGCACGACTCGAAAACTCTAGGGATGGCTATATAAAGGCTCCATCTTGGAGTTTTTGATGGAAGAAGAGCCGACAGAAGATTGAAGGGGTGAAAGAAGGCAACTTGAAGACTATACTCTTGGGTTGTATTTTTCTTTTCTTTCTCAATCTCTGCTATGGATTCCGACTTTTTTCTTTTTCTTTTGATTGTAAGAATGCATCGCTAAGTATTTATAGCTAGAGTGAATGATGAAACCTCAACTTCTAATGGTTTGATTTAAAGTTACTCAGTTTGTTATTTCCTTATTCATTTGGGTTGATTGTTTGTTATGTTCATAATGTCGTTTTGATGCTTGATCACCATTGAAACGTATTTGTGATTTGTATTGCTTTCGAGAGATTCAATACAGATTAGATATGGTAGCAAATAATGTAGGGTCCTATAATAGGTAGAGATACTATTATGCCTTGTGAAATCATTTTGTGATGATCATTGTGATTGAATGCATGTTTATATATTCAAAGGTTGACTAGAGATAGTTAATTTCATATATATACATAGAACCGAATGACCATCAAGAGAGGCTTTTGGTTGTAATTAGATCGTCGATTTTTAACCTAAGATAAGGAATAACAAGATCCGAGTAATGAACAATTGAATCATAGAAGGCCGACGGTAGATTCACAAACCCTAGTGTCTTAGTTTTGTGAGTTTTGAATCAAAAAAATTGTTTTAGTTGCATTTTTTATTAGTAAATTAGTTTTCATTACAATTGAAGTCATTGTTAATAGCTATACCAATGTGTGTGTTAGGTTAAGGTTAAATCAATTAGAGTAGACGTCAAAGTTAGTCCTCGTGGGTACAACACTCTACTTATCACTATATTACTTGTCACAATCCGTCCACTTGCGGGATAGAAATAGGCGGACAGTTTCCTTTGTAGTAGCTATGACAGGTAGCAAATACAGAGTTGGAAGGTCGTACAATCCTTTTGTGTTGGCTTATCCAAAACTCTTAATTTTGTGGAGGCCTCTCCCAATAATCAGCAAACCTCTTCAAAACCAAAAAATTCTGGTTGTAAAGCAAAATAGCAGCGGTGGGACTTTTCTGAAATTCAAAACCGCAAAAAAATTATGGTACTGAATCTAGGCAAATCTTCACTGAGGTAGAAGTTGCTGGACTAGGTTAGGTTGTGTACGAAATACTGGACAAGCTGGGCTGCCATCAGGTTGGTGTTCACTGGTAACTGAACAACGGCAACAAGATGGTCTGGTTCTTCACTCCAGCAGTGCCTCTCTTCTTCACCAATTCACTTGTGGCATGCTTACTCCTCAACCAGTCCAGCGGAAGGTACTGGTGTCATGGTGGAAGGCAATCTGTTTCATTTCGTCAACTATGAATGCAAACTGAAAATGAAGCTCTCAGCCGTGGCTTTTCTCTATGGGGCATGGTTCTCTCCTAAACAGAAGCTTGATTTTCTGGTTATTGCTTGTGTCATGCTTGTGAAGGCTGTGTGCAGCAGTGGAGGAAGTTCTACAACCTTCATTACTAATTGGTTGCAGGATGGCGATTGGGGTGATTGTGATGGCAATCCATTTCTGTTTAGTGAGCAGTGCCAGTGCAAGAGATTTACCAGTTACTAGTGTTGGCTTTAGATGATGGTGTCCTCCCAAAAATCAATCTCATGTGTCTCAGTGCTTGCATCCCAAAATCAAGAATTCTGTGCCTTTAGCAATTGGACATTCCAAGCAGCGATGGTGAAGAAGCTTCCTGGTGCAAACAGGTTTGTTCTTCCTAATTGTTTTCTGAATTGACAATCGGGTTGCCTCGCATGAACAAAAAACATATCTCCTTCAAAATAGAAAAATAAAATTTTCGATATCCAAAATTTTGTGTCAAACATGCTTTGATATTATTTGTTGGGTAATTAGTTCCGATACCACTTGTTAGGAAATTAGACTGATACCACTTAATGCGAAATAAATAAACATAGAAATAATTTTGTGATGCCTACACATGATCAGAATCAAAGACACAGATTTAGCATAGTTCAGCAAATTTCCAACTTCCATGGGAAAAGGAGGAAAAAAATTCATTATGTGAATAATGGGCTGCAAAAGAGGTAAACTATCTCACTTTCAACCCCCAAACCCCAATAAATCAAACCCACAATTTCATTGAGATTTACCACTCTCCACACTACACCCTAATTGATGCACCCCACTGCAATCTGATATCAGATATGCGACTCCATTTATATAGAAAATAAGATAGGTCAGATATCCTAGCTAAATTTACTAGAATTGAATTGATTATAGAAATACTATCTCTATCACTTTGGTTGGGGTATCCACATAGGAATTCAAAAAATTCTCAACATACACAATGAAATACAAATTAAAGGTGAACTTGTATTAATTGTGTACCAATGGAGTTTCACAAAACTGGGAAACAGTTCATGGTAGGTGAACTTTAAACCCTACCCCTCTTCAATCATATATGGATTATATTTTACACTCATCACCCTTATCCTGATTACTTAGGCCCCAAACCTATACTACGCAAGCCTGGGCCCCAATTTTTAACATCATATTGCCACCTTGGTCAAACACTTTGAATATAAAAACATTCAAAATTTAAGGACTACCAGATATTGAATTAGAACAACAAAAACTGAAATAGTCTCTTGACATGATCCTAGGGTTTAGAATGGAATTTGGAGGAAATTGAGGGAGAAAGAACATAACGGAGGGGGAAAACAGAACAGAAAGAGGGAGATAAAAGAAGAAAGTGGGAGAGTTCAGATGAAATAGAGACGAGAGAATTTGAGAGGAAAAACAAAATTCAATTCAATCATTAGCTACCATTCTCTACTTCTTTAGCCTATTTATAGGCTGTTACATCCTTCTAGTTAGTAATTAATTGTAGGTACAATACTACAACAACCCAAGGTACAACAAAGAAAAATACAAGCAATAGAACAATTACTCCTATTCCCTTGGGGTCGTGACATCTCTATGATTAAAACTTCTACAAAACAAGTATGGTTAGGGGCTTCCCAGTACAAGAGGCTTCCTGCTTCAGTAAAGTCAAGGGAGGCTCATTTCTTATATGCAAGTTGCAACCTTACCCTTTGCAAATAGGTTGTCTCTGTCAACTCAAATCTATGACTTTCCAATCACAAAGGCGCAATGTTATTATTGCTACCAAATCTCAACCACTAGAACAAGCATGGTTAAGCTTGTTGAAAAACTAAACCAAAATAATTCTGACTTTAGCAGCTTCCAATATCAAAAGCATGGGTAAGCTATGTCACAACCTTTGATTTTTCCCCAATTTCCCAAGGCATTTCTTTCTTTTTTTTAAACACAACCAGGTTGGCATTTCTTTTTTGTTTTTAAATGGCTGCCCAATTGCTTGGCCTACCCTTGAGACGAGTCGGTGCCTTTGGTTTGGGACAATACCTTGTTTAGCATGGGTGGTTAATCTCATTTGGTGTTTTCAAAGCACTAAGTGCATTTAAGCACAAAAGGCCTGCAGAGCTTAAATGCGAAGCCTAAGCACATGCTTAAGCAAAGTGAAGCACACATAAATGAAATAAAGGGTACAAACTTTTTATTAGCATAAAAAATATAAACTATTAAAAAGAAATCATTAGAAAGAAAAGATGAAGGTCTAAACTCTTCATTGAATATGCTACTCTTCACTACAAAGATGAAAAGAGTTCAATCTTAACTCTTCGTCTTCCGTCAGAAATCTAACATTTCTTGGAATCTAGAGTCTTAAGGCCCTTTCTCTCTGCAGAAACCCACTCCCTCCCCGCAAGAAACCCATCCACTTGTTCTCTTCCTCTCTCTCCTCTTCTTCCCTTCCTTAGCGGCCCGTTGCTCTCCTTCTCCAGTCCTCTTCCCTTCGCCGCATTCCTCTCACCGTTGTCGGCAACACGCCTCTCACTACCACCTTTTCTTCTCCAGCCCTCTTATGTTCACCGCCTTCCTCTCGCCGTTGCCACTGCCTCGCCTCTCGCTACCGCCTCTTCTTCTCCAATGCTCTTCCCTTCGCTGCCTTCCTTTCACCGCCGCCTTGCTTCTAGCTGCCTCTCTCCGCCTCTCCTCTTGTTGTCGACCGTCATAAGCAGAGAGATGGCAGTAGACAATGGCTCGTGATTGTGATGGCGGTGGCGGGTGTGGTCAACGACCGAGCCTTGAAGAGAAGAGAAGAAAGAAAAGAGAAAAGAAGGAAGAGTCGAACCTAGATGTGAGGATGGAGAGTGTTTTCTGCGTTTTGGACTTAAAGAGCTTGTTTTGGCTGAAAACAACCAAAACGACATTTTAGCGTTTTAAGTTTTGTGGACAAATTTTTGTTGTGTTTTGGAAAATGCATTTTTGAAAATGGGTAAGTAAACGCATTTTGAGTGTTTTAGAAAACTAAAAATTGAAAACAGCCTAAAAATAGCAAAGAGAATAGGCCTTTATTTTTTAAAAATATATATATATCTAATTTTGTTCAGATCTTTTTGAGATCAAATGCAAGATGTTGCTGGAAAAGGATTCCATAAAAGGAACCACATCATAACACAAATTTAAGCAAATCCAACAATCCATATTAAAAGCGCACTTTATAGCACTTCAAAACTTAGATAAAAATGCAACTTAAGCTTGCTTTGACTGCACTCAAAAGTCACTGGGCTTCATCCACAAAAAGCTCTAAAGGAGTTGAGATTTGGGCTTAAAGCAAGCTTAAGTGTGCTTTTTAAAACACTAATCTTGTGTATCTTAAACTTTTGCCATGGCCTGGTAGACTGAAAATCAAGTTTGGTTGATCCATGGGATTGATGTCCCAGTGACATACTTTCAATTCCCCAAACCCACGGTCCAAGACCTAGCTGTAATTCAAACTGATTATCAAAACCCGTTGTTTCAGCAATGTCTATTTGGTTGTTTGAACCTTTGGTCCGGTCGTCCAAACCTCCTAGTTTGGACATCTGAACTTGTCCAGTGTGTAGGACAAGTCCTGGCCTTCTAGCTTCAGTTGACTGAACCCTTGGTTCAATCACTCAAACTTGTCCAGTGAGCGAAACAAGTTCCGATCTTCTAACTTCAGTCAATCAAGACTTCCATGCCCCAATCTTCGATTGACCAAAGACATTCTCTAGCGTATCTTCACCTACATTTTCCCTACTAACTTCATATCTTTGATCATCCTCATGCCCAATATCGAGTCATGAATTACCTTAAGTTTTTCTCACCTAAACCTTCAACAGATCCTCTTAACTCAATCGTGCCCCACCCATTGATTCAAAGTATTCTTCAGATAGCCTGGAAGACCCAATTTTCCTAGAAAATCCAACTAATGGATTAATTAGTTGGAGCAAAATTATGGGCCACTACAAGTATAGGTCCCATCAAGATTCAAAAACCGCACTGCAAATACTTGCTGCAACTCAACTCCTTTAATGTTTGAACACAGGACCAGGAATACAGTTTCAAGAAAGAAAGAATAAAATTAGAGAACAAGTAAACAGTCAAATTTTGTTACACAAGTTCAATTCTGAAGACAATTACTGGAATATAAAGTGAAAAATGAGATACATACTTATCTGGAAGTTGAATGGAAGGATAGAGATTTTGTAATATCTTCACAACTTCAGAGTAGTGTGCTACTCTCTCAACCAAACAATATCTACCATTGGCTGAAGGAACCTCAAATGCTTGAATATGAGCATTTGCAACATCTTTAACATTAACCCATCCAAAAGTAGCATTCGGATATGTTTGTGAACCTGCAATATAAAGAAGAATATCTCAGGGAAAAAAAAAAAGAACAAGAAGGAATTCTGACATAATATTCAAATATTTAATATCAATTATTTCCAATTAACTCTTATTATCTAACATTCCTAGCTTAAAGGCTCTTAAAATGCGTTTAGTAAATATAGATTTGCATAATGGACAGAATATGATCATTCTCATCCTCAATAAATAAGAAAAGGAACATGATATCAAAGAGAAGAAATTCAAGCTCAATAAAATGTGAAATTATGAATCAACTGAGAGACAGATGCCCTTGTCTTCTAATAAATAAATTCACACAGAAGGCGTATAATTCCATAAATGCCGGTATATTAGGTAGAGATAAAGCCAATGTAATTACTCAAATAAGAAAACAGGAGGTATGATCCACAGGGATTTATTGTGATATGGTGAGCAAAAATGAATTTCTAGCCGACTCTGGTAAAAAAAATCATTGCTAATATGAAAAATCTGATCTTCAAAAATAAAATATATGGGAATAACTGTCCCCATTACTACAGCTAACTACAAAAGTGTCATCAGAGATGAAATTACAAATGTCCTAGACTCAGAAAACAAGTTAAGACAAAGACCCATTTCCTCTTTTCAAGTGGTATACTTCTTGGACAATGGAGTGCATGCTTTTTAATCAAAATGACAAGCTTCATTTGCTTACCCAGACATGTCTTGCTTCAAGATTCATCCACGAGATGCTATTTCCATTGAACTTTTTTCTTTCAGCATAGTTTTATTTTGGTACAAAAGAAAGGGTTCTCTATTGATCCAAACATAGTATCCATGGGACAGTAACGGAGGAAGAAGGTATAAAAATTTGAAATATCAGTAAAAATAGAAGGAGATGATTGAAATTTGATATGAGAGATTTTTATGGATAAGACTTTTAAAGGATGGGGAAATGGATGTGAAGAGAAAAAGAGACAAGATTATTACACAGACAAAGTCGTTATAGGAGAAGAGGCTATGAATATTGTTAATACATATGCACCACAAGTTGGCTCGGAGAATAGATAAAAGACAAAATATTGCTAGGATTTACGGGGGTTGATAGAAGGAGTACCTAGAGGCAAGAAGATCATTATAGGAAATGACTTAAATGGTCATGTGGACAAAGAAGTGAAGGGATATAAAGATGTACATGAAAGTTACAGATTTGGAGAAAGAAATAATGAGGGCAAAGATATTTTAGATTTTATCATGACATATGAGCTCATCATAGCTAATACTAGATTCAAGAAACTAAAAGAAGAATTGATCACGTATAAAAATGGTTCATCAACTACCCAAATAAACTAGTTTCCACAATACGAGAACTGCTTATGTTGGAAGCATTGTAAAATTAAACCAAGAGAATATCTAACTACTCAACATAGATTTATGATCCTTGACGTCCAAATAAAAAATGCAAGAAGAATGACGTAAAACAAATCTCAAGGATTAGGCGGTGGGACTTAAAAGGTGAAAAACAAGCTCTTTTTAAGAAAACAGAACTGGCAAAATAGATTGCACTGTAGAATGAGAAGCAAGCCAAATTTGAATTGAGATGGCTACTATTATTCGGAATATGACAAAAATAGTCCTGGAGAGTCAAAGGGAAAAGCTTCAAACAAAAAGGAGTCTTGGTGGTGGAATGAAGAGGTATAAGGAAAAATCAAAACCAAGGGAGCTGGCTACACGATTTTACATACATTTCGTAATGAAGAAAACCTGAAGAGGTATATTTTGGTAAAAAAAAACAAAGAAGGCAGTTAGTGAAGCAAAGCCAAAAGCTTATGAAATTTATACCAATGACTAGACACAGAAGATGCAGAAAGAAATATATATAAACTAGATAAAGTAGGAGAAAGAAAAACAAAAGGTTTGAGACGAGTAAAATGCATAAAAGACAAATCAAAAGGTATGACTGAATGAGGGGGTGATCAAACTGAGATGGAAGGAAAATTACTCTTAAGTTACTCAATGGAACTAAAGAAGATAGGAATTACATGTCCTATAATGTATCCGTTATATGAAATAAAGCAAGCATTAAGATGAAGAATAGTAAAATAGTTGGACCAGATAATATTCCAATAGAAGCATGGAAATGCATGGGAGAAGTGGGTATTTTTTGGTTAACAAAATTATCTAAGGTGATCCTTAAATTACAAAGGATTCCAAACAAATGGAGAAAGAGCACTCCAGTACCAATTTATAAAAAATAAAAGAGAAGTTCAAAGTTATGAAAATTACAAGGGGATCAAGCTAATGAGCCATTGTGAAACTTTAGGAAAGGGTAATTGAACACGGGTTAAGGAGAGAAACTACAGTCTCTAAAAGTCAATTTGATTTTATGCTCAATAGGTCAATTAATGGAAGCTATCTGCTTATGAGATGCTTAATCAAAAGGTCCAGAGAAAAACAAAAAGGCTTGCAGATGGTATAGACTTGAAAAAAGCCCATGATAGAATCCCAAATACGCCTTGTGGAGGGGTGTTAGAGAAGAAAGGAGTTTGAATTGCTTATATATAGGCCTATTAAGGATGAGTCTCATCAAGCAAGAACATATATTAAGACTTGTGGAGGAAATATTGAGGCTTTCCTAAGTACAATTAGATTACATCAAAGATTCCTTACCTCTTTGCTTTGTGATGAATGAACTCACAAAACACATCTATAAAGAAGTGCCTTGTCTTGATGGATGAGCCAAAAGAAAGTGTAAATAATAGACTTGAATTATAGAGAAATACTTCAGAAACCAAAGCTTTTAAATTAAGCCGGTAAAAAACTGTGGAATTTGAGTTTAGTAAAAATACAAGTATGAAAGATGTTATTGTGAAACTTGGAAAAAAAGAAAGGAAAAAGGATCAATTTGACGTCTTGGATCAATTGTTGAAAAAGAACAAGAGACCATGAAGGATGCTAATCTTAAAACCAGGTGTCAAGCCCTCAGATTATGGGCTGGACAGTTGAGGGAAATTCAATTGAATTTCAAGAAAGAATGAATGTAGGAAGACGGATAGAATGAGGGTGGGAGAAAGATAGAACAAGGGGGAATGAAAGAGAGAATGAGAGAGAGAGAGTGAGAGAGAGAAATGAGAGAAAGGCTTTTGTATTATTCTCCAAAGATGATTTCCTCTTACTGCAGTAGGATACTTATAGATCCTCCAGCAACCCTAACAGCAAGTCAGCAAGTATACAATGTAACTATCCAGCTAACTAATCATAACAGCAAAACACTAAGTTGTTGCATAGTTAACTAACTCCCTAACCACCTAACCTCCCAGCTAACTAACAACTAACGGCTACTACTGGCCCCTTTACGGATTTACCCCTTGGGTCATGACACCAGGGCAGGACAATTGAAATTGAAGTACATCAAACATTTCAAGCGAAAATAAAATCCCTTTAAGGCTAAAAGGGAAGTTTTATTGGACTGAAAATAAGACCATTTTTGTAATTTGGCTCAAGATATTTGGCAGTTAAGCAAAAATATGTGAAAAATATGAGTATTGCTGAATGCTGAGATGAAAATTTTACAGTAAAGAAAAAATAAGAAATGAAATCATGTGCAATAAAATAAGAGGGGTGCCTATTGAAGATAGATACAAGAGTGATGATTAAGATGGTTTGAACATGTGAGGAAACAATAAAGTACCCATGAGGCAATGGGATGAAATTGTGGAAATTTGTAACCAGAAAAGGGAGAGAGACCAAAATACTTGGCAAGTTGCCCTTAGACATGACATAAGATATTGTGGAAAAATATGGCAATATCTTTCATTGAATTGGTAGACATATATATACAATAGCTGCTTACCTGGATATGTAAACAAATCCTCTAATTGAGCAATCTTCTATTTACAAAATATAGACATAATCACATCTTAATTACAGCTTCAAATCTACAGAATATTGACTAATCACATATATTAAAAGTCTTGATTCACGACACTCCCTCTCAAACTGATGAATAGACATTGTCCATTCCCAACTTGGCTATTATAATCTCATGAAAGACCGGACTATTGAGTCCCTTGGTTAGGACATCAGCTATCTGTGATTCACTTAGTATATAAAGTGTACAAATAAGACTACTGTCCAATTTCTCTTTAATAAAATGTCGATTCACCTCAATGTGTTTTGTTCTGTCATGCTGCACAGGATTGTGTGCAATACTAATAGCAGATTTATTGTCACAATAAAGTTTTATAGGGCCATTCCAATTGAGGATTAGATCTTCCAAAATAATCTTCAACCATAGCAGTTCACATATACCCTATGCCATTGCCCAAAAATATAATTCTGCACTTGATCTTGCCACAACAGGTTGCTTCTTCCTCCTCCAAGTAACTAAGGTGATGTTCTCTTTGTGTTTCAGTTTTGAGTTTTAAGTTTTGAATTCATTTTCAGTTTTGTATTTTGAGTGTCTTTTTTGAAAATTTTGAAAATGTGTTCTTATTGTCATTCTGAAAAAACTGTTTTTTAAAATAGAAAACTAAAAAACGCATTTATTTTAGAATTTTGGAAAACTATTTTGTGTTTCTCTTTTATTCTTCTTTTCTTTTCTTTTCTCTTTTCTTCTTCTATTCTTCGGCGCCCTGCATCTTCTCCATCGCCGGTGACCATTGTCGACTGGAGATTCACACGATCAGATCCTACTATTAGAAACTCCAAGTCATGAAGGTTAACATACACAAAAATGGGTCAGGTTTAACGGTTGGATTTTCGTAGATCTAATTTTTAATTTTCAACCAACACCTATATATGCACTGCCAGTCGCCACCGGCCACCGTGGTTGGTGGCTTCTAGCGATCAAAGGCACCCACTCGACACCCAAAGGCCCATCGACCAACATACCCAAAAATCAGCAAGATCCAACAGCCAAATCTCCTTAGATCTAATGGCAACTAGCAAGATCGAATGGCGATCGAGCGAAGAGATGAGAGAACTACGAAGATCGAATGGCAGGAAGCGGTTGACGACGGGTCATGGCGGTGACGGAGATGGCGGGCGCAGTCGACGGCCGAGACTAGAGAGAGAGAGAGAGATTTGTGAGATTTGGGGGGGGGGGAGGGAAGAGGGGCTGTGTGTTTTCCGTGTTCTGTGTTTTCAGTATGTTTTGACTGAAAACACCTAAAACAACATTTGTTGTATTGAATTTTCTTTACAAAAATTTTTCTTGTTTTTCGAAAATGCATTTTTAAAAAGAGCAAAGTAAACACGTTTTCAATGTTTTGAAAAATTGAAAACTCAAAACGGGCTAAAAACAACAAAGAAAACACAAGTGCAGCCTAAGTTTCCTCCCAAGAAAGTGCAATATCTCATGGTAGACCTCCTATCAACCATCGAGCTTACATAATCAGCATCAGTATAGCCTTTATGGTGAACCCCCCCCCCCCTTCTTAAATAAAATCCCTTTTTCCTAGAGTACTCTTGAGATAGTGTAAAATTCTATAGATTGCTTCTAGGTGAAGTTCCTTGGTTTGGTGCATGAATTCACTTACTATGTTAATTGCATATGCTATATCCGGTCATGTGTGAAATAGGTAAATTAGCCTACCGACCAATCTTTGATATGCTTTCTTGCATGCGTCCCTATCTCCCTCAGCTTCACCAAGCTTGTGATTAGGGTCAATTGGGATGCTGGATGGTTTGCAAGCCATTTTCCATGTGTCTCGCAAGAGGTTAAGGACATACTTGTGTTGGGATATAAATATCCCCTGGACCGTGCCACTTCAATACTTAGGAAATATTTCAAATTCCCTAGTTACTTGATCTCCAACTCCTCAACCAAACATCTACCCAAGTTGTACCTCTCATTTTCATCATTTTCTATCACTATAATGTCATCAACATAAACAATAAGGGCTGTAACAAAACCTGAACTTGAGTGTTTTATGAATAAAATGAGATCCCCTTGGCTTGGTTTGTAACCCATGGCCAATATTACATTGAAAAACCTCCTCAACCAAGCTCTAGGTGATTGTTTCAGGCCATATAGTGCCTTCTTGAGTTTGCAAACCTTAGTCCCAATTCTGTTTCTATTGAACCTTGGGGGTATGTCCATGTAAATTTTCTCCTCAAGGTCTCTATGCAAGAATGCATTCTTCACATCATAATGTTGTAAAGGCTAGTCAAAATTAGTTGCTAGAGACAAGAGAATTCTCACTATGTTTATCTTGGCTACAGGGGCAAAGGTCTCTTGGTAGTCTATTCCATATGTTTGGGTATATACTTTAGCTACCAACCTAGTTTTGTATCTTTCAAGTGTCCCATTGCTCTATACTTGACTGTGAAGACCCATTTGCATCCAACCGATTTCTTTTCTTTTGGTAAATCCACAATCCCCACGTATTATTCTTGTCTAAGGCCTACATTTCAACATTCATAATATTCCTCCAATTTTCACACTTTGAAGCCTCCGATAATGTGATAGGAATGGATGTTGTATATATGTTGGCAAGGAAGCTTCTATGAGATGGAGAGCATCTTTTAAAGGATACAAAGTGAAAGAGTGGATATAAGAGATATTTTGTGCACTCTCTAATTCCTTTCCTTAGTGCTATCGGCAAATCAATATCAATCATGGAATCAATATTAGAAGGTGACCCAAGAGATATTACCTCAATTCCAGAAGTTGGATCTAATGAAAGGTGCAACCTTGGTTCGGGTTCTGGATTAGTCATTCTTGAGTAAATATGTGAAAACCATTTGTTAATAGTGGCTTTTCCCCTTTTAGTTTGGGAACCAAGGTGTAGGGAGGATTTAGGTTCATGGTTATGTGGATTAGATTCAAATGCAGGTCCGGGCAGCAGGTTTGGGTTTTGTGAAGTAGGGTCAAATGCAAGTTTGGTGGGTTTAAATGCAAGTTTGAGCAGAGGAGTAGAGGTTAATGGTAAGTCAGGGACAAACAAATCATCCTTATCTTTCATACTTGAGGTCTCCCTCTAAAGAGAAGGGTAGGTAAAATAGGGTTCAACTTTAACAAATGTAACATCCGCAAAAACCATAAATTTTTTAGTGGGAAGATGATAGCATTTGTACCCTTTTTGTGTGGAAGAATGGTCCACAAAGACACACTTAACAGCTCTAGGATCCAAGTTCCCTCGATTAGGGTTGTGAACATGAACAAATGAAACACACCCGAATAACCCTAGGCTATGATGATTTGTGATAGGAAGATCAAGATAGAACCAGGATAAAACTGCCAAGGGAGTCTGAAAATGTAACACTCTGGAGGGTAACTGGTTGATGACATGAGTTGTTGTAAGGACCGCTTCCCCTCAAAATTGTTTAGCCACATTTTTTTGAAACAACAATTTCCTAGTAGTATCTAGGAGATGGTTATTCTTTAGTTCGACAACTCCATTCTGGTGAGGGGTGAAAACACATGATGACTCATGAATAACTCCTCTTTGAACGAAATAGGTGGAAAGAGTTTGGTTGAATATTTGATCAACATGTTTTGCACTGTTATTTAGTGGTTCAAGCTTAGCATTTAATTATTTAATGAACATGATTGCTATTCATTTTGGGCTTAATATTGTCAATATAGGTACACATTACATGCAAAGCGGACATGGAGCAAAAAGAGTGATTTTGGTGCATGATGGGAGTGAAATAAAGCTTGAAGGCAAGGTCAGGTATCGATGCAAAAGAAAGCAAAAGATTATCAAGAGCCAAAAAGTGGAAGATGATAAAGCAAGAGGCCAAAGAAGAAGGCTAGCGGGCTTATAGCGGAATGCATACCGCTGTAAGACCGCTTTAAGGTTTAGTTTCTGGAGCTCATGGTCCTATAGCGGAATGCACACCGCTGTAGGACCGCTTTAGGAATTGCTATCTGGAGCTCACGAGTCTGCAGCAACAAGCATATCGCGATAGGACCGCGGTAGCGTTCTGAACTTCAAATCAAAGCTCGATTTCGGCCCATCTCCATCCAAATCAATGAAAAATGAGAGTTTTCACTCTGCACGACTTTAATAACCTAAAAACCACTATATAAAGACTTATTCTTAAAGGTTTTGAGGAGTTTTTTTTGGGGGGGGGGCACGGAAGAGAAGCGGACGAAAGATTGAAGACACTTGGGTTATATTTTTCTTTTCTTTTTCAATTCTTTGCTATGGATTCCAAGTCTTTTCTTTTTCTTTTGATTGCAAGAATGCATTGCTAAGTGTTTCTAACTAGGGTGAATGATGAAACCTCGACTTCTAATGGTTTGATTTAAAGTTATTTGGTTTGCTACTTTCTCATCCATTCGGGTTGATTGTTTGTTATGTTCATAATGTTGTTTTGATGCTTGATCACCATTGAAACATATTTGTGATTTGTATTACTTTCGAGAGATTCAATACGGATTAGACATGGTAGCAAACAACGTAGGGTCTTATAATAGGTAGAGATATCGTTATGCCTTATGAAATCATTCTGTGATGATCTCTGTGATTGAATGCATGTTTATATGTTCGAAGGTTAATTAGAGATAGTTAATCTCATATATATATAGAACTGAATGACCATCGAGAGAGGCTTTTGGTTGTAATTGAATTATTGATTTTCAACCTAAGATAAGGAATAGCAAGACCCGAGTAATGAATAGTTGAATCATAGAAGGCCGACGGTGGATTCACAAACCCTAGTGCCTTAACTTTGAGAGTTTTTGAATCAAAGAAATTATTTTGTTTGCATCTTTTATTAGTAAATTAGTTTTCATTACAATTGAAGTCTTTGTTAATGTGTGTGTTAGGTTAAGATTAAATCAATTAAACGTCAAAAGTTAGTCCTCGTGGGTACGACACTCTATTCATCACTATATTACTTGTCACGATCCATCCACTTGCGAGATAGAATAAGCAGGACAATAGTCCTCTGCATTGTCTGACCTAAACTGTTTGATTTGTGCCCCAAATTGATTTTGAATTGTAGAAAAGAAATTGGGGAGAATGTCACTCACATTAGATTTAGATTTAAGAAGAAAGACCTAGGTAACCCTTGTGCAATCATCAATAAACGAAACGAACCAAAGTGCCCCACAAACATTTGGAATGGTTGATGGACCCCAGATATCACTATGAATTAATTCAAAAAAAAAAAAGACGTTTGTTATTATTAGCAGGAAAAATAGCACATCGGTGTTTAGCAAATTCACAGACATCACAATCAAACTGTCTAATGTTTATGTCTTTAAACAAAAAAGGAAATAGAATTTTGAGAGTTAAAAAAGCAAGATGTCCCAACTTGTAATGATGCAGCTAAATGATGTCCTTGGAGGAAATATGTGGTTCTATAAGGTATGTTAGGGGCTGGTTCCACCTGTCAGCTGTAGGTTTCTCAAATTTCTCAAGATAGTATAAGCCATCCCATTCCTTAGCATATCCAATCATCAATCCCGAATCCTAGTCCTAAAACAAACAGCAAGATGGTAGAAAAATCACTTTGCAATTGATATCATAGGATAGTTTGGATACAGGGAGAAGGTTGGTGGATAATTTAGGCACATGGAGGACATTTTTTAGTGTAAGTACATGATTGATTTTAATTTCTCCTATTCCAACTACTATGATCAAAGAATCATCAGCCGTATCAATTTTTCGATTGCTAGAACAGGGTGGGTATGAGTGGAAAAACCGAGAGGAATGAGTCATATGGTCAGTGATTCTGGAATCAATAATCCATAAATCTTTGGAGGATGTATCTGAGACATTTAAAGCATGAGAAATTGGAGGTTTACCTGAGTGTATCAATGAGTAGTTACCTGAAAATGATGGTTTGTCAAGAGTACTTAGGAAGTGTCTCAACCTTTCAATCTCTTCCTTGTTGAATTCCTTTGGTTTACGGGTCTGTTCTTCCCCTTATGGGGTTACCATATTGGCTTGCCCCTGGCTTCGATGTTGTTATCCACCTCTACTTTCCCCCATTCCTTGCTTGGTGGCTTTCCATTAAGCCTCCAGCACATCTTCCTAGTATGTCTTGGCTTCTTGTAGAAAGTGCACCACAGGTTATCACAGTTGTCACTACTTATGGATTTAGAGATTGTTTTTCAATTCTCTCCAATCAATTGGTCCTTCTTAAATCCACAGCTTCCTCCATTTGCTATCATTGCTGAGACCTCAATTGTTTTAGGTTCTAACATTACACCCCGCCTACTTTCCTCAGCTAGAATAATCGAAATCACTTCATTAAGTGAAGGTAAGTCATCTTTGCCTAGGATTTGAACCCTCATCTGATCATACTCCACGTTGAGACTTGCAAGGAAGTCGTAGGTGCGATCTTTTTCTATGAAAGATTTCAATGTGGCTGCATCATCGTTGTCTTTCATCTCAATGACCTGGTAGCGATCCATCTCTTGCCAGAGCCCCTTTAGGAGATTGGTATACTCGTTGATAATCCCGTTCCCTTGCTTCGGTAATGTTATTTTGGTCTTCAATTCATAGATTTGGGCTGCATCTTTAACCTTCGAGTAGGTCTGTTGGATAGACTCCCAAACCTCCTTAGTTGTTGATAAAAAAATGCAGGTGTCATTGATTTCAAGTGCCATGGAACTCCAAAGCCATGCAATTATCATGAAATCTTCTTCATCCCATGCTACACATGTTGGATCTTCCTTCTCTGGTCCAGTCCCTATGATACAACTAATCTTCCCTTTCCCTTTCAAAATGATCTGAATCAATTGGGACCATTTGAGATAATTCTTCACGTCTAACTAGTAGGCAACATTGACTTGCTGTAATTCTCCTGATGGCTGAAGGAACGAGGGTGCTGGTATTTCTCTCGTGTCATGGGAATTAACTTCGCCAATGGTGGCAGACATCTCTAGTTAATGGAAAGGGCAAGAGAAGAATGGGAAGTAAGTTACTATTTCAGCAATGAAGGCAGCTGGTGATGGGCCGTCAGTAGTAGCAAGAAGGTAGTTAGCGATTACAGATCGGTCGACATTGAAGGCTCAAGAAAGAGAGTCCTAGATTTTCTTAGGCTCTGATACTATGTGAAAAAATATGGCAATATCTTTCATTGAATTGATAGACATATATATACAGAAGTTGTTTACCTAGATATGGAAACAAATCCTCTTGTTGTTGTTTAACTACAACAATGATTTTATAGATGGAAAACTACCAAAGGGTAACTCAAGTGCAGTTTATCCGAGCGATGGGTGACTCATCCGGGGGATGGATGACCTGCTTGGAAAGAAAATCGGTTAAGGGCGCGGGTGAGAATCCCCGCGCGGACCCTCCAATGCTTAAATCGGCCTCTCATAGAAGTAAAATGCTTGAAGGCAAGAAGTGAGTATGAGTGTGAGAGTTTGCGTACCGTATGGGGGGAAGGACCCCCTATTTATACCAATGGGAGAGGCTACCAAGTATTAGGTGACCTGATCTTTTTGGCGAGAACCTCGAAGAGGGCTTTGACTGAGTCTCGCGAGGGTAGTTTTGACTGAGTCTCGCGGGGTAGTTTTAACTGAGTCTCGCGGAGATGTTAGCGCACGGGTACGATCATGTGGGCACACGAGCGCTATCGAGGCACCCCGAGTGACTCTCACTCAGGGGTGTTGGTGGTATTGGCATGCGCAAGCGTGGGTATGGACGCAGGCGCGAGCTAAGGCTAGACACCCCAAGTGGCCCTCACTCGGGGGTGCCTCACCCCCGAGTGACCCCTACTTGGGGGTGCGGCCATAAGGCCTTGAGGGGGGTGGCCCCCCACCATGTTGTTGCGTGGCACGGCTAGGTGTGGGGGGCCACGCCTTACCTGCGACCCCCGAGTGGCACTCGAGGGTGCAGCCTTCTGCCACCTCGGGTGACCTGTTGTAATAACTCGTATTAGATTAGCTTTAGGTTTTCTCGAGAGGATGTTTTTTGCTGTTAGCATTTGTATATCACTTTGTGTTATTCTAGAAGGTTTGCTTCTAGAAGGGTTAGTTAGCGTTTTAAGTTCGGTTAGTTGGTTGTAACTACCGGTTTAGTTAGTTTTTTGTTTACCGCCTCTATGGTGTATAAATAGAGGTCAGGTGAGAGGCATTCGATTATACTGTCTTGTAACAAGAGGGTGAGAGGAGTATGCGCAAGGTTTTACTTGAGATCAAATAGGGTATATCTTTGTATTCTTCGGTAGGGAAACTCTTAACAGTTCTGGGTATAAGACTGTTGAAGAGATATAGTGCATGTAATCCTTGATTTGTTCGTTCAAGATAGTGGAGATAATGTGCCTAAGGCAGTCTGGATGTAGGTCTTCTTTAGAAGACTAAACTAGGATAAATTGGTGTTATTCTTGTTTCGGTTTTCATGTTCTTTATTTATGTGTTCCATTAATTCTTGTTGTTGAAAGGGTTTGAGAGATTCTGTGGGTAGGTCTATTGTAAGTGCGAGTGTCTTAAGAGGGAGTTGTGCGATTATTCTATAACATGACCCCCACCCGGGTCACCCATGGCTACTCGAGCAGCCACATGGCACATCCTCGAGCCACCACTTGGCTCTTCCTCCTCTTGACTATTTTTTTATTCATTTTCATGTTGCTCCAATATTTTGTTAGGCATAACACCTCTAATTGAGCAATCTTCTATTTACAGAAATATAGACATAATCACATCCTAATTACAGTTTTAAATCTATAGAATATTGACTAATCACATATAATCAAAGCCTTGATTCATGATAGATATAATGGCCTAATAGAGGATATGGCCAAGGATGGAGATGTATGGAGGCCTAAAATTTATGTAGGCAACCCACCTAGTGGGATTAAGGCTTGTGATTGTTGTTCCTTTTGTTGTCGCCTTAAACATCAGACAATAAATTGAGAGTATAGTATGAGAATTCAGGTTAATTCCATTTTCGCCCACCACCGCGAGAGATGATATTCCTAATAAGGCATGGAAATAATGCTTCTCTGTTCAATAGATTTGTGTGTAACTATTGAGAGTGAAGATATTCAACAAAATGTGAATATTCCATCTAAAAGTAATGTGTACCATTTATTATGCTCAAAACAGCAGCAGCACTGGTATTAAGTGTTGGTTGTAACAGAGGACCAACAACCATTGCTGGATTTACTGTAACCATATCAATACCCTTTTCTTTTGCAGACTTCCAGGCAGCATCCTCTGCTAGTGTCTTTGAAAGTTGATACCACATCTGGTGGTAAAGACAAAACACCATGGGGATTAGGCAAACTATGAACAAACATTACAAGTATGTAGCATCTGGAAGAAAATGCAGGACCAACAGAGAAACAGAAAAGAAGAAATACAGAAAAGAAGATAGCAAGCAGAGAAGTTAAAAAGAACAGATAAGAGAAGAAAGATAAATACCAGGAGGAAATTAAAGTTTGTATAATCTTTAATCAAACATGCCACCTTTCAATCCTCCAATTCAAACAAGAAAATTTTAAACTACTAGGAATCAAAAGTTCTGAAAATAAAAAGATAAATAAACCTAATCTCATATATTTGATTTTGACATTCTAATACTTCTTCTCTAAGTTCTAGATCCCTATCAATATATATATATATATATATATTCTGGTGAAGAACACGGCATAGGTTATAGTATCATCTTCATCTTTAATTATTACAGCAGCAGACACCAACTTTTTCATGAAATAATAAAGGTATAAAATAGAGGTTAAGAGGATTATTTCAATTTATGGAGTAGGTCACTAGGTCAAGCAAGATATAACTACATGAGATAAATAAACATATAAAACAACTACTTTTTATGGAAGTGACCCAAGTGTCCACAGTTCAAAGTGCAAGTGTCCACAGCTGAGAATTTCTGCAAGTCATCTCATGTTCCAGCTTGTGTACTTCCTCTTATGACCTCCACTAGGTATCTCACATTTATAAGATAAACCATGATTTTAACTTATCAATCCATGCCCAGTATATGTTGCATGGCTATCTATAGAACTCTGGCAACACATAGCTTTACATAACAACTTGAGTTTCTTCTTTATGGTTACACAAGAGAAACCAACATTCTGAGGTAATACTGATTCCAACTTCTAGATTGACACTCCATTCTTTTCTGTTCTTTTTCAATTAATGGTATATTGAGCAATAAAGTACAAAAGAATATATCAATGGATATAAGAATGAAAATAAAGTACAGCTACACAAGGATATCCAAAAAACTGTACTTCCCACACTTAAAATATACGGGGACAGAAAAGTATAAAACAACAACAATAGTCACAAGCCTGAATCCTATTAGCTGTGAACGGCTAAATGAATTCTAGAACTGACAACCATCTCTATCCATGGTGATATCCTCTTATAAGGCCATTATATTGTATGTCATGTTTAAGATTTCCGGCCAAGTTCTCTTTGGTCTTTCTTCATCTCTTTGCAACAAACTTCTTCCACTTGCCTCATAGAGGCATTTATCAATCTTCTTTTTACATGTTCAAACCATCTGAAATATGACTCCCATACCTTATCTTTAGTTGTCACTCCCACCTTATTAATAAGTAAGATCTAAGAAAAAGAAGAAAACAAAAACTCAAGTACCACGGATGAAAAAGTACACATTCTCCATTTACTAAAGGAAGCTTTGAACTTCGCCCCTCCAAAAGTGAAAGAAAGGCAGTTGACCTTAAACAAATTTGATGAAATATTCTAGTGATGTTGAACAAAATGATAAGCAAAAAAAAAAAAAAGAGCTCTACACTAAAATGAAATTTTTGTTTCAATGTGCTATTTCAATTAGCTCACAAGTGGAAATATGCAAGACACATAAAGAAAATGGTAATGAAATAGGAGAAGTGCAAAAACGTATAGAAATAGAAACTGCAGTTTGGATAAATGATAAGATAAGCTCAATAATTAGTTATGTGAATCACAAGTGGTTGGATCTTTAATATGAACAATGTTCCAACTAAATAAAATTTGAAAAAATAATGATAATTATAGTATAACTTATAAACAAATGTTGCAACATTCTCAATGTACTTAATAAAATATGGTTAATTTCATTCAATGAAGGACAATCAACACTGAAAATTTAAGAGTCAAAAGTATATTGGGTTAGTTGCCGATAAGGTTCATGGAAAACTTGAATTTAAGTAAGAGGACCTAATGTTAATATTTTTATAAAAAAAAGCTACCCACATGTAAACAATGCTTCATTTCACATTTATTTTATATCTCCTTCACATTTCCTTAAACTATCTCAGTGCATTTTAAGATTTTTTTTTATTTTGGTTCTCAAATGAAAAAGATAAAACAACAATTGTTAGAATTTGCCTAAGATTAGTCTCATGGCTCGGAAGAATATAAAGGATAGAAGAAAATAAGCCGTTGAAGACCGGTTTCTAGGAGTAGTGTGGCATTTGTAACGATAACTACCAAATAAGGTAACTACTAGTTAGTTAGGTATTTTCCCCTAGTCACTCCCGCCTCTATGATCTATAAATAGAGGGTCGGGGAAAGTCTCTTATTCCCCTATTTTTCATTGTATCTTGTGATTGTGTACTGCTAGAGAGAAAAGTCTTAGTCCTTGTAATCTCGGTGAGGATAGCTCGGTCATAGAGTTGTGAGTGCAGTGCATTGTATCGTTCCTATTGTTTCAAGATAATGGAAGCCATAAGCCCTCTGATCAGTTTGGATGTAGGATTCACCGGTTCAAAGGTGATCCAAACCAGGATAAATCCGGTGTCCCTTGTGTGTGTTATTGCTGTTTCTGTTCTTATTCTTGTTTTGTCTTTACCATGAGTTTTCGATGTCTTTCTTGAGGGTTGAGTGTGAGTGTGTCACGCGAGTTTGTTCAACAACAATGATTCTTATTAGATATTGTCCAATATTGACAAAAATAGTTACTGTTTCTGAATGCTTTCTAGTTTTTCTGTCTGACATGTCTCAATGGAAACATCAGAATTTCAGGTTTTCGCTAACATGTCATTCTCTTCAGAAATTGACACATTTGGTCCTTGCTCAACACAGCAGCATCCCAACTATTTCAGTCAAGTAGGGCCAGTGCAGATCATTTTAATGGATTCCAACCAGATACCTACCACCACATTTCTTCAATAGGTATTCACTTTCTGTAATCCAGCAACTGGTTATCAATGTCGTGTACAAAACCATGCTGTAGAAAAGGAAGCAATGCAGATTTCAAGTGCATGGCTCTACCTCTAATCACATCTCAAGCTTCTTATCTCCCTACCATCTCCTTGTCCTCCATAACAGTTGCTAACAATCGCTGCTTAAACTCACCCATGTCATTTCTAAATTGCATTAATTGAAAAACTAGAAATTTTAGCATGAACTTGCATTCCACCATTACTTCCAACTACTAAAGATAAGAAGTTACTTTAAGACGCTACAAATTAGGAGAAAAATTAGCATGATTCAGGTTTAATGTACATAACTTCTGTGAACAAGGCAGACCAATAGACAAAAATATGTAAATTTTCAACATGCATCCACAGAGTGGCCAAAATTAGACAGCCAGTTTTGTCCAATCAGTGTACACCAACTAACATGGGTGATCTCAAGATTCTCAACAAAGATCTGGAAAACAAACAAACTAACAAACATAAAAGATGATATAGAAGCAAATAACCCTCATGACTATCAATTCTACCTTTATCAGGCAGCAACAGTCCCTCCCTCCCCCTCGGTTCAATATGATCTCAAAAAGATTGGAAAAAGGTACAAATTAGCAAACATCAAAAAAACAACCCCAATTCTGCCTCTATCAGGCAGAAACTCCCCCCCCCCCTCCACGTGTGCACGATGAAACAGTGTTTCCCTTTATGCTTATGTTCTTTTTTCAACTTTTGAGGATTTGTATGTTCATGTAGATATTGGCTCAGGGCTTTATTGTATAAATCAAGCCTACAGGGTTTGTATCCCCCTTTTTGGTCCTTTATTTTGTATGTATAATTTTTCTTTAAAATAAAACTTACCTTCTTTTCCTTGCAGAACTCTGGATCCGAAAACCAAGTCTCATCAGCTACCACATCAGGAGTTCGAGGCCTACCATTGTATAAAACTGTAGCTATAGAGGATGTCAAAACAACTCTTTTGACTGTTCCAGTCTTGACACATGATTCCAAAACATTAAGTGTTCCCTTGAGTGCTGGATCAATTAATTCCGACTGAAATGAGGAATAAAAAATATTAAATCAATGAAAAATGTAACAAAGCCTTTAATCTACTATAAGTAAAAACACAAATGTCACTACAAATGTCATATCAAGGTTGTGAAGATGGCAATTAGAGATCATATACGTGGGATCATGCTCTATGTCCCATACTAGGTTTGTACACCCGCAAAGAGTTCAGAAAGAAGTATTTCTCATATAAAACCAAGCAGAAACAAGAACATTCCGGTTATTTCTGACCCCCCAAAAAAAACAAATGATGCCTTTTAATTCAAAGAGAAGAAAAAAGGGAAAGAGTAACCTAAAAAAACGGCAAGGAAGAACATCTTGTGGAAAGAGTTCATAGAACTCATCTAACATTGTTTACTGGTAGAAGGTTATACTCGAAGATGGTTCACAAAGGTTAGCAGGTAGGCAAAGTTGTGGGTTAGACAGGGAAACGTGCACTACCCTTGCAACTAAATGCCTACAGACCACTTAGGAGGTGAACAAAATAAGCCACCGCCGTCATTTTTATTCTCAGGCACCCAGTGTAATATTCAGATCTTTTTATGAAAACAGCACTTTGGCAATTCTGAATAGTTTGGCTTAGAATATCAAAAGAAAATTGAGAGGGGGCGGGGGGGGGGAGGTCAAAAGTATAGAAGATTCAACCTTAAGGAAATTAAAAGTAAGAAGAAAATCTAAGAAAGACTTGAAAAGGACAATGAAGGGCATGTTTGTCATTTTGACCCATGACGGGCAATCTAGTAATTATGACTTCAAACTTTGGGAAAGGGGCAAAAGTGGACAAAAAATTATTTTGAGGTATCATTACTTAAAAATAAGGTTTATATTGAAAATTTGGAGAATTTGGGTTAAAAGGTGAATTTTTGAAAGAAAAAAAAAAAAGAAGAGAAAATAGCCTGAAAATCTAAATTAAATATTAAAAATAGTAGATACCTCACATGCCAAGGGTAGCTATTGTAATTTTACTTTTTCTTACTGTTATAATTCTGTTATAGAATTGTCCAGTAGCTAGAGGCATACATGTAATGCACATGGGTGCATGTGGATGGCTATGAGGCTATATATAGAGCAATGGCCAGGGGATGGGATTTAGCAATGAATTACATGGATTTTTCCTTCTAATATTCTTCCCCTATCACAAGCACAACTAGTGATAGCGGAAGGGATTGTCAGCACTGATTGGTCTAACAAGGTTAGGGACGGAATTCAAGGGAATTCCAGCTAATTGGAGAAGAGAGTAGAGAGAGAGAGAAAGAATAACAAAAAGGAGAGAGAAACCAAAGAATATTCTTACTAATCATGCCAAGCATGGCTCCAGTACATCTGAATATATAGGTTGTCAACGGGCCCTTCTAGAAGGTAGCCCATGACTCAACGTCCCCTACAACTGCCGAGGCTCACCCATTAGGCATTACAAAATATAGATGGATCTATCTACCCTTATTACATATAAGCTATGTGACAGGGACATGCATGAAACAGATGGAATTGCGATTGGATGCGATGGAATTGGGTATTCGATAGAACCAGGAGCAGATTGAGAAAAGACTAGAAACGATGGAGCTTGGCCTCTACCACACCCAAGAAAAAGTGAGTCGAGGCCAAGCGGAAACTATAGCGGTGGAGAGAAACCTAAGAGAAGATTTCTCCCATCTCTGGGAGGAATTCTCTAGGTTCGGGCAGCAGCTAAACACAATCTTGACCCTATTCTCCAGACTGCCTAATGCAAGCTGCGGATTTTTTATCGTGGGCCAATCCGACCCCGATCTTGCTAGGGGCCAAACCAGGCAACCCACCCCTAGAACAGGTGGAAATGGAGGAACGGTTGGAATTGGAGCCAGAACCAGTAGCAAGGAGCGCTTATGTTAATCCTAACCCGATTCCAATGCCGAGACTCGACATTTCGGTATTTTAAGGAGACAAACCAAGATGGTGGGTAAGAAGGTGTGAATGTTTCTTTTACTAATATCGAGTGGCTGCGGAACAGAAGGCAAACATAGCAGCTGCTTATCTAAATGACACCGGTGATACCTGGTTTCAAGGATGGAGTAGAAAAAGGGTGATACTAAGCTGGCTGAAGTTTGTAGAAGGCCTTTGTTTGCAGTTAGGGGAAAGAAAGATGGTGGATGTCATTGAAGAATTTAACAAAATGAAGCAGGAGGGGACGGTGGACGAATATTTAGCCAGGTTTGAGGAGCTTAAGTCGCTGATAGATGTCGCTCACCCCACGTTGGACGAATCTTATTTTGTGTCCAGCTTTATCAATGGGATAAATGAGGAGATAAGACCAATAGTCAAGATGATGCAGCCCACCACCATTAGTCAAGCTGTAGAGAAGGCCAAACTGCAAGAATTGGCCCTTGAAGCACTTTTCAAAAAGCATAGGATTGTGCCGAAGGGTCTAAACACAAGCAGCCCACTGGTAGGTAGTGGAGGAGCGTACAAGGCTGCCAGCCCCGGTAAAGTCTTTATCCATGGAACAGAAAAGGCAACTCGGATTATGCTTCCGTTGTGGAGAGAAGTATCAGGTCACTAATGCAGGAGACAATTGCTTCAAATGGAAGGGCTAGAAGAAGAAGAAGGGCAAGTAGAAGCTATGGGGGAGGTGGAGGCTACAGGAGAGGAGGACGATGAGATTTCCTTGCATGCATTACAAGGTAGTCCATCGAGAAAAATAATCAAGGTGAACAGATTGGTGGGAAAGAAGAGGCTGACGATTCTTATTGATAGTGGGAGCACGCACAGCTTCCTAGATGAAGTTACAGCTGAAGAATTACAATGCCCAAGACAAGAAACACCTCCCTTATGAGTCACAGTCCCTAATGGCAGCAAGATGAAGAGTACATGTCACAACCCAAGGATATATTAGGAATAATCTAATACATGTATTTTCCACTTGATGTACGTTGATGCTTACCTATTGTACTTTTCAGTTGTTACATTGCCTAGACAACCTATAAACAGGCTATAGTACTTGGAGAATTAATGCTTTGAATTGATATTTGAATAGTCTGATTTTCCTTCCTCTAAACTCTCTCTCTCTCTCTTGATCTCTCCCTCCCTCACTTTCTATTCTTCTGATTTCCCCAATTCTTCTTCTAAATTCTCCCAATCCCTAATCCAACCCTAGGTACATGACAAATGGTGTCAAAGCCAGCCCCATGGCTCCCAATGCAAGCGAGCGGCGATAGAGGTGACGCGGGCATTGCAGTGTTTGCCCGAAACTAACAATGGCTAGTGCACAGCCTGTCATCGTAGGCGTTAGCTGCGGAGCATGGTGGTATGTTATGGTCCACTGTAGAGTATGGAATTGTCCCACATTAGAAGTTCAGACTCCTGGTGTGGGGTTTATAACCTCTTGGTCACCCTCCCCTTAACAACTAGCTTTTAAGGGTGAGTTCTACCCAAGGGTTGTAACAGTGGTATCAGAGCAGTCAACCCTTAGTTGTGGGTTTGATTCCAGTTGAAGGCGACTATTGTGAGGTGAGCGATTCCCCTTGGTTTGAATGTTACATACAACAAGGTGAGGCAATTGTTTTATTGGTCAAGGCTTAAGCGGGATGTGACCACTTTTGTCTTGAGGTGTCCTACTTGTCAGCACTGCAAACATGAGCAAATTCCCTATCCGAGTCAGCTGTAGCCACTCAACATACCAAAGCAAGCATGGGAGCAAATCTCCATGGATTTCGTGGAAGGATTACCTAAATTAGAGGGGAAGAATGTGATGCTTGTAGTGGTGGATGGAATACGGATCATGTTATGAATGAGAATAATATGTTCCCTCTCATTTCTGTTACTCTCTCTCTCTCTCTCTCTCTAATTCTCTCTCTCTTTCCCTCCCTAATTCAAACCTTCCCTCCACATTTCCCTAACACCATTCAAATCAAATTACCTTGCCAAATCCTTTAGATCTGACAATTGGTATCAGATCGAGGTGATCTCAGGCCTGTGATTGAGACTTAATTGAGATCGGTGATTGCTAACAGAATGTCAGTGACATCCTGTTACGAATTTGGAGTACGTGGAAGAGGCTGAGAATGACAGAAGGAATGCGAATGAAGCAGTGGGAGACTAGGTTGGAGGCAATGGAGGTAGGGATACGCCAGAATTAGGAGCAAATGGAGGATCGACTGAAAACAATGGAAATGGGAATCAAACAAACATAGGAGTAGGTGAGCTGCAATCAATCTGAAAATGCGGCGACTCGCAAAGCATTGCTGACATTGGAGCAAACGGTGACAGGTCTTAGAGAAAAAATTTCTAGCTTAGGCCAACAATTGACCGCTACCTTGAGTTTGCTCTCCCGGCAGCCGAACATGAGTCTGTCGGCGGATTTTCCCCCAAGGGCCACCACAGCCCCAATCCTATCGACGCCAAGGAACCCTGCAAAGAACCACCGATCCTTTGGAATCCAAGGAACATTTAGAGTTGGATGGAGCGATGGCAGCCAAGGGAAATGGTGGAGTCCATGTAAACATTCCAATGCCAAGGATGGAGATTCCAGTATTCGAAGACATTAAACATCAATGGTGGATTCGTAGATGCGAAAGGTTCTTCTATCAATACCAAGTGGAAGAAGGACCGAAGGTGAACATAGCGGTCGCATATCTCAATGATGTAGCGAACATGTGGTTCCAGGGGCGAAGTAGGTGCAGAACTAAGCTAAGCTAGCCAGAGTTCATGACTAACCTATGCAATAGGTTTGGGGAGAAATCAAAGACAAATGTCATAGAGGAGTTTAATAAACTACAACAGGAAGGTGCAGTAGATGAATACCAGGCTAAGTTTGAGAAGTTGAAATCATTACTCTCACTTTCCCATCCTACGTTAGATGAATCTTATTTTGTATCAAGTTTTATCAGTGGACTGGATAAGCAACTCAAGCCGATGGTCAAAATGTTGCAGTCGACCATGATCAAACAAGCTACAGAGCAAGCTCAACTTCAAGAGATGGTTTTGGAGGCATTTGCCAAGAAACATAGGATGTCACCTAAAGGTTACAAAGAGTACAGTCCGCAAGTCAGTGGAATGCATCCGAAAGGCAGCAATCAAATGGTTCAGAAGGGAAGTCTGATCCCTAAGAACTCCCCCAATTTGGCTCCGAGGAAGTCATTGTCAGTGGAATAGAAGCGTCAATTAGGATTGTGTTACCAATGCGGGGAGAAGTACACTCCTACTCACCAATGCAAGATGCAACTATTGCAGATGGAAGGGCAAGAAGAGGAGAATGAAGAAGGGATGGAAGGAGTGGAAGAACCAGAGGTCACTAGTGGAGGTACGGTGGAAGATGGGGAGATATCCATGCAAGCCTTGCAAGGATGTCCAACAAGAAGGATAATTAAGGTGAAAGGATGGGTGGGCAAGAAGAAGCCGATGATACTAATTGATAGTGGGAGCACTCATAGCTTCCTTGACAAAAAGACTGCCTTAGATTTACAATGTAATAAACAAGAAACCCCTCCCTTGTTGGTTGTGATTGCAAGTGGGAGCAGGATGATCAATAGGTACAAGTGCCAGGGATTTAAATGGAAGATGCATGGCCAAGAATTCCTTGTAAACCTCCAAATCCTTAGGAGGTTGACACATTGTTTTCGAGGTTTATTAGATGAAGACAATCAGCCCCCTAGTGTTCGATTTCAATACTTTAGAGGTCACTTTTGAGAATGAAGGGAAGAAGATCACATTGACCGGGTGGATGAAGAAAGGGGAGTGCAAGGTAATTGTCACGAGAAGCACCATGGCTACAGAAATTTTGACTTCTCTTTATTGTTGTAACTTTTTTGCTATTTCTTTTACTGTTATAACTCCACTGTTATGAGTTTGTTAAGCATAGAGGGTGCCCACATGTATGGACTAGAATAGGACAAAAAGGTTGTTATAACCGAAGAGGAGAATAGAATCTGATGTGGCAATGTCTACCCTCCCAACAGATTGTATATACTCCCCAAGACCCTTTGGGAGGAGATTATCAATTATCAAAGAGTATTTTGAAATTCTTCCCAATCTTCTCTCGTCTCTTCTCTCTTTCTCTCTCTCACTTTCTCTCTTCTCTCTGTTCTTAGTCTGTACCTATCCTTACTGCAACCAGAATCTGATGTGGCAGTGCCCATTGTGCAGCCTAGTCGTGACACAGTATTAATGGTTGTTGACAAATGGAGGTACTACTTGGAGGGTAATTCATTCATGATCAAGACAGACTTGAAAGCCTCAAGTTCTTAACACAACAAAGGATCCACACTCAATTGCAACGAAAGGGGGTTACCAAACTATTGGGACTGGACTACACCATACAATATAGGAAGGGGAAGGTGAATATAGTGGTTGATGCCTTATCTCGAAAAGAAGAATGGGGAAGCTGCCAAGCTATTACAACTGTAGTGCTAGAATGGGTGCAAGACATATTAGCCAGCTATGAACACTTAGCATGGATCAAGGACATACTGTCCCAACTGGTTGTGCAACCACAGGGCTAAAGAAACTACATCTTGATTGCAGGGCTTCTTAGGTATAAAGGGAGGGTGGTGGATGGAGAGGATGCACAGCTCAAGGAGAGGATCCTCCATGCAATGCATGACTCTCCTTTAGGGGGGACACTTTGCGTGGAATGTGACTTACCACTGAGTGAGACAGTTATTCTATTGGTCGGGGTTAAAAAAGGATGTGACCCAGTATGTATTGAAGCGCACTACTAGCCAACGATGCAAACATGAACAAGTACCATACTCGAGCTTGCTACAACCCTTAGCTATACCAAATCAAGCATGGCAGCAGATTACAATAGACTTCATGAAAGGTTTACCGAGGTCAGAGGACTTTGATACAATCCTAGTGGTAGTGGATAAGCTAACTAAATTCATTAATTCATCAGTTTGGCACATCCCTTCATAGCCACTGAAGTGGCAAGGAAGTTGATGGACTCAGTGTTCAAAATACATGGCTTAACCTAATCAATAATCTCTAATCGGGATAAGATATTCACTAGCCAATTCTGGAAGGAGCTATTCAACAAGTTGGGGGTTGGTTTGCACATTTAAACGGCCTACCATTCGGAAACCGATAGGCAGACGAAAAGGGTAAACCAATGCCTTGAAACTTATCTCCAATGCCTTTGTTTCTCTAGGCCAAAGAGTTGGAATAAATGGTTACCTCCGGCACAGTGATGGTACAACTCAAACTACCACTCCTCACTTAAGAGATCGCCTTTTGAAGCTCTCTTTGGTTACAAGGCCCCTATACTACCTACAATTATGGACTACACCCCTATGAAGACCATGGTGGATCAATACTTGGGGCACAGGCAAGAAACCTTATGGGTGATCAAAAGGGAACTTACCTTGGCCCAATAACAGATGAAACAACAGGCGAACATGAAAATAAGTGAACAGACTTTTGAGGTAGGGGATGAGGTCTATTTGAAGGTTAAAAGATTTTAGCAGTAGCTATTTTCAACAATTGCCCCAACAAAACTCAGCCCTAAGTATTATGGACCCTTTCCAGTAATAGCTAGGGTGGGTGAAGTGGCGTACAAGTTACAATTGCCTGAAGGAGTGGGAATACACCCAGTTTTTCATGTGTCATTACTTAAAAAAGCCATCGACCTATAGCTTCAATTAGTCAAGATCTACCTCTCACGTGGAAGAGTAGCTGGACAGAGTGAAGCCTTTAGCAATCCTAGATAAGAGAGTGGTCTATCACAATTCCGCACCATTGATACAAGTCCTAGTCCAATGGACTCACCTACACCCCGACCACACGTCTTGGGATTATCTGCCAAACTTACTCCAACAATTTTCGCAGGTAACTCAACTTCTATAACTTCTTGAGGATAAGAATTTTTTTTTTTTTTTTTTTTTTTTTTGGGGGGGGGGGGGGGGGTGTTACAGTCCTAGGGCAACATTGTAATTGGCTTTTTCTCTTCCCCTTTTTGGCTGTTATTGTCATTGATACCTAACGATTATGGCAATTAGGCTATGCAAGGTGGTACACTCCAGAATTGTGTATGGATGGCTATAAATAAGCCATATCAGAGGATGGGGATTATGTTATGAATGAGAATGATCTTCTCTCTCCCTAATTCAAACCTTCCCTCCAAATTTCCTGAACACCATTCAAATTACTTTACCTGACACAAAATTATTATACTAAAATTAATATATGGTATAATTTGTCTCAAAGTACAATTAAGTAAACTCCTTCCCAAAAAATTGCATTCAGGTAGCTATATTTGTTAAAATAATTATTTATCCTTTTTGGTGACAACTTATAAACTTTTCTTTTATCAAATATGAAACTATAGGACTGACAACTTATAGCACATTTTATCTAAACACTTCATTAATTTATTAGCATATAAGCTCTTATGATTTAAGCTAAGCCAAAGAGGTTCTAAATTCTAAATTCAAAAGCAAAAGGATTTTTTAAGAAAAAGAACCTAAGCACTCAATCTAATTGGGAAATAATTGTCAAGAACCTAGTCCTTACTAATGTTTTCTTTGAAGATAGAATTGGAATTGAGGGAAAAATAGGAAGAATTGAGGGAGAAACAAACAGAATATTAGGGAGAATAAGACAAAATTGAGGGGAAAAGTTGGTAGAAAGTAGGGAGAAATCAAGAGAACAATAAAGGGGAATAAGAGACTTTAATAATTTCTTGACAATTCATTCATATCTCAACACTGTGGGGTAATAGCTTTATATATAAAGTTAACCAATAGTTGTCTGTGGCAGTTACAGCAGTTATCACTTCCACTTCCACCACTCCACTACACCTAACTATCCTAATACATAATTGTAAATAATGACTGAACAAAGATATAACAACTGAAAAAAGAAACTTCCTAAATTCAAGGTCGTGACATTCCCTCCCCCTTACAAATTTCTTGTCCCCAAGAAATCACAGCACCTGGCCACTGTTTCTTCATCCAATCCCTGCTTTCACTATCTGATTCATCCTTCGTCATTTCATGTGCCTTTCTCTTTACCACATTTTCTCTCTCCTTCTTGGCTT
Source organism: Diospyros lotus (assembly GCF_014633365.1). NCBI lineage: Eukaryota > Viridiplantae > Streptophyta > Magnoliopsida > Ericales > Ebenaceae > Diospyros > Diospyros lotus. Next base: position 23,856,318 of record NC_068338.1, on the reverse strand, counting down.
TATCTTATAAATGAAAGAGGAAACAACATCTCTTGAAGTACCTGCTTTACTTACTTCTACTAAAATCATAACCAAAAACTGGTCTACACCATCTGAAATGGCAACAATATTGTCATATTGTTCAAGATCAAAAACATTCAAAACAACATTAAGATATTCTCCTACTGGAATTGTCTTAACCTTTTTGATGCCTAATTTACCCAAAGCTATGGACTCCTCAGCCTTCTCCAGAGCCAAAGGCAAAGGAACAATATTCTTAGGACCTTCTTTCTCAATCTCAAGAAATTCTCTGTTAACTTCTTTCAATCCTGATGATTGATTGTCTGAATCAATCATCTCATGATCAAATTTTCGAGATAGTTATCTTTAGCTTCTTCTTCCGAAACTTCTCTTTTTAAGGAGTCAGAATATTCCTTAGAAAATAAGTTAGCTGGAATACTAACCTGGAACTTTCCTGAAAACTGAATCAAAATCTCATCCAGCTTTTGGTTGATGTTAGCAACACCTTCCATGAATGTTTTCTCCAATGACTGTATACTTTTAAGAGCCCCTTTGGCCAGTTCTTCAGTCGAATCCTTCTAACTTCACCCTGAACAGCCAATGTAACTACCCAGATCTCAGTAACTACCTCTGAACTGCTTCCAGAAACCGGCTTGTCCTGCTCACCTTCAAAGCCTTGAGTGAAAACACCTAGATCCAGCCAAGAACCAGACTGCTCTAATATCAGATGTCAGAACCCTAGTCATAACTAATATTTTCTTTGAAGATTGAATTGAAATTGAGGGAGAAATAAGAAGGAGTGGGAGAGAAACAAACAGAATAATAGGGAGAAAAGACAAAAATGAGGGAGAAAATAAACAAAAATAAGGGAGAAACAGTGAGAACTTGAGAGAAAGTAAAACTTTAATTCTGATCATTCATATTCCCATAATAAAGGCTATAGCTTAATATATAAAGCTATTACAAAGCAGTTACCACTCCCCCACTACTAATGATTGCTCCTAAAACACTCCATAACCTCCTAAATCACTCCATAACTGATAATAACCTGAAAATACAGTTAATAACTAACTCCTTCTGCAAAATAAAATAATTTGCTGCAAAAATAAACTACCCAACTTATCCTGGTTGTGACAATAACCCATAACCCACAGGTCACGGGATCGAAACCTAGCTCTGATACCATATGCTAGGAATCTAGTCCTTCCTAATGTTTTCATTGAAGATAGAATTGGAATTGAAAGAGAAATAGAAAGAATTGAGGGAGAAACACACAAAATATTAGAGAGAATCAGACAGAATTGAGGGAGAAGCTAACAGAAAGTAGGGAGAAGGATAGAGAACAATAGGGGGGAATAAGAGACTTCAATAATTTCTTGACAATTCATTCATATCTCAACACTGTGAGATCACAGCTTTATATATAAAGTTAACCAACAGTTATTTGTGGCAGTTACAGCAGTTATCACTTCCACTTCCACCACTTCACTACACCTAACTACCCTAATACATAACTGTAAATAATAACTGAACAAAGATATAACAACTGAAAAAAGAAACTTCCTAAATTCAAGGTCGTGACAATAATGTTTAGAGATTTAACTAAAAATTGAGTACAAGGACTCAAGGAGAATATTAAAAAAAAAAAAATACAACGATTTTCAAAAGTATAAGAAAATCCAGGTTGTAACATCCGGTATGATCTATATGACCAAGTCTTTAAGTACTAGGGTTAAGGATTAATCAAGGCAATCTAATGTGTTGTTGCATAAACATAAGAAAAATTTGAGTGGTCAATTAGTTGACATGTTTTATGATAATTTATTGTACATAACTGAGTTACGAAAACTCTGCCATCAACCATTCCTGGAGGAGTTTTAAATTTCTAAAATATTTAACACAATACTACACTTTTCAAACAATTTAACAAACTACTACACATCATCCACATCACTACTCCATGCTAGGAAGAAGGTTCCAGGGTGAATTCATGCAAGTAGAACTCGCTACTGCCAGTAGCAAGTTCTTAGAGCCTGATACTTAGCCAAATTTTGCTGCCAATGAAAAAAGGAAACTGAACTCGCTACCACAGGTAGCGAGTTTAAGATATTCGATTTTTTTCCAAGTATGGAGGCTACTTAGAAGCAACACATTGGGCAGGTGAGCAAAATTTGTCCAAGTATCGGGCCCTAGGAACTCACTATTGGTAGTAGCGAGTTCTTAAACTCCCTAATAGCCGTAGTAAGTTCCGCTTGTGTGAATTCACCCTGAAACCTTCTTTCCATTGCGGAATAGTGATGTGGATGATTTGTAGTAGTTTGTTAATTGTCACGAACCTAGGGTTTAATCTAGGATGAGATCGGAAATCGGAAGGATCCAATAGGTTTAGAACTAAGCATTACCTGTTTTGGGAAAGGAAATGAGAAGAATGAGGGGGGAAATCAGAAGAAGAAGGGGGAAGAAATAGAAGAACAAAAGAACGAGAGGGAGAGACGGGAGAGGGAAAGGAGAATTAAGAGAGATAGAAATCAGATTTTCATTCATTCAATAATCTCCTTCCCTTCTCCTACCAACAGCCTTATATAGGCTTCCTCTAACAAAAATAACAGCATCCATGTGCTGTAACAGATTACAAAATATCTCCTAACAACTTGCTAAATCTATTACTATAATGCCCTTCTATGGAATCTTGGGTCATGACAATTCCCCCCTCCTTAAGAGAGTTCTTGTCCCCAAGAACTTGCAATAAGTAGCCACGGCTCTTCATCCAATTCCAGCCTTTTCCATTTGGTTCATCCTTCTTTCCTTCTTCCTCCTTCTAGGCTTCTTCTTCTTCGTTATTAGGTTTACAAGATCAAATCCAAGCATAAATTGGCCCAGAATTTCAGTAGAGAAAACTTCATCACCATCCAATACAAGTAAGAAGGGCAGATCTACAACCATTGTTGCTGTTACTATATCCCCATTCAACCCATAGCCATGTTTTGCTGCAGAAATATCAATAGCAGCCTCAAAATGCAGCAATGGAGGTTTGTATTCTTTCCTTAAATACTCATACCAAGGCTATTTGTGAGCATTAACATCAGGAGATGCTGCAACTTCACTTCCAGCCAACGATTGTTCAATGATTGACACCTGGCCAAGTGTCTTAGCACTAGTAAGAGTGTTTGAGAGGCTGTCAATTGATTGATTGCCTTCCTCCAATTCCTTTTCCTCACTTTTTTCTTCCTTCGGCTTCTCCATTTTAAGAAACTCCTCTTTGTTGAAACTTCCATGATAGTCATCAAAGTATTCAGCGGGAAAACTGTAATGATACTCTTTAGATAGTATCATTGCAAACTCTTGCAACTTCTCGCGAAACATTCGACCAAATTCCTTGCACTCTTCATGAATCCCATTGCTTGTTCGTTTGTCCCTGTTGCTGCCCACTGAAAATGCAGCCTTCTTTGGCTGCCATTGAGGCTCCCTTTCAGCTAAAAATGAAGCATTCTTGAGTTGCAATTGAGACTCCATGGGACTCCTTCGAGCACTACTCCTCCTGGCCAAAATCTCGCTGGCTAGAAAAGCAATAGGCCAAGAAACAGCAGTTCTTTCCATCCTAATTACCTTTTGTAACTGCCTCACCCAATCACCTCTAAAATTGATCCAATAAGTGGCAAATTGCAGCCATTGTTATGCTTCAAGATCAAATCTATTGTGACAACAGAAAAAATTGCACACTTACAGCAACTTGATCAGCCTTCTAAAGCATCTGACTCTCAGCCAAAAATCACAATCGGCATCACAGCAATTGGATAATCAACTGCCTCAAGGCCAATTAGCCAAGAATCCCTCCGTCGGAATCAAGGAGGTTGATTTCGCCTGCAAGTTCTGATCAATCGGAACTCCTAGTGCGTCTGAATCCAATTTCGAAATCCAGCAAGAATTTGATCACGGGAACATAGTAGAGAGCGGTCGCGGTTAGAGAGTTCGCCTAGCTTGTCATAAATCACGGCCAAGGACCTTGCTTTGGTTAGTTCTCTTGAAGATCAAATAGCCAGCGCCGAGGTATGCTTCACCTTCACACGTCTTCAAATCTAGGCTGAGATTAGCAACGTTTCCAGCCACGAAACTACCGATGCACCACTCTGAATCGCCTCCAAATTCAACTCGGTATTACTGTGGACCTCTCCTAGCCTACCTCATCTTCAATTCCAAGCCGAAGTGACTTTGCTCGGTTTTGCTTTTCAAATCTGAGTTTGCTCTACTCGGCTACGCCTTCCAAATCCAAGTTCAATTCTGACTTCAGTCGTTGCTTCTTCCCTGAGGAGCATTGCCTCCAATATTCAAGTCGCAGTGGATTACGGAACTTGCCCCCCTGCTGTTTTCGACTTGCAACAGTCGCGAACCTCTTGCCAGTGATAAATCACCCAATCACCGTCCACAGGATTACGGAACTTGCCCCCCTGCTGTTTTCGACTTGCAACAGTCGCGAACCTCTTGCCAGTGATAAATCACCCAATCACCGTCCACAGGCTCCCAACCCAATTACGCTCGCCTCTGGTATTTCCGAAATCTGGTAGCAACTATAATGGGTTCAAGAAGTCGCCCAGATCCCTTCTTACCGTCTGGGTCGAAATCGCTAACCAATCAAAGCGGTAGTACCCCACAGAACTCCAATCAGAATTTCTCGATCATAACCGCAACACCCAGTCGCGCCTACAGGAACCTTATCGGTCTGGTAGCAACTCTCTGGGTCATTCGCTTCACCTCGACGGACTCACGCTCGCCTCAACAGTCGCACTTTAGTGGTCGTAGACCACCCTTCCTCCGTTGCCTTCCAGCCGAACCCCGCTACACAACCGCAATCTCTTGGAACTCCTACAACAGTCGCGACTTCCTGGCTCGCCTGTTGCCAAGCCTCATATTCTTGCCTCAAACGCCTTCCGACTTGGAAATTAGCAACCTAGGGTGTTGGAACTCACCGATAATCACCGTTGGAACTCGAATCAAAACCACAGCCAAAGATGGACTACTCTAATACCAATTGTCACGAACCTAGGGTTTAATCTAGGATGAGATCGGAAATCGGAAGGATCCGATAGGTTTAGAACTAAGCATTGCTTGTTTTGGGGGAGGAAATGAGAAGAATGAGGGGGGAAATCAGAAGAAGAAGGGGGAAGAAACAGAAGAACAAAAGAACGAGAGAGAGAGACGGGAGAGGGAAAGGAGAATTAAGAGAGAGATAGAAATCAGATTTTCATTCATTCAATAATCTCCTTCCCTTCTCCTACCAACAGCCTTATATAGGCTTCCTCTAACAAAAATAGCAGCATCCATGTGCTGTAACAGATTACAAAATATCTCCTAACAACTTACTAAATCTATTACTATAATGCCCTTCTATGGAATCTTGGGTCATGACATTAAATAGTTTGAAAAGTGTATTATTGTGCTAAATAATTTGGAAGTTTATACAACAACATATCCAGCCTTTATCCCACTATGTGGGGTCAGCTACATGAATTCTAGACTTCCATGTATTTTTATCTTTTGTCATATCTTCATTGAGATCCATACACTTCATATCAAACTTTAATGTCTCCCTCAAAGTCTTCTTAGGTCTACCTCTACCTCTTTTTTTGATTAATTGTTCCATTTCATCAACTCTCCTCATAGGAGCGTCTCTTAGTCTCCTTCTCACATGACCAAACCATCTTAGTCTAGTCTCTCTCATCTTCTCCTCTATTGGCACTACTCCTATCTTATTACGAATAACTTCATTTCTAATTTTATCTTTTCTTGTATGGCCGCACATCCATCTTAACATCCTCATCTCCGCTACACTCGTCTTTTGCTCATGTTGGTATTTGACTGCCCAATATTCTGAGCCGTACAACAAAACTGGTCTTATAGCTGTCCTATAGAATTTTCCTTTCAATTTTAATGGGATTTTATCATCACATAACACCCCCAATGCATTTCTCCATTTTAGCCAACCTGGCTTAATTCTATGTGTGACATCCTCGTGAATTTCTCCATCTTTTTGAATCACTGATCCCAAATATCGAAAATGGTCTTTTCTTTGTAAGATTTGATCTTCCAATTTTATTATAACATCCTCCACTCTTGCATTTTTACTAAATTTACATTCCATATATTCTGTTTTCTTTCTGCTTAATTTAAATCCCTTAGATTCTAAATTGTTTCTCCATAACTCAAGCTTAGTGTTCACTCCTCCTTTTGTTTCATCCACCAACACTATGTCGTCTGCAAATAGCATACACCATGGCACATCTGTCTAAATATCTTTAGTGAGTTCATCCATTACTAAAGCAAATAAGTATGGACTTAGTGCAGAACCTTGATGCAATCCTATTGTAATTTTAAATGGTTCAGTATCCCCTCCGTATGTTCTAACCCTTGTCTCTGTACCATGATACATGTCCTTAAGGGCTTGTATATAAGCTATTCGGACTCCTTTCTTCTCTAAAACCCTCCATAATATTTCTCTAGGGACCCTATCATAGGCCTTTTCTAGATCTATAAACACCATATGTAGGTCCTTCTGATGATCCCGATACCTTTCCATTAGGTGCCTCAGTAGGTATATAGCTTCCATTGTTGACCTACCGGGCATGAAACCAAACTGATTTTCTGAGACCTTTGTTTCTTTTCTGAGCCTCTGCTCTATTACTCTCTCCCAGAGTTTCATGGTATGGCTCATTAACTTAATTCCTTTATAATTTTCACAGTTTTGAACATCTCCTTTGTTCTTATATATAGGGATCAAAGTACTCTTCCTCCACTCATCTGGCATCTTTTTTGATTTAAGAATCGCGTTAAATAATTTCATTAGCCAGGAGATACCCTCTTCTCTCATGCATTTCCATGCTTCTATTGGTATATTATCCGGTCCCACTGCCTTATGATTTTTCATCTTTTTTAATGCTTGCCTTATTTCATTTGGACTTATGCGTCGATAAAATGTATAGCTCACGTTCCCTTCGGAGTTACTAAGATGTCCCAACCTAACTCTTGTGTCGCCATCATCATTGAATAATTTTGTGAAATACTCCTTCCATCTCTCCTTAATCGCTCCCTCATTCACTAATACATTTTGATTTTCATCTTTTATGCATTTCACTTGATTTAAATCCCTTGTTTTTCTTTCTTTTGCTTTAGCTAATTTATATATATCCCTTTCTCCATCTTTTGTATCAAGTCGTTTATATAGATTCTCGTATGCTTTTGACCTTATTTCACTAACAACTTTTTTTGCTGCCTTTTTTGATTCTTTATAATTTTTTTGATTTTCTTCATTGTTGCACTGATATACAGCCTTATAACAATTTTTCTTATTTTTAATTTTCAATTGCACTTCTTCATTCCACCACCAAGACTCCTTAAGGTTAGGGGCTCTACTATTTGTCTCTCCAAGCACTACATTTGCTGTGTTTCTCAGGGCATTAGCCATTTCTCTCCACATTTGGTTTGTCTGTCCTTCTCCATTCCATTCTCTTCTACCCCTTAATTTTTCTTTGAAGATTAGTTGTTTCTCCCCTTTTAAATCCCACCACCTGATTCTTGGATTTTGTTTTATGTGATTTTTTCTCTTCCAATTTCTTACTTGGACGTCAGGTACTAGAAGTCTATGTTGAGTAGTCAAACACTCTCCTGGTATTACCTTACAATCCCTACAACATACCCGGTCCTCTTGTCTCATGAGGAAGTAATCTATTTGAGTGCTTGATGTGACATTTTTATATGTGATTAAGTGTTCGTCCCTTTTTTGAACCTAGTATTGGTTATAATGAGCCCATATGCCATTGCAAAATCTAGAATAGACTTACCCTCATTATTAATTTCCCCGAATCCATACCCTCCATGTACCTCTCTATAGCCGTTTCCGTCTCTACCCACGTGACCATTTAAGTCACCTCCTATAATTACTTTCTCTCTTCTTGGTATCATTTGTATGAGTCCCTCTAGGTCCTCCCCAGAATTTTGCTTTTATCTCCTCACCTAACCCCGCCTGTGGTGCATATGTACTAAAGATATTCATAGTCATTCTTCCTAGAATAACCTTCACCATAATAATCCTATCCCCTATTCTCTTTACATCCACTACCTCATCTACTAAGCTTTTATCCATAATGATCCCCACTCTATTTTTTGCTCGATCATTTCCTGTGTACCATATTTTATATCTATTTTCTGACAAAGTTTTTGCTTTTTTCCCTACCCATCTCGTCTCTTGAAGGCACATAATATTAATCTTTCTCCTAATCATCACATCTACCACTTCCATAGCTTTGCCTGTTAATCTTCCTATGTTCCATGACCCAATCCTTAATCTATGATTTTGTTTTTGGCTTTGACTTTGAATTTGATTTTGTTTTTTATTTTGATTTTGTTTTTGGTTTTGGTTTTGATTTTGATTTTGATGTTGGACTAACTTCTTTACCCACATCCGTCCAAGCAAATACGGGAACCCTTACTCATTTGTCACTACATTCGGGCGCCGATGCAGCGGCCCTAGCTCACTTGACACTACACGCGGGCAGTGTAGCGCGTCGCTATGAAGGGTTACGCCCACGCCCAAACGTTTTTTCATAATTTGTCTAGAGTTCATGTTTTGGATCCGACTAAGTTTTACGTTAGCTGTCAGCTACCTAACACAACCCTCCTCCTTTCTCCCATTCCTGGCTGTCTCCAGCAGATCACAGAACTACCATCTTATTGTCACTACATCCGGGCGCCGATGTAGAGGCAGGAAAAGATGTGGTGAAAGAAGGTATTAGTTATGGAATGAATTTGGGCTCGGATACAAAACTTGATGAAGAACAGGAGGTAAAAAATAGAAGAGTGAAACCAAAGAAAAAACAAGAGAAGCAGTCAGAAAGAACACAGAAACCAAAAACAAATCCATATGATCTTAATCAATCGAAAGCAAGGTAAGCAGTTTTTGATTATGCACCTATTTATATAAGAAAATGTCATGGTCCTAGGGTTTAGCCTACGACTAGAATGGAAATCGGAAGGATCCGATTCATTTAAGGTCAAGAACAGAATGTATAGAGGGGAAATTGAAAAAGAATGAGGGAGAAATTAGAGAGAATGGAGGGAGAATAGCAGAAGAACGAGAGAGAGAGATTAGAGAGAAATCTTGGAAGAGAATTGAGAATTCAATATCAAAATCAGCATCCCATCTCCTCTTACAATGGGCCTTTTTATAGGCATACCTAGCTCCTTAACTAATTTCTAACAGCACCCATGTGCTCCTAACAAACAACCAAATATCTCCTAACAAACTAATATAAGCCTATTACAATATTACCCCTTTATTATATCCCTATCACAATATTACCCTTCTAATCCTCCTAGGGACATGACAGAAAAGTTATAAAACCTATTAGGAAACAAAGAAACTAAAACTCAACAACAAATAAGCTACCCAAAATCATGAAAATATCAGACAATGTATCACATGCAGTGCCTACCAATGGGCAATTGTTATAAGGACATTTTTAAAAGTCCTGCTCCATATTAAGGACACTAGTGACTCTTACATGTGGATCCAAAATCTCTACTTACCTTTTCTTGACTATGCTAAGCTGCATTTTGTAAGATGACTAATGACAACTTTGACAATGTAGGCTGAGACATGGAACTTGCAAGGACTTGTCAACTGAAGGCTAAAGCTATAGATTTCATCAAGATCTCACCCCTCCTAACTCGAGCAAGTTCAGTCTTGATCAGTCACATAAGAGTCCAACAAGAACATGGGTTGCCCTGCACTAAACCAATGTTCTCTTCAACAAAGTACTCTCTACACCATGTACTTCCTCTGACATGTGGAGAGAAGATCTCAACTAATATTGTATCTGCTATGCTGAACTACATTCAGAATGATAACTACTTATCTCTAGTGGCAACTCTGACAATGTTCGGTTGAGGCAAGGCTTAGATCCCCTCCCCCACCAATAGGGCTGACTTGTGGAAACTTGGTATTCATAAGGTCTTGCCTTCCTCCCTTGAGGGAATTCGATATTGACTGGTCATGACAGAGTCCAACAGTAATGTGGGTGGTCCAGCACCATACCCAAATTCTTGTGCCCAACGACAATGGTGTTACTACTTACTAGATTATCTCCAGGATGGACAACAGGCAACATCACCCTCAATTCCAGTCTGCCATGCCATAACAGGCTGCCCACATTCCTTAAACACCAGCACTGTATCCTGACTTCCCCACCATAGACAGGGGGCATCAATCATCATTAGGAAAAATGATAGAACCTCAACATCATGCAATACGGTTCCCTCCCTGCCTTGAACCTAACTCTCTTACTTCTCAGTTTTGACAGTATCCATGAGTCAAGCATCCCTCAACCACCTTGCCACCTACCTTCCAAATTGTAATCCAATAAGAAATAGTGGTGGTACTCATAAAGTACCTGTGCTAGTTCAGAGCCTATGACATCCTTCCAGGAACTTTTACTTGTCTACTTTGAAGAAGCCTCAAAACTTTCTCTTTGTTTCATTTTTTTTTTTAAAGGGTTTCTTTTTGCCGTAAAAAGGGAGGAGTGTTGTTAACGAACAGATCACAACTTCATTGATAAGTTGAGCAGGCTGATTGAATTTTGATTTTTATTTGTCCTGCATGGGGCTAACAGCATCTATGATTAGGCAAGTAGAAGAATTATTCCACACCAAGCAGTGTCATCTCCAATCATTACCAAAAAGTGGTCCAAATTGAAACAACAACTTGTTGCATACTTTAACAACAATTCCTTAGACTGTGACACGTGCCAGAATCAACTAACAGTTACTCTTAAAATCTTGGCAGTTCACCACCCATTGTGTTAATATACGACAGTTTAACAACAGAAAGAAAGGACTAACAGAACATAATATGAAGGAACCTGCGGATCCGATGGTGTCAAAAAAAATGGAGATGCTGTATGGAAAACACCTTCACACCCATCAACTGCAGAATCAAAGGAACCTCCTTCCAGAAGATTTGCTTTGAGCAGGTTAAGTCTCTCCTTAGCTCCATCAAGTGCAAGTAAGTGATCTGTCTTCTTCGGATCAGCTGCAATAATTTACCAGGTACCAAATAAATTGTGAAGACCTGGGGATTTCTAAAAAGTGCATTTGCACCAAGCATACAATTTAAACTGTTCAAAACATGGATTTAAAAAGGTAAGACTTAAAAATGAGATCATCATCATGTGTGGCAACAGCACAAGCCAATGACCACCTGACTATAACATGAGTCAGATTGGATTTCTTGCTTCAATGACCTAAATTCTACATGGAAGAATTTATACAAATCAATACATTAGGGTATTGCATGCCTAATCTCTACCCATATTAGCTTACAAATCACACAAACATGCACTCATTTTCTCTGTCTTTTCTCAGACAGGCATTAATTAAAGGGAGCCATTCACATAACATGGATTTCAGTACAGTATATCTGTGCATCCATGCACACAGGCATTCAAAGTTTCAAACCTCCCAAAACCCCATATTGAAAGATACAATGATATTCTGAAAATTGGGCCACGTACATGGAACATCATAAAATATGTTCAAAGAAAAAGACAAGAAAAAGTGAACCTAATGTATGATGTTCTCACATTGCGGTCTTTAGGAAAGGTTGGCAATCATTTGTTTAAATGTGCCCCATGCTCCAGACACATGGGGGCACACTTAAACTAAAACAATTAACGTCCTATACATGAGGACCAGAAGTCGGTAATCCTTTTTTTCAATGTCTGTTGAATTGTTAATCATCATCTAATTGCTTGAACTTTTAGATGAGATGGTAGTTAACAATTCAACATAGTATTAAAGGAGGCAAAGGTCCCAAGTTCAAACCTCACCTCTAATCCAATATTTAAATTGTTGTACATGTTTGAATTACACATACAGTTAAGGTTAACCACGTGTGAGGGGGCATGTTAAGAATACAAAAAATACTAAAAAAAAAAGTAACCATCTATCAAACAAATTAAGCTTTTAAGTGAGATGGTGGTTAAGCTTAAGAATTCAACAATCTCTATTCCAATGCAATATTTTCAGTCAATAGACTCGTGTTCAATTTGGTTTGTTTTGCAAACAGGGCAGTGAAAATAATGCCTCATCGATCCAATAGATCTCGGCCCATTCCTTTAAATACCACAAACTAATACAATGTCTAATTACAAAATTGCCACTACACAACTAAAACAGAACTAAAGCAATACAATACAAAACGTATCAATCATAACAACAAACTCTAATACAAAACATATCAACATAACAAAAACACAACAAACTCTAATAGTTTGGCTTGATCTTCCACCTGCAATCTGAACCCTGAGCAGGCTTCCCAATCAGTAAAAATTTGGCCAATCGGATTCATGCTGCTCGTTGATAAATGGTTCCACTACAATTTTATGTTACTAATCAACCATAGAACCTTTCATTTGGGAGTACTGATTATAGACACAATTCTAAAGCATATAAAACACATCCAGAGAGACAAATCAGGTCTAGAACGTTCTTTCCATTTTGACATGAATGAAAATTTCTAATTCCAACTCTATTAGAGCACACGCCAAGCGAAAATTCTATAAAAGGGTAAAAATCCCGTGCTGCTGCCAACACCACAAGAAACAGTTGCATTTTTTATTGTCTGAAGCGTCTGATCGCCAATCAGATTGGCATTATTATACAGAATTGAAAAGATTGAAGTGCATAGAAAATTTGGAAGGCGTACGATCTTATTCCCTTGAAACCTAGGTAAGCGAAAATGGCCGCTACCACAACCACAAGTGTCAGAACCAAGTAATATTGAATAGTAGATGACTAAATAAACTACAGAGAGAGAGAGAGAGAGACTGACAGAGGTCGCGAACAGTGGCTCGGACAGTGTAACCTCGTTGGAGTAGCAGCTTCACCAGCCACGAAGCTATGAAGCCCGACGCTCCTGTCACGCACACCGTCTTCCCTTCCCCGCCGCTCATTCTCTCTCTCTCTCTCTCTCTGGAAAATATGCTATTTTTAATGTGACACCAGAAGTTGAAACAACACGCCAACCATAAAAGCCAACAGAACAGACGCTTTCGCCGGCCCGGAAGCGCCGGCGAAACCACCACTCCTAGAAACCCTCCACTTTTGGTTGCCGTACTCACAAGCGGTTTAGGATTTTTTCTTTTTTTGTATTTTTTGAATTTAAATTTTAAATTTTAAACCTACTTGCACATATAATAATCACATAAATGACACTAAAAAAACAACAATAGATATAGATTTAGACCATGCTATTGGTATCTCTTAGAGTACATCTTTGACTATATAATACATCACAAATGATAAAAATACCCCTCGTCCCTTATCATCTCGTCTAGGAGTGTTCAAAAAACTCGCTGGACTGCGGTTTTCGGCCGAACCGGAACGAACTGGCTAGTTTTTGAATTTGTGGTTCGGTTTGGAAAACTACCAAACCGCGCGGTTCGCGGTTTGGCAGACCGGCGATTCGGTTCAAAATGGAACCGCCCGCACATATATATAATATAATTAAAAAATTAAAAATTAAAAATATAAAATGGCTTAGGGCGCCATCAGGCATCACATCAGCTTTCTTCTTTCCTCTCATTTTTTCTCCCCTTTCCCCCAAACCCTAACCCGAGCCCGCCCACCCACCGCAGTCTCTCTCCCCTTGGACCTTCGGATCACTGGCGATCAGCACCAACCCACCGGCGGCCCCCATATTGCAGGCTCTGGTCGCACTTCACAACAGTCACTCATCTTGACGCCGTCATTGTTGCCTCACAACAGTCCGACTCCGAACGTCCCATCTTTTTCTTCCCACATCGTTTCCTATAGCCGATTCGCCGGTTGCTGGTATCACCTCTTAACACCACTGTTGCCTCGCAGCAGTCCCGTCGCCTTCTTCCCCCTTTTCGATCTGGTTGAGGTAGACTCTCTCACTTTCTCTCTCGCACAACTGTTTATGTTGATTTATTTACCTATTTTTAGTCAGAAATGTTTGTTGATTCGGCAGTGGAAGGACAAATGTTTGTTGATTTATTTACCTCTTTCAGTGAGTTGCATTTTCTCTAAAATGTCTGTTGATTCGGAGATTATAGTAGACAATTTTATTCTACTATAATCTCCAAATCCTACCTAATTTATTTGAACAGAAAGGAGTTTTGCTTATTGATCAGAAAAGAACCAAGCTATATGCAGTGACTTTGAAAGAAAAATGAATTGAAGAATAAAAAGGTTAAAATTAATATATCTTTCAAAAATTTCAATCTCCACATTCACTTTGTTTGCCGACTAAAATATTATACAGTCAACTTAATCCTTTATTATTTCCTTGCAAATCCTTTATGAAACTACATGTTGTTGTGTTGAATGTCCAGTGCCCTATTTAAATTCAATTTCTAGGTTAACTAATTTTCTCTTAAGTTCTTGATTTTTGAATACATGCATACCCTAATAAGAAGAAGTCTCTACTCTCATGAGATCAACAGAGACTTATCTACTTATCTCAATTGTTCCTTTGTCTCTAATAGTTGAGTTCGGAGAGTTGCTTAGTCGACCAATGAATCCAAGTTGCTTAGTTGACTTGTAGTTAGCTAGGGTTTAGTTAATGTGAATTCCAAATAATTCATTTTCAAGAAAATATCTCAAATTTTTTATTGCTTCAATGGTAGATGGAATCAGATAGTAATACTGATCCTGAATGTGTGAGAAACATTAATGAAAATCAAATGACTAATACGACCATTGAATCAAGTAGTGGCTCTAAACCTCCGTTGCCACCTAAGGACTCTAAGGACAAAGCTGTAAAAAGGAAACCTAGGCAGCAATCTGAAATATGGGAACATTTTACAAAAAATGAGAATGATTATTCTGAGCCTAGAGCTGTGTGCAACTATTGTGGCAAAGATTATGCAAGTGATACTAGAAGAAATGGAACAAGAACTCTTTGGAACCGTATAAACAATCAGTGTAAGAAGAATCCTTACAAATTAGAAGATAAAAAGCAAAAGATTTTACATTATCTAAAGAAGAGTGACAGTGAGATGGAAATGGATCAGGTAGTAATCTGGTATTTACAGGATTTAGTCAGGCAGCTTGTAGGATGGCATGCGCCAAAATGATTGTCATTGATGAATTGCCATTTCGATTTGTGGAGCAGGAAGGGTTTAGATTATTTTGTAGTACTACATATCCTAAGTTTGATCCTCATTCACGCATTACAATTGCTAGGGATATAATTAGTCTTTACAATGAAGAGAAGAAAAAATTGAAGTCATTTTTTGTTAAGAATTCACAAAGAGTCTCTTTTACCACTGATACATGGACTTCCATTCAAAATATTAATTATATGATGCTTACAGCTCATTTTATAGATTCTAAATAGAAAATACAAAAAAGAATATTGAATTTTTGTCAAATTTCAAATCATAAGGGAGAGACAATTGGTAAAACAATTGAGGCATGTTTGAAAGAATGAGGGATTGAGAAGGTTTTTACAATCACAATTGACAATGCTACTTCTAACAATGGGGCTATTGGGCACATGAGAAAAAGATTACAGATTTGGAAGAGTGTTGTTTGTGATGGGGAATTTTTACACGTGAGGTGTTTGGCTCATACTTTGAATTTGATAGTGGGTGATGGCTTAAAGAAATTGGATTACTCTATTATGGCTATACGTAATGCATTTAGGTATGTTAGACCTTCTCTTTCAAGATTGGAAAGATTCAAAACTTGTGTGAAGAATACATGTAAAGAAGAGAAGGCTCTTGTGTGTTTGGATGTGCCAACAAGGTGGAACTCCATCTATTTAATGTTGGATCATGCACTAAAATATGTTGATGCATTTAACTTGTTGAAAGAAGAAGATTTGTTTTATTCTCAATATTTTTGTGAAGATGATAGAAATGGAAAAAAACATATTGGGCCACCAAATTCTATAGATTGGGAGAATTGTGAAATATGTTGTAAGTTTTTGAAGACTTTTTATGATGCTACCCTCACGTTTAGTGCTTCCTTGAATGTTACTGCAAATAGTTATTTTCATGAAATTTGTAATGTGCTTGGTAGACTAAACAAATGGAGTTCATGTTACGAATCAATCTTGAAAGATATGGCTTCTAGCATGAAGAGAAAATTTGATAGGTATTGGGGCAACATTGAAAATCAAAATATGATTCTTTATGTGGCAGTTGTATTTGATCCTAGGTACAAAATGAAATATGTGGCATTTTGTTTGCACAAACTTCATTCTAAAAATGAAGTTCAAACCATTATGGATTCTATCAAGAGCACTCTAGGGAAGTTAGTGAATTTTTATGCATCAATTGAATCAGATGAACAAGGTGGGACAACTTCTAGACCAAGGTTTCTAGTTGTGGATCCTGATGAGGATGATACTGTTAACATGTTTAAATCCGATTTTGAGAAAGAATGTTTTCAAGATAATGCTACTAAAATGAAAAATGAGCTTGAAAGGTACCTAGCTGAGCCAAATGAGGATATAAGAAACAAAAATTTTGATATATTGGCATGGTGGAAGGTATCTTCGACAAAGTTCCATGTCTTATCACTGATTGCTAGAGATGTTCTTTCCATTCAAGTGTCAATAGTAGCTTTTGAGTCAGCTTTTAGCACTGGAGGTATTGTGCTTGATTGCTTTCGAAATACGTTGAGTCCATCTATGGTAGAAGCGTTGATTTGTTGCCAGAATTGGTTGAGAGCTACATCTTTACCATTGGATATGAGCCCAGTATTAGAAGAGCATGTTACTTATGAATCAGTTGAATCTGGTAATTTTTTATCTACTCATCAAACATGTTTATTATTTTATTTGTATTAACTATTAATTTTAACATTTTAATTTTCTAATTTTATTATTCTCCTTAATATTGTAGATAAGTCCGTTATGACAAAAAATTTTCTCAGCCTTGATTAGTGATGAAGTTGAAGACTTTGGAGCATGCTTGTAAACTTTGAACTGTGTGTGTGCTCCATTTCCTTTGTTCCTAATCTCTTCATGCTATATTTATACTTATTATTTCTTTTGTTCCTAATCTCTTCATTGTGCAGACTTTTGTTTCAATTGATTGCTTAGAGATAAAGTTAAAGGACGTGTTAGTTTGGTGTTAAAGCTATCTTGCACCAAACTAGAAGTTTGAACTTTGATTAGTGATGTGTTAGGTTGGTGTTAGAGATAGTTTTAGGCTTTTTTTTTCAGGCTTTTGATTACTGTTATGGCTGTCTTTCCTTTGTTCCGTTTGCTGATGTTTGATTTTGAGTTGTCCTATTAGTTCTAGAGAAAGCCTGCATTCTGTTCCATTAAATTTTGTTGGTGTTAGAATGAGTTGTCCATTTTGTTGCTGGAAAACAGGGAATTTGTAACTGCATTCTGTTCCATAAATTCTGTTAGTGTTAGAATGAGTTGTCCATTTTGTTGCTGGTAAACATGGAATTTGTAACTGCATTCTGTTCCATTAAATTTTGTTGCTGGTAAGCATTTTATTTTTAATGTTCTATTTTTAACTGCATTTGTATTTAATGCTTAATGTTCTATTTTTAATTGCATTATAAGTTACGTTGACCATATGGATTAAATTAGGTCAAATCAGTGTAAACAGGGAATTTGCAGCAAAAACACAAATTTAGTATCGGTTTGGTTCGAACCGAACCGAATCGGACCGGACCAAACCGGTTCGGACTGGGCCAAATGCAAAAAAATTGAACTTGTTGAAACCGAACCGAGTTCGGTTTTTCGCACCAAATCAAATCGCTCAGTTTGATTTGGTGCAAAATCGACTTTACGGTTTGGCGCTTTAAACCGGTTGAAAACCGGCCAAACCGAACCGCGAACACCCCTAGCCTCGCCATCTTAGGTGAGAGGTATTTTAATCATATACTTCACAGCCTCATCTCATCGTCTTGAGTGAGGGATATTTTAAACATTTTAGTTACATTATGTAAGTTACAGTGTAAGCTATGATATACTAATAGCATTTTTCTATAGATTTTGACATTAGACACTTATGCGATGGAATGAAGGCAACGAATAGTCTACCTATCAATAGTTATAATTCAAATTATATAATTTTTTGTGAAAAAAAAAGTCTCGAGATTATATCTAAAAATAATTACTGCACTGATAACCTTGTATTTTTCTTTAGTTGAGCACATAAAAGGAAAAAAAACTTTATCCCCAAATTATATTTTTCGATTTCTTCATAAAAATTGAGAGAGAAAAAGAGGATTAGGTAGATGTAACATATAATTTGGTTTAATAAAAAAGGTATTTAGACACAAAATTTAATATTCTGTTAATATTTTAAAGTAAAAGTTTTTAAATTTCTAAAATTTTTACACAAATTAAATGTCTAATTTTGTGAATTTTAGTTAATTAGTGTGTTAATTAATTTATTTTTGAGTTAATATTGCACTAATAGTTGTTTTATTATGTGGTATACTTGTTTGATGAATTAAGAGTCTAATTGGAAATCAAAGTTCTTAATTAACATGGAAAAAGAAGTTGGGGTTAAATTGGAATCCTATATATACAAAACTAAAATTTTATCTTGGTCTTTTGTTTAGATTTTTAGCCATAACTTCCTCTATAAATATCAAATTTGGGTGTTCTTATATGCATTGGGAAGCTAAGATAGTTATCTACATTTTTCGTGAACCCATGAAGCCTAGTTTGGATGCGAAGGCAGTTGAAAACGCATGCAAAATTGTTGAACATGCACGGCCCTGTTGTTTAGGAGATTTGTTAGTTTGAGAATCTATTTCCAAGTTAATTTTGGACTTTCTAGAGGAGCCATCTATTTAGAAACGTGAGAGACGCATTAAAAAACATATTGGATATCAAGAAACCCTAAAACATAAGAGGAGAAATTTTTCAATTTTTGTTGGAGAAGACAATTTTTCTTTCATAGAGATCATTTTGGTTCCTTCCTTCTTCTGTTGGGCTTTTTATTTCAACCACTTGTTCATTCATTTTCAGCTTTTGCAATAGCCCTAGAGGGACCAAAAGCAAGGTTTTGAAAATAAGAGGTTCAACAAATAGTAGTGCTACATCAAGGAGGAGTCAAGGCAATTGGTTTTAGCTTCCAAATTATTATTATTTTTATTATTTATATATTACTCATTATGAGTGGCCAATTATTTGTTCTAGGGTTTTTAAGGGATCATATGTAATGAAACTTTATTAATTTATTAATTTTTTTGTTCTAATTGTTACTTCGACTATTTTTATTTTGTTATAGATTTAATGCTTGTAGTTACTTGATCGTCAATTACATAATTTGAGATTTTTTATGATGCTAGACATCGATAATTAAATAATAGACTCTTGGACAAAATAACATATGTTAACAAAGGAAGACATTCATTTGATTACATGTGTAATATTTGATTATATATTTTGTGATGAATATTTTCATATTATGAGTATTTATGCTTAATGTGTTTTTTAATTTACATAAACATATGGTAAGACTTTACCCAATAAATGAGTAAAAAAAATAGATAGATCGGAACATGAGAATAGATCTAATACCAATATGGACTATTCATTTCAATTGTTGTGCTTTCCGAAATTTCATACCTATACAAGGGTTTAAGTTTCGATCGATATTTGTCAAGTCAGGTTAGTCGAAAAAACTTGTTATACCTAGACATAGACTAATAAATAAATTAAAATACTTGATTGACATAGTTCGTAATCTAATCAACTAAGATTGAAGTAATTCGATAAAGTGGATTTGCTAGATGAATGATCTTTATTCATCATTTTACTTATCTTAACTGTAAATACTTTCATGTTATTTGTGAGTTACATAAAATCAAGAACAATTGTTCATATCATAACCGTTACTATCAGAGTGTTTGAAACTACACGCTCTGAGTACGATCCGCATTCCACACTAAAGGAAGTTAATGAAGGGCAGAAGAGCTAACTCTTGTTTGAGTTTTGACTCAGCTATAAACGTTATTTCAGACCTTTCCCCGAAGGCTCGAGCCTATTCTTTATTGAACACGTAATGTTACGGTATGTAAGGCGGTTGACTTCTTGTGATGTCTCGACTAATAGGACAGCCCAAGCCAACACTCGGTTATGAAGCTCAACAAGCAAGAGGAAGAAGATGGATTGGTGTTATTCAACTTCCTTGGCCTTCTGAACGCCAACCCAACGAGCATAATCCACCCACCTGTTGGAATGAGAGTAATTTAAAGGATTACAAGGCAAGGCGCAACTAAGAAATGGAAGGCTATTGACAGGTTGATGACTCAGAAGGAAAAGGAGTGAATTCAGATACTTACATTAACGAACCCAAGAAGGTGTTTCCTGTTCTGACAGCGAAGCAGAGTGCACTTAGCATTAACTTGTGTTGGCGCAGCCAGGGTTCTAAGATCCGTTGTTCGATGACCCCGGCCACTACTTGGTATCTGTTGAAGAACAAGAGGGACATTCTTAGTAAACTGTTAAGTTCTGTTGACAAACAACTTTGGTTTAGTTGGCACGATGTCACGCCCTGCCAGTTTTGCCCACTTCCAGAAGCTTACAGGAACCCTCCAGGCCTTCACTCTTTTGTGTCAGGTTCATGTGCATGCATGCAAAACTGGCGGGGTGTGACAGCGAGCATGTCAACTCCTTATAACATTCGATGTAGTCTGGGCATGTTTCAAGGAAGCCATTTAGTGACTTGTGCCTAACAAGTTAGGAAATCGCAACACTAACATATGCTATATGGAGTTCTATGCGTAATACTGTTGTCAGGTAAGAAAAACTTGTAAAATTTGTTTCAGAAAGCCTATCAATAGACAGTTCAAAAGTTTTAGGTAAAACTAAAAAGTTGAGACTTAAATAAGATTAAATTCACATAGGTGTGATTGTAATTTATGTTCCCAGTCATTCTTTCAAAATAATGAGCGCCTGGCCCTAGGTGTCTTAAGTGTATGTGGTTTTATGAGCATATTAAAACTATGTAATTTGGGAACAGAGGTTTTGTTAGCTCTTTGATAACTTGCAGCATCAATTTTTGCATTTTGCAATTGCCAGGATTTCGTGCATATGAAAATCTACATTGTTCTGTATTGCATTTGTATGAAGATAAAGAGAAGAAAAGGTAGCAGCTGGATTTAAGACAGTTTTGCAGTTAATTTCATTAGAAGAAGACTTTCTAGCTGTAATATAGAAAAGTCCCGATGTTAAATAATGTTTAAGATTGATAAAGAATGATATGGTAGAAACTACAACGATAAAGATGATGGAAATGCATGGAGCAGTTCAATACTAATACAGCAGTTCAATACTAATACAGACATACCGTAGGTTGCTGGAGACTGCCATATAGACACCATAAGCAACAGTAGTACCTAATACAGGCATATGCTCTCCTTCATCTGCAGTGGACTTTTCAACGGCCTTCTTTGCATTTATCATAGCATTTGTAAGAACCATACCAACCTGTAGAAAAATTTGAAACCAATTTCATACAGAGATCCAAATTAAAACTTTTGACTTGAAGAAATTCAACACTTACAGCTATCTGGTACTTTTTTTTTGCTTGGAGGAGTGGTGTTATGAGGTTTTTTGCATTCCATTATGAATTTTAGTTCATTTGTTGGTGACGGCTGCTTTCACCCAGATTTACTGTGATTGTGAAACTTTTGGTAGTGAAAATTCTCAGTTTGATTTTATGAATCATTAGTTGATCGTTTCAGTGCTTGGAATAAGGATATATTTTTTACTTGGTTTCATTGCAGTAAGAAACTGATTTGGAGATTATACAGGTTATTACTCCAGTCTTGAATACACAGTGGGTAATATTTACAAGCGTATGGCATTGTCCTCGATAAAGATTGTTCACTTTGGGCCAAGAGACATGATGAGTTATGCTAACTATTTTGAATTTTATCTCAATCAAAATACCTTTGATCAATTGACCCTCATATGCCTTAATTGCCTCCACCTAATCTTTCATGTTTGATTCACCATATCATTATCCTAACACGATATCTGCTATCTCAAGATCCTAAATAGATATTTAGAATTTGAACTAGTAAAGAGAATGAAGAAGAGATGTGGACAAAAGTCAAAAGAACTTTCCAGATTTGCATCTTATATCCTCCTCTAATATATTGAAATCATCCAAAGTGTACGAGTGTATCCTTTCCTCAAATTTCAGATCTAATACGTTAATTAACACCAGTTGCCTCCATTTGATACAAATGTCTAGCAAAGTATTTCTAACTCTCTACTAAACAATTCAGTAAAATGGGACATATTGCAACCATAATCATCTAGCAATTATAGTCTTTTAAGTGTTCTAGAAAAGTTTGTAGATCCCAAAGTACATCCTTGCACTCTTTGACAACCAATTTGTACTCATCAGTAACTAAATTCTTCTGGTCATTTATAATGCTAACCAAAGAGAGATAAATTTGACTTTTGCAAGACTTGTTTGTCAAAACAGAAGTTGCTAACAATAAACCTAACGAGTTTAGGAAACTTTTGTCCTCATTGACAAAGGAACAAAAAGAGCAATGGAGATAGAACACATCCAGATGCTAAAACCATGATGCTAACAAGCTATATATTATTCTATAAATATATCAAGAGAGAATGAAAAGTTAAATTTACCAGAGATGAAGTGGTGCCAACCACAAAAAGCTTTGCCCCATTATGCTGCAACAAAAAAAAAAAAAAAGTTTAAACAAGGAGCAACTGAACTATCATATAATTCTACATTTAAGTTTCTCATAGAACATATTATGCAAGGGGAAAATAAAATCATTACCACTATGGCACCAATTCTCTGTAAAAGTGAATACGAGGTTCCAGCAAAAGCGACCTAAGAAGAGGATTTGGAACCTGATCATTTATTATGTGCATACAAATAAACATGTAACGTTTACAAATTCTAACAGAATACGTTAATTAGGGGGGGGGGGGGGGGGGGGGGGGGGGGGAGGGGGGAATAATAACCTGAAATGCATTATCAGGGCAGTTGTAGAAGAACTTAATAATAGGTCCAGTTTTGACTGCAACAGGTGATCGAAGAGCAACCGTAGGAGCAGGAAGGTAGACAAGCATGTAATCGGCAATTACGCCCATCACCTTGAGGATAACAAGTTGCAAACTTCAATCAGTGCTATAAACATTTAAGATAAATGGATACACCTTTTGAGCAAATAGCAGGCATTGCCATATACAAATTCGCATTGCCATACACCTTTTAATTAGTGCTTAATAGGGGTAACTATACAAAATCGAGAAGTTGAGAAACTGTGTATGTGTATAGCATGCTTTGCCATTTAATGGATAGTTATTCTTAATTACAAGCCAAGTATTAAGGGTGAGACAAGTAATTTTGTATTCAGCTCATGGCAAAATTGTAATAAAACGTGGCACATATACAACATATTAAGCCTCAATCCTATTGGCGGGGCTAATTATGTATTCTAATTTGTTAATTATCTCTATTTAAGGATATATTTTTTTGTAAGATCATTATAACCCATATCATGCTTAAATGTTTCCCACTATTTTTTCTTACTAAATTTGTTAGCAAAACATGGCATATGACTTGAACAAATTAATCAAAAATGATACATACCAGATCTGCAAAAACAATTTCCAGCTCCTTAAAAAAGTTTTCTCCTCGTCTTTCATACTCTGCAGCTAACTGAAGAAATAAATGACAGAAAAAAGCATTATGCCTATTCAGATAAACAAGTTACTCAGCAAAAAAGAAAGAAAAAAAATACTTTACAACAATGAAAGCTATGGGAAGAAAATTACTGCTGTTTGCATATAACGTTCAATGCCTTTCATACTGTTATGTAGTTAATATTACCATATAGGAAGTATGATAGTATGCAGCTATGATGAAAATGTTTTGGTAAATGTGCAATTATAAAAGAAAGACAAAATGTAAAATAAGATCATAATGTAATAAGAATGGGACGATACCTACTGAGAATAGAATGCGAGAGTTGCAATTAAAATGATTTAGACATATAAACAAAAATAAATGTATCTACAGTAAATAAAATAAAGAAAGCATCTATAGTGAATAAAATAAAGAAAGTTTGTAAAAAAAATTTGAGAAAAACTAAAAAATCTTGTGAGAATTCTAACATGGCACAAGTGATAATAGCCTCACAGAAAATGTAGTCATGGATAGAAATAATTAGAATTCTAGAATTCGCATAACTAAATTTATCTAGTGAATTAATGATTATGATTGTTATTGTTGTACTTAACATTTACTCTTAAATTTACCTAAACTCTAAACCTAGTTATTAAGGAAAAGAAAGGTGAAAACAAAAAAATAAAAGAAAAAAGCATTTGGAGGAAAAATGTGAAGATCCAATGATTTTCTTTTAATATTAAAAATAAGGTAGGTGGGTCAAATAATATGTATTAGAAACCCAAGAAATGAATGATAGGATAAAAAAGCAAAAATGTGCTTAAGAGTAAAATGATCATTTTTATAGGGTAAGCGGGACATGTTACCAAAATGGCCAAAACCGTCCAAAAAACACTCTAAATGCCTTGGAAAGGTTGGGGCACCGAAATGGGATTTATAGGCTTCGTATTTTATTTTATTTTTTTGTTGGGTTGCTCTTTTAATAGGTTGCAGCAGTGAGCCGGGCTGACGTGTATTACTCAAAACTCAAAGTGTAAACAATCCCTGGATAGGGGCGTTAATTGAAGATTCCTTCCTTCTAAATTCTAATAGGGCAGTGTAGGTTTTGCCGTCAAGGTCTAGCTTAGTTGAGTGTGGGGTGGACCCGAAATGACGACGTGGAATACGAACCAGGTTAGGCTAGCAAGTTGATGGCAGATGTAAAGCAACGGAATTGAGCTGGACCAGCGGGCTTTATGTTTAATAGCCGTTCAATCCAGGGTATCTCTGTGATGGAGACGAAGGGTCCAAATCCCACGCCAAACGAGGGGGTAGGGGGACATTACAACTGGATAGCAAGCCCGTGGCCGTGCCAGATTATTATGAGAGAAGAACTGATGGGTGACAGTAGCCAGGTGGTCCGGCCTCTCGCAGTTCAAGTGGGAAGAGTGTTTCACGAATCCGACCAAACAAATCCCACACGTCACGGAGAGCCTGTCACCAATCCCAGACGTAAGTAACAGATCAGATAAGAAATGAGCGACGATCTGGTGCGTGTAGCGAATAGGAAACGGAAATTCCTGATCTGGGCAGGCAGCAAAATCCCTAGAAATTAAAAAAAAAAATGAACTCCAGCGATGCCTACAGGGGGAGAACAAGACAAGACTAAGCAGACATTACCTACCAACGGGTGTAGTTGGAGGAGGATTCAACAGCTTCCAGTGGCGATGATTCTTGCTTGCTCTTTGACGGACGGTGATCAATTGATGTTCTACTTTGATGCCCAAATTGGTGGAACAGGAATTAACGAAATCAAAGCTTAAATAGTACCCACTCCCCTTTTTCTATAACGAAATCAATCAAAGCTTATAGAATCTTGTAAAGGCTCTAAAACCGTTTTTTCTAATTTCTGGATAAAATAATATCTTCCCTTTTCAACTGATGAGTACAAAATAATATTTTTCTTCAACACAAATATTCTGCATTTGCAGAAAGATTTCAAAGGAGAATAGAGGGCAACTATTCTATGTAACGAAAATATGTGTCTTATTAATTAATAAATTAAATAAATAGAAAATACGTTATGTGATACTGTACTGCTACAATTTTTCAACTTTTTTTTTTTTGTCTTATATAAATAATTATTAAACGTAGTTTTAAAATTAAAAAGATTCGCACAATTCACGAGAAAACAAGCAGATGCGTACAGTACGTAGAGCACGAGGAATGAAGATGATGATCAAACAGTCGATTCCACAAGCGATCAAATGAACAGCTTCTTCTTCTTCATCTTCTTCTTCACAAATTAGATTATCAAATTGTTGAGAGTTAAGATGAGTGAACGAAATACCTTAGTAAAGATGCCAACGCCGCACTCCATGAGGAGTTTGGCCACGAAGAGATCATCCGCCAACAACCGCTCCTTGAAGCCGCCAAACTGAAGCAGCCACCGCAGCAGCGGCGACTTCTCCAGCTCGAAGTACCTCGAAGCGATGGAAGCCGGAATTCTACCGGACTCGATCGCCGCCGCCAAGTCCTTGGGAATGCCGTCCAGCAATCGCCCTCCCTTCCTCACTTCCTCCTCCACCGCCAATGCCAAAATCGCCTCCTTCTTCCGCTTTCCCTCCGATTCATCGCCTCCTTCTCCGCCGCCGTCTCCTCCTCCTCCTCCCCCTGCCCCCGAACCACTCCCGCTTCCGCCGTAAAACACCAGCACCGGCCGTTTCTGGTACTGGTAGGAGAGACTGGCGCCGGCGCCGGCTTGAATACTAACGTGAAGCTGAACTGCTATTGGCGATGGTTGCGTGTGCGATGAACGGTTAAGATTCAGTTTTTCAAAGCCTTGGGAGAGACCGGAGGGCTTGCAACCGGCGCCGGCGGCGGCCCACATCTCTCTCTCTCTCTCTCTCTCGATACTTACGAGCGTGCTTACAACAAACGCCGAGTGGGAAGCTGCGTGTGGCAGAAAAACATGTCGTTACGCAACAAAAATATAAGATAAGATTAAATTGTTTAATCATAAGGATATAATGATATGTAATTCAATATATTTAAATGTAATGGGTTGACAATATATATATATATATAGCTGATTGTATTATTATATATATGCCCTACACACATAAAGTTTCTGTTACGGTGGATGAGATCGATTATTCGATTAGACATTTTATGCGTCCAACCTTTCACTCATCTTAAATTAAGTTAATTAACAAACTAAACAACATAAAATCCGCTAATTATTTATTATATAACATACGAGTTTAGTATTGTTGAGGGGTAAATTTGTCAATTCTTCTATTTTTTATCTCTTGGGATAATTATTCTTGCGCGACCCCTTATGTTAGTGCCCTCGATTATGTCAAGGGTGGTAAATGACAAATTAAGCCTTTGACTCTTGCGTAGAGTGAAAATCGAAATCGTAACTCACCAAATTAATATTAACATAGTGCTCATCCAACCACTCGACCTGTATTTGGGGAACATATTTTTTTATTTTTTAACAGACAAATGAATGTATTTTAATATTTATTGTCGCCATCACTAAATTTTGATTTTTGTTATAATTTAGTTGTTCTTATGATTTTTTTATCTAATTTTATTAACAATAACTAGTATACTATGTGTTGTTATGATTTTCAGATTTTGGATCGAAAACAAATCACAATCAAACCATCAATCACATATACAAATACAAATTTTAATGTGAAAAAATTAAATAGAGAAAAATCACAAGCAGAAAAAATAAAATATCACCAAGCTAATATCTATACAACAAAAGTGATATTGTCACTATTAAAATATCACTAAGATGATATTGATGCACTAATTCTAGGGTATTGTGCACCAATTTATAGAGTTAAAATTTATTTGTAGATGTAAATAGAAAATTATATCTTGATTAGAAGATAAGCAAAAAAAATAAATCTTTAATTAAGATAAATCTTTATCACAATCGAATTTGACGTCCTGATCATAGTTAAATTTGAAATCCTAATCACGATAAAATTAGAAATTCCAATCACAATCAAATTTAAATTTTGGGTCGCAATTATAAAAAACTCTACATTAACATGAAATTCAAATATAGAATTATTTATCACTATTTCTTTCAATAAAATCACAAAGAATTAATTTCCCTGATGAATACCAACCAAATTTGCACCATGGAAAACACCAACCAAATCTACATAGCATTTGTTATAGTAGATATCTTCATCCACATTTAAAGTATAGACAACAAGATCAACCTTAATATATTTTTACTAACTTTAGGAGGCGTTTGGTACATGAGAAATTTTAAGATTCCTGTGAATGTTAGGTTGAGAATCTATATTCTCATGTTTGGTACAATTTTTTCATAAAAAATATTATGGAAAATAAGATTTTCGGAAATGATTTTTAAACAACTTTTCCACAAAAAGATTTCCATTAAAGGGGTGGGAAATCCAAATTTTCCATGAACTTGAGAATGTTTTTAACAAAGAAAAAAAGTAAAACATCATTTACCCTTTTATAATCCCGTACAAACATATTATATATATGTAATATATTTATTATATTATATATTTATAATATATAAATATGTATTAATACCCCATACAAACATATTTTATATATATTATAATATATTTATATTATTTATTATAAAATATTATATATATATTAAAGTAGATATTCATATAAATATATATACATAATATGAAAAAATAATATTTTTTTTACTTCCTAAAGATGTTGTGAGTCCCAATATTTTATATAATAGAAGGAATTTATCATTTTTAAACAAAAAATCAAATAATGGTAATTTTGGAAAAAGAACATAAATTCACAAGAATGTTATATTTAAACTAAACATAAGAATGTAAGATTTCCAAAAAAGAATATTCAACATTCTTGTGAATGAATGTTAAACCTAACTAAATAGAATTGCATAAATGCTGTGAATAAAAAAATTTCAAGAGCATTCACAAGAATCATGAATTCTAGGAATTTAAAAACTTCTCTCGTACCAAACACCCCCCTAATAACTCTACATTCACTAATGTAAATCCACTTTAATAACTCCAGTTTCATTTAAATCCATCAGTAGCAAAATTACATGCATTTTAACTTGTCATAATCAAAATCAAATATTTTAATCCAACGATGGAATATTAGACTTCAAGATAGTCATTACAAATATCAAATAACTCCAAATAATCTCAAATAATTGATAAATAAAACCTTAACAAATCAAAATAGTAGACCTAGGCAACATATTTGGATTGGACAGATGTGGTGGGTTGAATCTAGTTTGATGAGTCAGATCTCCACTGATCAGATCTGAAATGAGTCAGACCTTGATGAGTCAAGTCTAGATCAAATCTGGGTAAAGTTCACAACAACTTAACTATCTATAGATGTGTACATGAAATTATATCCTAATCAGAAAATGAGTTAAGAAAATAAATTTTTAATTAAGGTATATCCCAATCACAATTAATTTTGACATTATAATCATAGTCAAATTTAATTAGAAATTTTAATTATATTTAAATTTAAATTTTGAATCACAATTATAACATACATTTATGTAAACCTTATAATGTGGCACCAACTGAAATTACTAGAATACTCCTACGCGCTAATAGTCTCACTTGCCACGTGGATCACCTGAAAGACTGACACGTGGCCAGTCAACACTCCAGAGCGGAGCCCGAGAAATCCGGGCCGAACTGCAAGACCCATTCCAACTTGATCGGGACCCTCGGAGTTGTGCCCGCTCATCTCGGATACCCCAAAACGGGCTTGCCTATAAAAGACAAGGACTCTCGCCAGGTATACACAAGCTCTACAGCTCTCTCATTTACTTATACTTGCATTTACTCTACTGATTTGAGCGTCGGAGTCCACCCCAGGGGATCCTAGCCCCGACCTTCCATTGTCTTGCAGGTTCTACACCCGAGGTCCGACATCACCAAGTTCGAGGTACCATTCCCGAGGTCCAGTCGCAGAGGTGACACATGGTGGTCGGTCCCAAAAACCATCATCACCTTAAAATCATTTGATTGTGTGTTTTATGTTAATGTTAACTTTAAATAATTTTGGGGTTTAGTGATTGTGGTGACAATGATCAAATATAAAATTCAAGCATTAGTAATTTACCCTATATTATTGAGGGGGGGAGAATCTATCAATTAGGAGTTGTGGTTTTAGCTTATATATAATAATAATACAAAACCACTATCTCACGCAAGATACGATTAACGTTTAATTGTATGAGTCAGCCCCAATAATATGACTCTCTCATTACATTACCACTCAAGAGATTAAGCAAACCCTTGCTAATAGAAGGAGATGATTTAGCAGAACATCGAATACATAAGACCAGTGGGGGCGTGGGTGGGTGGCGGCGGCGGGGGAGGGTGACGCAGGGAAGCATATTAGAGGGTGGTGCAGTCCATGGAGGAAGAGCACTAGCAATGGGAAATGGTCGGGGGGCATCATAAAGTGGCTGCTGCCGCCTGCCGGTTGGTTCGAATTTTTTTGGAAATGCTGGGGAGAGGGCTGACTAGGACAGAGAGAGAGAGAGAAGAGAGAAGGAAGCGACGACGACAAAAGAAAAGAGTGGGCTTGCATTGCAATTGCAGCAGCAGCAGCAGCAGCAGCATCCCACAGCACGTGACGTTGCTGGGGTTGGCTTCCAATTCAATTTTAAAGTGCAGGGGGTTAGGTGCAGCTATTTGCTAGTTCTAATAAATTAAGTTACATCACATTAAATGCAACCAAGCTATGGGATGACATAATTAAACCATCCACTGTTATTTGAACAATTCATTAGGAGGATATATAGCACTATATTATGTTGTATTTAAAAATTATTTGGGCAGATGCCAATCCCATTGACAGGGACTGGGGAATCGCCTGCACCAGTGGTCCACCCCTTCCCCCTCCATACACGTATAGGGTACATTAAAAATGGATTGAAGACAAAAGGGTGTTTGGTATCCTGGATTAGATTTAATTGGGGGCCAAGTGGGTTGTATACTTATACTAGGAACACTGGCTTCAGACAAGGACAACAACACAGTGTCCTTGTTGTATTCTATGCCCACCCATCGTTTCCCTTTTGTATGTGACCCCGACACTGTGGGCTTTACTGAATCCAAAGCTATCCAAGTCTAGTAAAATGGGCATTAGACTTTCAGTATGGTTCTTGGGATGATCCTATTTTGTGAGGGTTTTAATACCCCATATCTTGATTTTATTAGGAGAAATAAATTATGAAATATGCATTGAAAATATTAGAATTTGAATTAGCGATCCATCAAAATAACACGAACATATCACGACTCATTATTTGTCATTTAAGTTATGCAAAACTATTCTGTATGATTCTTGAATTATCACAATGCTCTTCTTTATTCACAATTAGTCTTTATGTCGAATAGCCATAGCTAGCTGGGATCATCGGCAAGAAAAGTGTCGAAAAAAAATAAGATGAAAAAAAAAAAGATTCAATTACAAGATAAGATATTTTTATATAGAAACTCTAAAAGAAAAAAATTGCGACTATCAAAATAACATAAAAAAATATCATTATATAGTAAAGTTTATAATTATAAAACTCAATATTTTATCTTTAAACTTAAGTCCCAATTACACTCAATTTCTATATTTCACTAGTCTCTCACAAGTGATTTGCACTTTGAATAACAAGTCAAATATTCTATTTATAGATTAGTTTCCTTGTTTACTAAAGTTAAGATTTTTTTACCTAACAATAATTAACAAGTGACTAGTAAATAGGATTTCACACTAAATATGGAACCAATATTAGGAATATGAAATAATTTTTTAGACTAATTAAAATTTCTCTTTGAAAATCCTAACAAAAAAGATCACTGGTGATGAAATAGAAGAACCAAAAATGACAACTAGCTAGTTGGGAGGGAAAAGGAGAAGTTAGGTAGAAAATGGGTTGGGGGATGACCAATGTAATGTACATATCACTATTCTCACTCTTATCAATTTTTTGAAATTAATTTTTAAAATATTAAAAAAAAAGGGTCATTTCTGTAATTTTGAAAACATTTTGGGACCTTTTATAATATTAAAAAAAAATCAAAAATGCATTTTGAATAAAGAAGTTAAAGACTGAAAAAATTCCATCTCTACGCCTACCGCATGTCTCAGCCATTGTTGTGATTGTAGGGGTATGCAATCGATTATAACTGGACTGAACTGACTGAAAATCATAAACCGAACTGAACCAACAGAAAATCATGAAGTGAATTGAACTGACCGAAAATCATGAATCGAACCATATGTAATAACCAAAGTAAACCGACCGATTAACCCAACAAATCGAACTAATCGAAACCATGATAACTGAATTGAACTGAAAATCGAACTGGAACACAAAATAACCAAGAGACCGAACATTAGTTCGGCCTTCTGTTGCCACCGACCACCTAGCCGGCTGATGATTTCGATGATTGGGACTAATCATCGAATTCTCCCAACCACGGTGACTGACATACCCAAAAACCAAAAGCATCCAATAGTTGTATTTTAGTAAATCTAGTTTTCAAACTTTCAATGTAAAAGAAAAGTACTTGAAAAACTTATCGAAAAACCATTGGTGTCGTCTTCGTCTTTGGCCTTTATCTTTGTCTTCACTATCGGCGACGGCGAAGAATGGTGGAGGGAGAGAGAAAGGACGAAGAGATGAGGTAGTGCCACTGGCCAGTGCCTGATCTACGAAGCCTTGAAGAGCCTTCGTTTTCTTCTTCACATTCGATGACAATGAGGGATGGTGGAGGGAGAGATAAGGGAAAAAGAGATAAGACAGTGCCGCCGACCAATGCCTGAAGACTCGAAGAGAAGGGAGGATGAAATGGTGTGTGTAAGAGAAAGAGAGAGATAGAAACGATGAGAAGACAATAGACAAACATCATGAGGTGTCGTTTTAGCGTAGGGGGTTGCACGGTTCAGTTCAGTATGGAGTGTTATTGCTATATGGTTCGGTTAGGTTACCGAATTGGATAACCAATTTTTAAGGAAAAAGATAACCGAACCAAATAGTTCTTTTTGAAAAACTGAATCGAACCGACCGAATTTATCGATTCGGCTCAATTAGTTCGGTTTATCCGAACTTTTGCTCACCCCTACCTACTTGCAACGGCTTCCACACTGTCTTGCTCCAAATAGCCTACCTGTGCCTTTGGTCTTCCCTACTGCCTTGTGACTTCTTGGCTTCTTTCGTTTTCTTCCTGTGTTGCACGACCATTTTGCTTTTATAATTCTTTTTCTACCTTTATTTTTTTTCTCTATATCTTACAATTTATTCTTCTTTTAATATTAATATTCAATTAATTTTAAGATTTATATTATTAATTAATTTATAATTTATTTTTTTAAAAGCCCAATTAATTACATTTGTGCCCTTTACTCTTTCCGTACATAAACAAATTTAAATTCTATAAATTCTATGTAAATTTACACTTTAAATAGAAAAAATAACACCAATTTAAGATTGATAAAAATGTCAATGAAACCATAAAAAAAGAAAATAATAAAGTGGAAGAACTTTTATAAATTGTATTATGTTTAATTATTTTTTTTAATTAATAAGTCATGATTCATGGATAATTATTAGAACTTATATTTATATTTGTTTGAATATATTGTGAAATTTATATTTAGTTTTAGATTAAATAACTATTTTTTTTATAATTTTTTATATTTAAAATTATATTTACAAAAAAGAATTCTATATTTTTTTATTTACATGTTTTTCAATATTTCAGTTTCTTATTTTTTTTAAAAAAATCAGTTTTCTAATTTTTGTTTCCTATTGTATCCATTTTTTATTTTTGTTTCCATGCAAGCTAGATTACTTTACTTTTCAATCAAATTAATAATAAAAAGATATTGAATTTAGCCTAATTTAACTCGATTTAATGAAGTTTTCAATAATATTTTGCACTTTATAAGTATTGTTTTTATAATTGTATTTATTTCTTCTTATAATATTTTTTCTAAGGAGTGTGCAAGCAGTCGGTTCGGTTATCAAATCGATCGAAATCTACTAACCGATTAAATCAAATCGAGAAGCCAAACTAAACATAATCAATTAATTAACCCATAAATCGAACTAATTAATAATCGAAAAACGAAATTCAAACCGTATAAACTAAACTAAATCGATTAAATCGAAGAAACGCAAAAAAATTGAACAAATCAAAGTAATTGATAGAAAACACATATAACTGAAGAAAACGATATTATTTTATAAGCATCAAAACAATATCATTTTAAAATTCGATCGGTTCTTCCAACTAAAAAATTGAACAAAAAAAACAAAACTTTTGAGCAAAATTGAAGAAAATCAAAGTAACTGATAGAAAACACATATAACTGAAAAAAACGACATTATTTTATAAACATCAAAACAATATCATTTTAAAATTCGATTGGTTCTTCCAACCAAAAAATCGAACTAAAAAACCAAACTTTTGAGAAAAATTAATGAAACCGAATTGATGCAAAAAAAAAAAAAACCAAATTAACAAGTTCGGTGAATTTAATTCGATTAATTTGAGTAAACCAAACTTTGACTCTCCCCTACTTTCACTAATGAAAATAGTACTTTTCTTCACACTTGCAACCTAGAGCTCAAGAACCTGGCCCGGCCCATGGGCTGGGCTGTTCTGGCCCAAGCACCTTAGGGCCTTGCCTAGCCCTCTGTCGGCCTCATAATTATATAATTCTTAGCTATATAATTATGAATAAATACATTTTAGTATGGTTTAAGATATACATTGTTTTACTATATTATTCATAATTTTATATTTAATAATTTGTAAATTATAAATTTGTTTATACTTTATAACTTTTGATTTCTTAATATTTTGAGATAATAAAAATAATTTAAGATATTATTCAAACAAAAATTATATCATGTAATTAATCTTCACATGATGTTTCAATAAAAATGTACATTTCTATTGTATTATTTAATAAAAATATTTTGTTGTATTTTTCTTTTCAAATGAATTGAAAGTGACAAGCCTACAAGCAAGACTTGGCAAGGCCCAACCTTTCCATTTCACTCGAACAACTTGTTTTATATGTCTAGTTATTAGTAGAATAAATTAAGATTCAATACATATAGAGACTTTTCAACAATTAAAGACATAATATTTGATTATTGAAATGTAAAATATGAATATTCGGTATTTCAAATATTAAAAATTATTATTTTAAATTTTTATTGTAATTGAGAGTAAATAGAGTTATTATCTGTGTTACGTAGAATATCATGTCACATAAAAAAAATCTACGTCAAATGACACATTAAATTAAGCTTAATACATAAATAAGACGTTTGGTTCTTAATAATATAAAAGAAGATCAAATTTGATAAAAAAAAAAAAAAAAAAAAACCTAAATTTTATAAAAAGACCTAAGAATTTCATTCAAAAGACCTAAATATTATAAAAGACCTAAGTCTTTTTATATAATTTTTAGGACTTCTTTTGAATAGTTTTAGGTCTTTTATGAAATTTTTAAGTCTTTTTATGAAATTTAGACCTTTTTTATTATTTTTGGGTATTTTAAAGAAATTTTAGGTTTTTTATGAAATTTAGGTCGTTTTTGAATATTTTTAGGTTTTTTTTATAAAATTTTATATTTTTAAATAAAATTTAGGTCTTTTTTATATATAAAATTTAGATAATTTTTGAATATTTTAGTTCTTTTTATGAAATTTAAGTTTTTTTTTAAACAAATTTGATTTTTTTTTATCAAGTACCAAATTGTTAATTTTTTTAATTATTGAAGGATCAATTATTATATTTATGTATTAAGATTAATTTGATATGTCTCGTTGATGCTACTTTTTTATGTAATATAACTTAACATTTTGAACTTTAAAGATCAAATTTTTTAATTATATAATAAAATTACACAATCTATTTAAAGTATTGGATAATTATTTAAAAAATCATATATTAATGACAAGGAGAAATGTATATAGTTTGGGGTGTGGATGTGAGGGGCTGATGGCTCTAAATGGGAGAGCTAAGGCCCTCTTGAGAAGATAGCGAATGCATGACTTGCTGTCTCTTTGAAGGAAACGACGGCGTTTTCCTGAACGATGCCCTCTTCCTGAGCCGATGCAGAGTGGTCTTCGTATAAAGTAGTCGGAACGCCGGCGAGGCTCTCTCCTTGAGCTTCAGAATGACGAAGAAGAGCAGCCTGTAACATACGAGAATCAGCACAACGGCGGCTAAATCCCACCATTTCGAATGCTCCAGCGAGACTCCCAGCACCGTGTTGATGATCACCTCGCCCTTCAGCTTCGGCTGTCCTGGCCGGGGCGGCTCGAACTCCAGCCCGATCATGTCGTTCTTGTACCCTCCCTGGAGACGAAACACGGAATTCAAAACGATAACCTGTGTCGTGTGTTGGTTTGAATAGTTTCTAAAACTTAATGTGTACCTGTAATGCCCATGCCATGTAATTGATATATGAAATCGGGTAGCGCCAAACCGGCTTGGGGAGATCGGGGAAGAACCGAAAGAACCCTGCCGTCATCATCATGATCCCCTGCATGGAAAGAGTGTTAGGATTTAAGACTTGGAGTTTAGAGTTAACAATTAAAGATTTAAGTTAAATGCAAGAAGAAGAGGAATTAATTAAGCTTCTACGTACGGTGATTCCGGCGCCGGTGATAAGTCCCATTAAGAAATTGGGAACCAGAGAAGCGACCACCATCATGCAGCTCTCCACGACGGCGATGGAGCTCAGAAGGTCGAGCCCGGAGTAGATGAAATGAGAGAAGCCAGGCCGTAATTTGACCATGTAGTAAATAATGCTTGTGTTGCTAAACGACATGAAAATCAAAAACGGCAAGGAGGAAAGGAAGTTGGAGAGAATGAACACGCCGACTCCGTAATGCCCATTGAGCCTCTCCAGGCGAAAGATCTGTTCAGATGGAAACACGTTAAACTCTAAATTCATCCTAGACGGATACATAGATAAATACAGAATGCATGCATGCATGCTTGGATCGATGTTTACCTTCATTTCTTCAATGAAGGACGGGAAGCCCCCGATGGACATGAAAATCATGTACCCCGATATGAATCCGCCACAGGAACCGCGAGCCAGAATGGCGTTGTAGTTGGTGCCGACGTCGAAAAAGACGGTACCAACACAAATGGATACGATTATATATGTGATTATCCGTAGCCAGTAGTATCCGATGTCTCTACTCATGTTGACGAATGATCGCTTTGTCAATGTCGAAAGTTGCCTCCACCATGTTGCCTGGCTTCCAGCTGCAGCTTCAGTTTCCATTAGACACCCTTCCTGCAACATTACATAAGTTCTTTAGGTTCATAATTTGTTGTCGGAAAAAGTAAACAAACAAACAAACAAACTATAAATGAAAAACGTATTGTTGGTTTAGTAGAAGCATCAGTTGAGTATGAAGTAAATAACCATGGCTGAGATTTCTTGAATCCTAGCTCTAGCTCTGGCTGCATCCGGGGACTTCTTGTATTTGTCAACCAGCTTGCGCTTCATCTCCATTGTTGCCGAATTAGTTGCCGCATGCCGACTGGGTGGTTCCTGTGAACAAGTTTGTTAAGTGGTATCAAAGCTAAGCGATGGAGACTAGGTATATATTGAGTCAAGGGAATTTCTATATATGTCGGACTTGGTCCACGGCCCCCACCTGTGGACCAAGCCAACAGGGGAGGGCCATTCACAAGTGGCAGAAGTCTATGATGCATAGAAACATCTCGGAAGCATTGTATCGGCGTTTATGAAACGTTTCATCTTTTGGAATGCTGAAAAATGTTTTTATAGCATTGTATTGGCCTTTCACAAATGCTTGTCCGGATGCCAAACAGAAGAAGTTTTTAAATATGCATGGCGTAGTATATGATAACTGAATATGGAGCTCAGAATAACAAATGGTTAAAAACATTTACAATCATCGTCATAAATGGAGCACAACTTTTAACAATAATGCATTCCATTGTGGAATTAAATCTATATCTCGGTGTGAGAGCACAAATCATGTACTCAACGGTCTTGGTGACATAACAACTTTGTTGTATAAATTTGTTGAAGGTTTTGAGAAAATGGTTAAGTAGTGGTGATCTCGTAAGAGAGTTGAAGACTTTGATGCGCAAACGATGTTCCATCATGTATAATAAAGGAGAGTCTTATGTTGAAGTAGGTAGGCTGCCAAAGTTGATACAAACAAAATGTATAGGATTTTTGAAAAAGAATATCTCAAATGGATGGGGGCAACAACTTTTGAGGAGAAGTTAATTCTTTATAATGTGTATATATATATTTATGAGATGGTGACTCATGGTAGGGAGGATATTGGGGCCGGTTAGTACATTGCATCTTAATTGTGATACCATAGAAGTAAATTATAGTTGTAAAAGTTCCATGCATGGGTATTCTTTGCTCAAATGCATTAAAGGCATTTGTCGATCGAAATGTCAAATCATATTCTTGAAAGATATATAATGATGCGATAGATGAAGGATGTTAGAAGAAGAGTCCATACGGTGGACATGGGTCAATGTGAATAAAGTGGGGTGTTGGAGTTACATGCTAGCTGTTTACGATAATTTGGTAATGAGGATTGCTTATGATTTGGTTTCACGTGCCCAGTAAGTTGAAAGGATAACATGTAATGTGTTAGGGGCACTTTAGGATGGGCATGTGAAATCAGAGGAGTATTTAATTAGTTGCCTTAAACTTCAAGTATGGGTTGAATAGAGGAACGCGATTGGAACTTGTGGTGAACGGAGAGGGAACTCATGGTCGGAGAGATGGTGATCGGACCTCGTGGTTGGTGAGGGGTGAATGGGGGGAAGGAAAGTTCTGCAAAAGAGAGATGATGATTAAAGAGAGATATGAGGAGAGACGATGGCCGGAGAGATGGAGAGGCAGTGAACGGAGAGAGATCGATTAGAGGAGACTCTCGCTGTCAGAGAAAGGGAGCCAAGGAGACGAGTTGAGGACAATGAGGAGTCACGAATTTTTTAAATTCTTTTATAATTATAAAAATTTAAATTTCTTTTAAATTAATTTTTCTACCACTTATGTCATATGTGACGGCATGAACTCCAATCAGGCTTCATCCAGGATGAGGCAATAGGGCTTCATTGCGAGACGGCGACAATGAGGTGACAACGGATAGGCGAGGCGGCTATTGGGAAGGGGAGAGAGAGGAGGCGGACATAGAAGGGAAATTGAAGCATTTTCCCTAGATGAGGGCAATTTTATCATTTTGGCACCTTCGATCAACCCGTGCGTCAAAAAGCAAAGTAGCATTTTCCATTGCCTTGAATCAATGCAGGCTAAGAAGTGCTTTTAGAGCGACTAGTCATCGTATTGAGATGTGCGTTTTAATTTGGTGTGCTTCAATAGAAAGAAATTGAAGGAGGAGAGACGAACCCAATAATAATTGTGACCTTTAGATACGCAAACATACCGTCATTCTACCAGACTCCATAAGAGCGGCAGTGATGTTGTCGAAATCCGAGTTTATGCAGCGAAGGAAATGGTCGGAAGGGCTTCTCCTCTTGGGACATGGATATCCAGCATCAGCGAAGAACTGCAACAACAATAAACAATCAAATAATTTGCAAATTCTCTAAAGAAAATTCATCCATTCGATCAGTTCACGTTTAAGATCATCGTACGAACCTCCGTGGCAGACTTAGCTTCTCCGAAGTAAACCGTTTCTCCCCCAGAGATCAAGCAAAGGTCGTCGAACAGAGCGAAGACCTCGCTGCCCGGCTGGTGAACGGAAGCGATGACCGTCCGGCCGTAACGGGCGACGTTCCGCAGAATCTGGGCCACGAAAAACGCGGCGGCACTGTCGAGCCCGGTGGTGGGCTCGTCGAGAAACAGGAGGCGTGGCCGCATCAGGATTTGCAGCGCGATGCTGAGCCGCTTCTTCTCCCCGCCGCTGATGCCTCTCAGATGCCAGTTTCCGATCAGGGTATCGGCGCATTCGAGAAGACCCATCTCCTGGATCGTTCCCTCGACGGTTTCGTTTACCTCTTCTCGACTCATGCCGGCCGGCAGCCGCAGGCGAGCCGAGTATGCGATGGTTTCTCTTACTGTCAGCGTTCCCAGCAATTCATCCTCTTGAGTAACATAAGCCTGCATTGGCTCCAAAACACAAGTGAATTTAAAATTTTAAAATTACTTTTTTACCCTTTATCTTAGGGGCTAAGCATCTATTCATCTCACCAAGTAATGTAACAATATACTTATTTTCACTTTATTCTCTAATCCTTATTATTATTTTTAGATAAAATATATTTATTACTTATTATTTTTATATTTAAATATCTTTATTAATTAATACTAAAATAAATATATTTGAAAAAAAAATATGCTTAATACTCATGCAATTTGGTCAAAAATAGGTCGTCTCAAAATAATAATAATAACTACTTAATATTATTTTTGACAAGATATACTTATTATGTTTTATTTTTAATCTAAAATAATTTTATTTATAAATAAAATATTTCAAAATATAATACATTTATCATCAACTAATATGGTGTAAATCTTGTTTAAAATAAGATGATACTTATTACATTTTTTAACAAAAGGAACTTGTTGACATTGTTCAAAGGATAACTAAAAGATTATACTCACAAATAATTCTCATAAATTAAGGTGACGCATATAAAGTTTATAATTTTAGATAAAAATATTATGAACTATTATTAACTTTGAGTAAAATTATTATAAATTTTATTAATTTATTAAGTTAGTTTGTCAACTTTGTTTGTGTGGGTACGACATTTTGAAAAGGACAATATATACATGTTAAGGCACAATAAGTGTCTCTTATTTTCAGATAATATACTTTTATTATATCTTATTTTTAGGATTCCAACAATTTGATTTTGGTTGATAAAAAATATAAAAGTTGTGCATATTATGTATTGTATATGGAGGAAGATGCAATGAATTATACTTACAGCCACCCCGTAGTCCAGCCTCTTCTTCCTTCCATTGAGAAGAACATTGCCAGTCATGATGACCTTTCCCGAGAGCCTCCCTGTTCACAGTTAAGTGTAAGCCCACCAGTCCTCCTCCATTTAATTAACTATTTTCCACCATCCTCATTGATGCATCATTTATTATCTTCACCAACACACCAATTACAGTATTTATTTTCACCCTTCACCTCACCATCGCCAATTGTAAGTTCATAAAATATTTTAAAACTTGTAATAGCAACGTAACCCTGGATGGAATAAAAGCCTGGGTGATCGATCATGTTTAAAGCACATCGAGTTTCATGAATATTTCTCATTAAGTCATTGATCATGATATCGGGTATTGGGAAAGGAGAAAGAACTAATTAATAATG
Source organism: Diospyros lotus (assembly GCF_014633365.1). Lineage (NCBI taxonomy): Eukaryota > Viridiplantae > Streptophyta > Magnoliopsida > Ericales > Ebenaceae > Diospyros > Diospyros lotus. The sequence continues at coordinate 23,815,242 of NC_068338.1, read as the reverse complement.
CACCATCCCAGAAACATTTTCCATGAGATTTTCTCTCTGCAGCAGGAAAAAAAGCAAAAGGGTTGAAGAGAGGATAAGTTACAGAGTACGTATATAACATGGGTTATGGGGAGCCATTTGGAGAGGGTAGCCTACATTCATAGGATGACAAATTTAAGGGTGAACAGGAAATGTCTACTAGTTCAAGGACATATATGCCATTCCACTCATCTGAAGTCCATTTTTACCTCCCATCTCACATTGTTGATCTCAAGCAGCTGGCAGAGGAATATAAATATATATATGTATATATATTATATACAACATGGGTAGGTTCATGGGAGCAGATATGCTGAATTTATTACAGTTTACTTTAATTCAGATCTATCAAAAGGTGTATAGGTAATGTCATGTAGAGAAGTGAGGTGTTATGCACGATTTATGTTATAAAATGAAGAGTTTTAAGTGAAAATTAATTAAATATGCTTGAAAGTTATAATATAACTTTCATTTATTTATCTTTTAAACAAAATAAGATTTGGGGGTGATGTTAAATAAGACATGATTGTTAAAAAAATAAGAGATTCTAAATAAACATTCATTTTAGTACCCGTGATCGTTATAATTATATAATTTGTAATTATTTGTTTTAAGTAAAATTTTAAACATAATAAGCTAAATGCAATGATAAATAAAGTGTTTAAATATGGTGTTTGCTTATATAATAAAATAGATCAAACAAAATTTTAAATAATAATACTATACTTGATATAATGGTAAATAAGATAGTTATAAATTAATTATTATAAAGATTATAAATTCAATTTTTTTAACAAAGAAAATTAAAAAATATGGTAATTAAAAAAAAACTAGAACGAATTCATATAATCAATCCTAATTAATTAAATTAAGACTTATATATATATATATATATATATTCCTTTTCCATGGTCTACGTTACTTTCCAAAATGGGAATGCTTGCATTTGTCAATACCATTAATAGGGAGTAGGGAAAAGAGAGTACATTTCAAGAATATGAAATTACTAATTAATCCTTGCATCCAACCAAAATGGTTTTACTAAAACAAGACCCATTTTTGTATTCATATAAATTAGATAGAGTCCATTTACTATTTAGTGATTAATTGTGGACTAAATTAATCAAAACTCAACACGTCAATACCCTAGTTTGTAAGAAGTATTTTTAATAAATAAACCTTTTAATATATACCCAAATAAATGAACAAATTTTTGACTAAGTAGCCTATAATATATGATATGCAAAAGAGTAATATTTTCATAAATATATATGATATGGGTTTTGTGTTGGCTTGTTGGGGAAGAGGTTGGTTTAGGTGTTGGGAGTCTTGGGACTTAGGATTGCTGCTGTGGGAGAATCTTCTGGCTTCTGGGTTTGGTGTGGAATGGTGTGGGAGGTGTTTCTCTCGAGTTCTTGCTCTTTGTTTATTTAATAACATTTCTAACCTTTATTTGTATATAATTATCAAAAAATATAAGGGTTGTGAATTTTTGCATTTCATAATATCATCTCTCTTCTGTAAATGCAACAAAATTTTATGTAACTTAATAGAAAAAAACCCACAAAATTGTAATTTGATTAGTAATATATGGTAGTCCTCCCTTCAAACTGAGAAGAGTATTTGGAGAGAGAGAGAGAGAGAGAGAGAGAGAGAGAACCTGCTAAAGAGTTGAGAAGAGTGGACTTGCCGGAACCAGAAGGACCCATGATAGCCATGATCCTCCCAGGTTGAGCATACCCAGTAACCCCATTGAGCAGCCTCTTCGTGGGTCTATTCCCAAAGGGTGGGAGCAGCACCGTCAGATCCTCCCAAGCCAAGAACATCATCACCGCTCCTCCACCGCCACCGCTCCTTGATCCCTTCTCCAGATCCATCACCCCACCACCCCCACCATCACCATCACCACCACTCCCACCATCATCACCACCACCACCACCACTACCAACCCCCCTCTCATCATCATCACAATTTGCTAACCCTATCTCCATTTTCCCAGTCCTGCTTGCTTGCTAGCTCTGCAGTTTCAGGCACTATATAAAACGTTCCCAGTATTTATCGTTGGCCAGAGAGCACGGTTGAGAGGACACCTTTTTGATTTGGGTGATAAACTGTAAGTTTCACAAGCAGTAACTATTTTCACCAAACCTGCTTAAATGTTGCCACCAACAGCAACCAATTAAGAGAGCAGCCTGAGCAAGCACAGCCCGACGGTGCTTTTTTGCATTTTAACTGCCCACCTAGATTGAGAGTAGGTCACCGTCACATCATTTGACAATGGTTAATGATAGAGCAGAGGCATTGCTAGGGTTACGTACAAAATTTATGGTAGAGCGTGGGATCGAGAGAACCCCCACATGACTATATATATTTGTTGATTGTGGTGGTCGGCCACGTATATGGCTAAAGTACATGCTCACATGCACCATGCTAAGTTTGAGATGTAAAATAAATATTTTAATTTCTCTACTTGTACCAATTTTTTATTTAAATATTTATATTATTTATTATATCAAACATGTAATATCCCAAAAAATTGAGAATAAATGATAATTATTTAAATCGGTGTTTGATGGTATTATTGAATATTTAGTAATGTAAGAGAAAGTAGTTATTTATGTGGCATCGAGAAAAATAAGGGAATTAAAGGTAATTAATTAAATTATTTAAGGATATTTATAAAAATAATAAAATAAATTATTTGAGAATATTTCTAGGAAATGTTAAATTATTTCATGGTAGGTGAAAATAATTATTTATTAGGTTAATTTAAAGAAAGATTGAAATAAAATGTTTTGGGTGTATTTCTGAAAGTTATAGGGTGAAAGTGTAATAAGAGGAAATGGAAATTCGGGCGTAAGTGCAATTAATGAAAATCTGGGGGTGTTGAACGCGATTTGCGAAAGTGGCCGCAAATCACTTTAAATTTAATTCGTGGTGTATATATGTTGAAGGTGAGCACGGGTGCGAGCGGTCGAGCGCGAGGCCGACCAGGACTGGACGCGGGTTCGATTTCTCGGGCGTGCGAGGCTGGGATTTTGCAGATTTTAATTAGCCAAGGGCCGAAACGACGTCGTTTCGGCCCAAGGCTGTGGCAAGCATGCGTGGCTGCTAGCGCGCCATGTGGCGCGCGCTGGGAGCCCCTCCCGCCTTAGCCACCAAGTCTTCTTTATTTTTGCTATTTAAGGTAGACATGGCCACGATTCATGAACCGCCGGTTCCAGTTCATGAACCGCCGGTTCCGGTTCAAGAAATCTTTGAACCTGAATCGAACCGCCCAAGGGCGGTTTGGGACGGTTCGGTTCCGGTTCCGGTTCGTGCCGGTTCTGTCAACGGTTTGGACCGGTTCGGTCAACGGTTTGAGCCGGTTCGGTCAACGGTTCCGGTTCCGGTTCAAACCGAATTTTTTTAATTTTTTTTAAATATTGTTGTATTCAATTTTGGATATGGTAACAAGTAATAAATAATTAACAATATAATTGAATAAATTGATAAATAACAAAATGAGAAGATTGAAGAAATTGAAATTGAAATATTAAATGAGAGACAAAATTGAGAGAATAATAGCTTGAGACTTGAGAGAGAGAGAGAGAGAGAGAGAGAGAGAAAGTGTGAAAAATGAGTGGGGGAGGGAGGGGTATATATAGATAGGAATTATAAAATTAAAAAAAAAATAAATAAAATTGGAATTGGACCGTTGGGGGGGTGCTGCACGGGGGGAGGGGGGGTTGTTCCGATTCCCCGGAACCGGAACCGGCGGTTCCGGTTCCCTGGAACCTTGAACCGGAATCGGATCGAATTTCGCCGGTTCAGTCCGGTTCCGGTTCGGCCGGTTCCGGGTCCGATTTCGGCCGGTCCGGTTCCGGTTCGAACCGCCGGTCCGGTTCAATTTTGGCCATGCCTAATTTAAGGCCAATTTTGGCCATTCTGAAGCCATGAAATTGAAGAAAAAATCAGAGGGAGAAGATGGTGCGCAGTCAGCAGTTGGGAAGGAAGAAAATTAAGAGATTTTGGGGATTTATCGGTCTTTAAATTACTCAGGTAAGTGAATAAAATTAGGATAAATATTATATGTTTAAATTATAAGTTTTATACGGTTAGATTATATAGTTTACGCGGTTAGAATTAATTAATTTAGGTCACGGTTGTATTACTTGTTAGGAAACGTTTTACTTCGCATTGGGAGCACAAGAGAGGTTGAAATCAGCCGTTTTCAGGTAAGCTCCTAACCCTCTACTCATATTCTTTATTTCCCGTGAAAGTTTTCGTAGTTTCTCATATGTTATTCCCTCTCTCACCGTGACTCGGTTCCACGCACTAATAATGATAATCCACGTGGTAACCACCATATGACTTATATTTTATTAATGAGTTTATTGTTAATGGTTTGAGTTAAACAGTGATATTATGGTGTCGTTCATTTCGACCGTCACGGAGCCTTGTATCGCTCCGCTTCCCTTAGGAATGACGCCGAACCCATTAGGGGCTAGGTTCTTAGAAAAGTTGATTGTGGTTTAATAGGGTTGTGTTAATAATTTATTATGAATATGGAGATAACTTCCTATGTATGAGAAGAGATGAGAATAAGAATGATATAATGGAGTTTATGGTTTCATGGAGAAAGTTTGTGAAGTGATAAGCTTAAAGTGACAAAGTTTAGTGTTATCGTTATGTGTGTCTTAAGGGTATGGGGTACAAAACCACTGACTATCGACCGTATGTCGTGGCAGTTGATGGCTGGATGTATGAGCGCCAGTCATCGGCTGTTACGATAAGCGCTAGACGGGCCAGAAGAGCTAGTACTGCCAGATTCTCGCCTTGGTTTATGCATATCATGATGTGTGTGCTACATAGAGCTTGGGTTGCATTCACTGTTGGGACATGCTTTGTGTGTGACGGGGTGTGTGAGCATTTGCATGACCCGGTCGGTCCAAGAGCCAACTTGGGTTCCATAGATGAGCCGGTGCATTTAGAGCATATTGCATGTGTGTATTCCTATGTGGGCGTAGCATGGCCTGATGCTTGGTTTATGTGGGTCTTGTCATCACGTTTATGCTACAAAAGCCATTGCATTTCCTATTTGTTGCACTGCATAGTGAGAATGTGCGATTTTAAGTGTTGAGTATGGGTGGTGGACGTGGCCACGGTAAAACTTTAGGGTGAGATCCACGGCGACGTGGTCCACAACGTGGCCGCGGTAAGACCTTAAGGTGAGACCCACAGCGGCGTGGTCCATGATAAGACCTTGGGGTGAGACCCACAGTGACATAAAGATCTTGGGGTGAGACCTACGACAACAATAAGACCTTAGGGTGAGACCCACGGCAACATAAAGATCTTGGGGTGAGACCCACGATAACAGATTATGATGTGAGCGATAGGAATAGATATGTAAAGGAAATGGTATGGAGGTAGCTTATAAAAGACTACTAACAGGTTTGTGTGTTGGACTTGGGTGCCAGTGTGTGTTTTATGTGGGCCCCAATGATCGTGTATGTGAAATTTATTATATGTTTATGCATCAAGAAGTAATGCAGGTATTGGGCATGGCAGACATGACGTTGCATTGGCATGAATTGCATGGAGTGTTATGGGAAGAGTCTTGTATGTACCTTTCAGCCTTTCTTTCTAGAGCTTACTGAGTCTTGCGACTCACGTTTGATTTCCATCATTTCAGGTAAGAGAAACGCCTGAGATAGCAAGTATGTTCAACGGGGTTTGGATCCAGGCTGTCATGTCAAGGTAGCAAGTGCAGAGCTCTCCCGAAACTAGATCCTGGATATCATCGTGCATTTGTTAAAGTTAATGTTTACGTTTTTTAGATTGTTGTATGTTATGTAAGCTTAAGTGGGCCCAAGTGATGAATGGTTTTGTAAAGACGATTATGAGATGTTATAATTAAAGAAAGATTATAATTTAAATAAGAGTTGTGTATGAGGTGTAGTTGTGTTATTGTTCGATATCATTTTAATAATGATCCTCTCACGGATCCTCTATCCGCGGTAGGGGCTCCGGGAGGCGGACCGTTACAAAACACATATCTAAATTTACATTTTCAAATCAATTGACTTATATTTAACTTAAATCCTAAACTTATAATTTTAAGTTAATTGTATCTTTAAATTTTTTATTATTTTAATTAAATTCTTAAATTTACTGTTCTCAACAAATTTCTCAAATATAAAATTAACTCAAAATTGTATAGTTCAGTAATGTAATTAAACTAACAAAAAATTTAAATACCTAAAATAAAAAAACATACAAATTACAAGGACTAAAATATGTGTTTAGTCTCTAAATATAAATATACATACATATATACATATATATATGGTTTAACAAACATAATAATAGAAAAAAATAGTTTATATTTTTAAAATTTTAAAAATAACAATGAAGTTGTCTAATGTGACAAATCTTACTTTATTATAATTTACCTACCCTTATTTAATTCCACTTATTTTTTGTAATTTACAAAAATGCCCTTGTTTTTTTCTCCCTAATACTTCTCCGTTCTCTATTTTTTTTTTTTTTGGACAATGGTGGCGATAGTGAATCCATCCAAAATATTATTTCCTCGCAACATAATAACATGACGGTTCATAAACTTAGAACATTGACTTAATTAATTAAGACAACGAAGTAGCTAATAATGGTAAGTTTCACAAATTATAAAAGGCCAAAAATATATCCCTCAATAAATATTAAGATAGAGCAAAAGGAGTTGGAACATGATTTCTTCTTGTAATTACGTGTTCATACTAAGTCTAGTATACTTGAACAAGAATGCATTATTAGCTACATAACATCTAATTAGTTAAGGATGTTTATTTTAATTATGAGATTGTATAGGTATCCAACAAATTTAGTCACTTAGTGAAGGATGTTAATTTCCATGAATATATGCCAAACTTTGATTGAAAATTTGAGTTAATAAATGAATACTCAATAATGAATATTCGATACTAGCTAGATGATGAATATATATATGTGGGTGAAGGGTTAAATATATATTACCAAACGGGTATGAGCATTAGGAAAGAGATGTCTATATCCAATTTATTGTCATTAATTATGATCTTAGTGTGCCAATGTACGTACACGTTCTTAAAATAATATATCTTATATATAGAGAGAGAGAGTAGAAGTTCCATTGTAACACGCAAATAGCTAGCATATTGAATGTTATAAAATCAAGCATTTAAAAGGTGACATCCATGCCCTGATCTCATTCAATGTATGTACTTTAAATTAAAATTATCATTTGCCCCAATTTTTCTATTGGACCAAGGAGAGAATCCAAGAACACAAGAACAACACAAGGTCCAGCCCCCCTCCCCCAAAAGCAATTATACAATGAATAACACAAGGTAGCCGCCCCCGCCCCCATGGGGAAAGTATACTAATTAAGATAGAACTTGGTTGAGGAAAATTTTGAAGAGGCTACCAGAAAATCGTAGGGAAAAGAACAAACTAGCTAGGGTTAAAAATATAAACATCTAAAACTATAAGAGTACGTAAATAAGAACAAAAAGAAATACAAAGAGGATACAACAAATAGAAAATTCTTAATTAGGCTTCACCACATTGAAGAGGGAGCAAGATTCATTTGAAGCAAATGTAATAACAAATGTAAGCAACCCAAAAGCTTGCATCCCCCAAGCTAGCCTCAAGCCAAGGACGCCCAAAACGGCATCGTTTCATCTTAGGCGGTGATGTCTTCAGCGGTCGCCACGTGGCCTCCCACTAGTCGCTTATTTTGCTTCTGTTTTAAGCCCATTTCGGGCTGATTTTGCGTGCAGAACAGAAAGGAAATTGAGGAAAGAAATGAAGAAGAAGCAGTGCGCGCAAGGGCCAATTTTTGGAGAAAAATTAAAGATTAAACTATGTTTAATCGAGATTTAATTAATCAAATAAGTAAATAAATATATAATAATTATTTTGTATGGTTGAAATTTTATTTTGGGCCTAATTTTGTTAATTTTGGGAGTTATTCTATTTTACAACGTGTATTAATTTAGTGGTGTTCAAGCATGGAAACGCTGTAAATAGCTAAATTCAAACAAGTTCTCCTCTACCCTTGCGATCTCTTTCCATTTGGTGTCTTCCCTTAATTTGGTTCGATTTTGCGTATAAATTATATGAATTAAGAATGTTTTTGGGCATGATTTAATTTAAAATAAATATGGGATTTATTGGGATTTTATTTACGGTGTGCCTACGTGGGATTTTAGACGGCTAGATTTAATTAATGCGAGCCACGGGTTTTATTTAATCTCTATTAAACGTTTTACTTCGTAGCGAGAGTGCAAGAAATATAAGAAACCACCGTGTAAAGGCAAGCTCGTAACCCTCTCCTCGTGTTCTTTAATTCCCGTGAAAGACCCCGTGATTTCTCATATTTTATCATTTCTCTTACTCTAATTCGGCGTCTGGCATTATTTATTAAGGATTATTCATTGTTTAATTTAAATTAAATCCGAAACTTCTAGAGTTTTATTTGTTGTGAACCTACGGGGGTTTGTACCGCCCCCACTTCATTTGGGAATGATGCTGACCCAGCTTGGGGACTAGGTTTCTAGACGTGCGGGTTTATTTACAGTTTTTCTCGGATTTATTTATGGTTCGGTTAGAGCTATCGAGCAATAGAGCAGGGGTTGATTGTTGGTGATGTTGGGGTAAACTATTGTACGGCCCTGAAGTGGACCGTCGGGTGGACACTCCTAGTCACTGGCCGTTGACCGGTGCCGAGCACTGCTGACTAGCTCTACCAGTATGTGATTTATTGCACGTTTAGATTTATTATATTACTGTTCATGATTTGATATGCATATGGGCGCGGGTTGCATGTTGGGGTATTCATTTTTTGAGTATGCTTCGACACGGACAATCTAGTTTGATTAGGTTGCATTTGACACGGGCATATGCATCGCGTGTGGTTTATTATGTGGGCGGAGCATAGCCTGATACCTGGATGTATGGGCGCCGGTGTGTCACGTTGATGCTCACTATGCCATTGCATTATTATGTGCATTGCATGGTTACCAGTAGTTATTAGTTCTCGGACGGGAGTATCGTTCCGAGGGAGCCTCTGGCTCGGGTGTTAAGAGTACCGACATGGACGGGTGTCGGGAGTACCGACACGGACATACGGGTGGAGGGAGCACCAACCCGGGATGGCGCACGCAGGAATGCTGGAGGTATTTGTTACAATCCAGGGCAGCGACAGGTTGGTATGGAACTTGGGTGCCAGGTGTCATATGTGGCCCCAAGGACCGGTATGTATTTTTATTATGCTATGCTATTGTGTTGTAGCGTCTCATGGCTTGTGTGTGCTTGGGGGTTTATTTTGGGGAGAGATTTCGGGTTTTGTGTAGCCTTCACCCTTTCTTTTCTTATGCTTGCTAAGTCTCTCGACTTATCTTGTTTTTCCATCATTCCAGGTAATCGCAGCGTGGGTTATGGGCAAGAGAGTCAGCTTCTAGCGGCAGAGTCGGTATGGTGTACAGGGAGTCCCGTTGTAACAGTCCGCCTTCTCGGGCATGTTATGCCTTAGGAAATCTGGTCTATATATATATATTTGTTATTACATTATCCCGAAATTCCCTAAGACCGTATCTAGTGCTAGACGAGATATCTACACTAGAAAATAAATACAAACGGAAGCTGAATCGAACCTGCTCATAGCAATGCATATAATAATAACTGAACATGGCATTTATTACAAAGTTAACATATAAGCGTTTGACGATAATACAATGTACACAATTCTTAAACTATCCATATTACAATATAACATGGTACATTTACTCGCATCTTGACGTCTCGTGTCACTACTCATCACCAATCTCGGAATCATCTCTGCAAGTCCCAACTGGAACGTTGAATGTTCCAGGGGCGAACCCATGTTAGATGATGAACCATCTAAGTAAGGGTACATAATGCCATGTCATGAGTGTATGCAATGTTTTTCATCGTAGGTGTCAACTGCACCCCTTATGCTACCTACCATTTTTGCGGCCACCTCTTTCGAAGCCGGGGTGTATGGGCGCAGTCTTGGTAAGGCAACGGTGCTAGTTCGTACTTCCTACGGCCTCATATGCGTGTGATCAACAGTATCAACGTGTATTTATGCATTTCATAATCATGTCATTGATGCAGTCTACGTGTTGATTTCACATCATAGCATGCCAATATGATAAAAGCATTCTCGAAATTAACATTTATAACTGTACTAAGTTCAAAGCGGTATATTTACAATTAAGTTACCTCGAAAGACGTGTCAGTCTCGAAAATCGTGTCGAGCAGCTACTTCTCGCCCTCAAAGACTCCTAGACATTAAACTTATTTTTTTAGCATATCATTTTACTATTTTTTTTTTCATAATTTCCATAATTTCTCTTTATTTCTAAATCTTATTTCTTCAAGAATTGCATAAAAATTATCTAGTATTTCATAAAATCTAATTTATCTTCACTAATATCCCTTATATAATATTTCTATCATTATGGAATTTTCATGGAATTTTTCAACTTAAATTCCTATTTTTCCCTTATTTCCTAATAGCTAAATATATAACTATTACATAATAATTATCTAATCTTTCATTTTATTCAATTTCTCTTCACTAATATTTCTTAAATAATACTTCTAACATTTTGAAATTTCTTTGGAATTTTTCTGAATTAAAATCTTATTTTTCTTTATTTTCATAATAAAAAAATCTACTTAAATAATTAATAAATTTAGCATTTCCAGAAAATTCTTCACAAAATAAATCATAAACAACATTCCAGATTTAATAAATTTTTTGCAAAATTTTATCTCTTTTATTTTTTATTTTTCTTTTCTTTTCTTTTATTATTATTTCTTCTGGCAGGCGCATGTGGGCCACGCGCCTTCGCCTCACTTGTGGGCGCGTGCGCCCACGCGCTTGACCCCCCTCCCTCACGATCGTCTTCTCCGGCGGCCCTCCTCGCTGCCGGCCGACGATCCGACCTTGAATCTTAATTTTTCTCCTCCTATCCTCTAGATCTTGCTATTACGAACATAATGGAGCAACAATTAATAAAAAAAATGAGATCGAACTTACCTCGAATCGGCCGAATACCCCTCGGCTCCAGCGAGTAGCGCGTTTCCGGCGAAACTTCGATTGGCCTTCTCCTCTGCTCCGTTGGTCACCAAACTTAACAGAAACGTTGCCCACGAGACGAAGATCAAAACCCTACTCCCAAAACCTCTCAACACTGCCCCAATCGACTACTATTAGAAGACAACTTTCGGATGAAATGGGGTTGTCCAGGTGCGGCTATTTATAGCCCAAATCCGACGCAACTCGTCCTATCATGGACGATCATGCGTCCTAGAGGCCACTCCGACATCACTTCGGCCATTTAATGACCCTCCTACCCTGAGATCCGATCGCAGGCGCGACCATGCTTTGGCCGCGCGCTGCTCTGCAAAATCCGGATTTTCTGGATTTTTTTTTATATATATATATACATACATATATTACATATATACATACATACTAAATTATATACATACATGTATAGCTATATATGTACATACATATATACTAAATTATATACATACATGCTTTATACATATATACTTAAATATATATACATACAAAATCCCATGTAACCACTAAATAATTATTTATCTTAACATTCTATAATTTCTTTAGGGTCAGATGCTTATTTTATTTCTGGTATCATCCTATCTTAATTAAATAATTTAATTACATATCATATAACACAATTTAATTAAGTCAATATACTATTTATTTATAATGACTTAGGGTATTACACCCGTCAATCCCTGTTAACTCTGATGGTTGAGTAAGGTTTATTCTATCATTTTTACTGTGCCAGGTCCTTTTTCGAGTCTCGTGTATATTGGCACATGAGTCTGTGTTTATTTATTTCTCATGTGACCGCTGTGTTAGCAGGGTACCCATAGTGCATGCATGTGTTTTGCTTTGATTCCGCTGTCCTTATTTTCATATATGCATGGCAGGGTGGTTTCTGTTTTATGTTCATTCTTTTTCTCCTCCCATAAACACTCTCGTTCGAATAGTCCGGGTGATTAGGGATATCTGGACAGGGGTGCTTACAGAAGTAAACCAAGAAGATCCTCAATGGTCCAAATGGGGCTTGAGGTTACATTATTCTCATGATCAATTTGGAGGTGGCAAGTGATCACAAATCAGCGACAAGATCCCTTAATCTCATGGACAATTCTTTAATTTTAGTTGTTTTATAGATAAGCAAGAAAACAGGTCAGGAAAAAAAAGAAAAAGAAAAAGGCATTGAATTGTCAAAAACTAAAGAAGGGAGGTAAGGGTGAGACCATGGGGGAAGAAGGATTAACTACCTTAAAACCAATACCAAAGAAGGATTGACTAATAAGAGGACTGACAGTGTGAAAGCTCTAATTTTTAGAAAAAATAATGATATTCATCTTTAGTAGAGATGAACAACAATTCATGTGGTAATCATATGACAGTGTTCGATTAATATTATAATAAAATTTGTTGAGTGTTCTTTCATCTTTTTCAATCAAACACTATTATGTGATTGTCATATGAATTGTTGTTCATCTCTACCTGAGATGAATAGCATTACTCCCTTAGAAAATCTTTGGCTTCGTTGTTTGTTTGGAGAAAATAGAATTTTCTTAAAATTTGTTTTCTGTTGTTTAGTTGTAACCTAATTTTTTTGTTGAAAAACCATTTCTATTAATTGGCTAGTACTTAGAAAATTTTAATATTTTTTGTTTCTTATCATCAAATCTATTGTAATGATCTGGTAAAAGGTTAAGACATATTATCGATGTTTATATAATTAGTGATCGAAATGCTTATTTTGTTATTGTTATATGAATGAATGTACCCGATATTAAGAAACAACGTAATTTAAATTATTATGATGTGGTATAAGTGGAGAAATTATACTAATAGTCTATACTAGAATGTTGTATCTATTATTATTAAATTAGAAGTATTAGAAACATTTGTATGTATTCTTATTGAGACCATATATTATATTATATTATTATATAGGAAAAGACAAATGTTATATATTGTATATTAGGATATATTAAGTCTCATAAAAAATATTATATTTTATATTAGATTATGTAAGTATATTATATACTATATTAGCAAGGTAATGGAATTGGAAGCTAGTGGAAAGGGCAAAAGGGGGCTGCCCAGATGCAAGGTGCACTTGCATATATATATATATGTATTATATAATTTGAAAAAATATTATATATTAAAGCATTATTAAATTGTATAGGTGAGCGGTAATGTGAAGGAAATATATGTATGTATATTATTAGAAAAGATAAGAAAGTTCTGGAATCGAGTGGTAGGGTTGGAAATTGAGGGCAAGGGGCAGGGAGCTGCAGGTGCATCATTGCACCACGGATGGAGGTTGACTTATGGGGTCAGGGCCGGCTCTGAGACCTCATGCTCCTAAGCGAAATTTTATATAAATATTTTATATTTAAAAATAAAATTATACATAATAAATATGATAAAAAAATTTACTATATAAAAACATTCAAAATTACCCTAACTATCCTATGCACAGTCCATTGCCACTGCCATATTTTGAAATTATGAAACCTTCAAAACATTCAGCTCACTGGCCTATGCGCAGAGATCTTCAAAACATTCAGCTCATTGTCATGAGATCTTATGTTTTTTTTACTATATACAAATATTTAAAATTTTGTATGGAACTTTCAATACATTCAGCTCACTGTCCTATGCACAATCCACTGCCATATATGCATTAAATGTCATTTTCTCTCATCTATTGCTTGCTGATTTTATCTATTATTTAAATTTAAATTTAAATTTAGCTGTTGAATGCAAAAAGGCCCCTAACTATTCTGTTGGATTTGAAATGGGAGGAGAAGGCCCTAGGCGATTGCCTAGACAGCCTATGCCCAGGGCCGACACTGTATAGGGTATAATACATATATATATATATATATAGATTAGTGTGTATATTAATATGGGTAAAAATATAACAAAAATGTGGGGAAAAAAAAAAGCTGTTGTATATATTGGGCCTGTTTATTGTAACTTAAAAATTGTAAATTTTAGTTTTTATTTTACAAAAAGTGAGAATGTAGTGTTTGTTTTAATTTGTAAAATTCTAGTTTATAGTTTCTACTAACTTTTAGAATGGGTAGAAACTGGCTCTTAGAAAGGGTAGAACTATAATCTGAGAAGTTAGAAACTATAATTTCTCTAATTAAGCTGCAACAAACGGGGCCATTATCCACTAGTATGGCGATGCCATTTGACCGTTTATAATTGTTAGTTTAGCTTATAAGTTAGCAAACTTTTTTTTTATATGTTTGGATATGTTATTAGCGTAAAATTCATATAGCTTAAACACAGATTCAATAGTCTTTTCTGAAAGTTATCAGCCACCCGCTTTTGCAGAAAAGTTCTTTGGAGTTTTTAGAATTGACCAATTGAATTACCATTTCACCCTCCAACAATACTAGACCGTCTGGGCCTAATCTCAACCCTCTTCTTAGGCTCAGTCTCGGCCTTACCTCTGTGGACTGTCCGGGCCCAATCTCAGCCATTTCCTTAGGCCCAATCTTAGTCTTCTCATTGTGCCCAATCTTGGCCCTCTTCTTGGGCCCAATTTTGGTCCTCCATTTGGGCCCAACATCAGCTTAGCGCCAGCCTGCCATGACATCATTGCAATCCCTACTATGTATCTGCGTGACCATCTCAGATCCCATCCTCATTAATGGTGGATCTCATCCATATTAATGAGGGTTCCATCATCACCATGCTACCACCTGTGAACTTTTACTAGCGCCGGATAGTCAGTTCCATCACCTGCAAATGCACGACGCATACATGCAGGAGGACGTTTCATTCTCTTATATCAGCCAGCTCTTCTCAGATCCAAGGAATGTTCTGACTTCTGACCTACTGATACACTGTCATTTCCTTGTTCTCTTACTCACTTGAGCATCAGAGTGCTTAGGTGCCAGCCGCCCCTCGGACGGACTCGTCACTGAAGCCCGTTCCTTGCCATTGCGATTCCGCCTCCGATCGTTTTCTTTTGATCAGGAGAGAACAAATACCAAAATTTACACCTCTCGCGACCAATCTTTTTTTTCAACCTCCCCCATCTTCTTCAACCTCTGCCTCCTTCTTTCTTTTTCAGCTCTTCCAGCCGCCACCGTCGGCCATCGTCGTCGCCTTTACCCGTCGGCAATCGCCCCTATCGGCAACATCAGTCGTTGTCTCCCCCATCGCTGCTCCTATTGTCTCTGTCGTCGCAAGCTGTTCGTTGCCTCGATCTGTTTCAAGTTCACAAAGGAGCGGAGCATTTTATCAATTGCTTTTTCGTTGATTCGAAAATATTTTCTATTGACTTTTTTATTTTCCTAATCCCAAACTTAGAAAAGTAGAAACAATATTTTTTCCCAAATAAACAAAGTCTTAAAAAAAGAAATATGATAGCCTTCTATCATTTGCCTTTAAAACATAGAACTATATCATCAAATTTGAAAGTTGAATAATTTTCTTGACTATGTCATACATGATGAGTATGGTTGCAATCACATAAGATATGACTAGAAAGTTATTTTAAGATGGTATCTATACCATTTTCTTAATAGCAAGTTATCTTTTGTTATTTTTGATAAATTATGAGTGTTTATCTTTTTGTCAACTATCAAAAGTGGCGAATGTAATTTATCCTAAAATTGTATTTGAATAAAGAGATTTTAAATGATACCATTCAAAAGATTCCTAATTTGTTTACATTTCAAAGTATCCTACTTAATTTTTTGGGTCTAAATCTACTCTCTAGATAAGGGTGTATTTGGAACAATAAAAATTTATCTAAACAATGAATTTAAAATTTTAAATAGTAAGGTCACACTATTCGAAAGCATTTTTAGGGGATTTTAAATTGTGTTATTTTAATTTTTTTTTATTTTGAATTCAATTCTCTTCTAAATTTAGACTCAAATTCAAATATTTTAAATCTCAACAATTATATATAAGAAAAAAAATAAATTTACTTTTAAAATAAATTATATACACATCCCTATAATTTGACACATTTTCAAAAACATCCCTTGTACTTTAAAATTAGCCTTGTATGTTCCCGTGGTTTCAATTGTTTTCGTGCAAATCCCCTCAGTTTGTTTTAACAATTGACATTGTCAATTTTGATTCAAAATTTTACTTTTAATATCTTTAATTAAATTATATAAAACTAAAAATAAAATTAAAAAAAAAGAAAAAAAAAGTCAAAAGAAAAAAAAAAAAAACATGCCTCTTTTCATTTTTTATTAACCAAAACACATTTATTTCTTATTAGAATAGAATCAATCGTTAAAGAAGATCGAGTCAAAATAAACCTATATAGATTTTAAGATTATCTAATCAAACCCATATAGATTCGATTTAGATGGGCGTCGCTTGATTTTTATTTTAATTAGTAAGTTTTGATTTTGATTTTAATATCTTGTAATTAAAAATATTAAAAATAAAACTACAATTTATCCTTAAAATAAGAAGGTAAGGAGGCTAGTGGACGCATAAAACAAAATCACTTGGGTCTGGAGAGTGGATTAGACATGGCACGCGTCCATGTTTGACCAGAAGTTCCACCAAACCAGACCGCAGGAATTGACCAAATCCCACGTTTCTGTTCAGAAATTGACACGTCTCGATCGAGGACTAGGAATCGACCAAATCCACTGTTTCATTTATTTCATTTCTGTCATTTGGTCCCAGTGGGGATTCTGATCGGGATCTCTGTCTCAAACAGAGCCATGGCTCCTGGCAAACTCGATTCTAATGTATGCAACTTCCACTTTCATTTATGGGTTTGTTATTAGGAGTTGAATGGGTTGATGAAAAACCGAATTGTTCAGTGATTAGGTGGTTTTGATTACTGGGCTGTGATTATGTGTTCCATTCCCTTGCCCAGATAGTTGTTGCCCTTTGTATGTCTTGGATTTCTTTTGAATTTGTGGATTTTAGTCCTTTGTTGAATGGCTATTATATGTTTCCTTGTTTTTCTTTTTGGGTTGTCAAATTAATTGTTTCAGTTTAGAGTATGGTTTTGATTAAACAGACTTCTACAGGTTAGAACTTTCTTGTTGGTCACTTATTCCTGAAGTTTTAATTGATTGCGTAGTAATGCAACATTCCACATTTGTGAGAAAATTTGGAGAACTCATTTCTCGAGTTCATGAAAGAGTTATAGTGTTCTGAACGTTGCGGATTATGCTAAAATAAGGAGGTTTGTTGCCAATTTCTTGGGTTGAAAGCCAAGGTAGATTTATGTAAAACTTTGGTACTGTAGCCGTGCATAGTCTTAACCATGAGATTAGGAGATTGTTAATGAAATATGGAATGAAGAGAGCTTGTTAGATATCCCAGCCGAAAAAGGAAAAAAAAAAAAAAAGAAAACATTTTAGTTGATTATTGATGGAAACAAAGAAACTAGTATTGTCCGTGTTGGAAAAATGCCTTTTCTTCTAGTTTTAATTCCAAAATTTTAAAAAATCTAGAAATTTCTAGCTTTAAGTTGTAGGATGAATGTCTACCAAATTTAAGAGTTGTCAAAGAAACCATTTTGAATCCAATATCTTGTTCATATTCTGAAAGGAATTAGAGTTTAACTTTGTATATTTCTGCTTTATTTGTTGCTAAACGGGCAGATGGTAGAACATGGATGAAAGGAAGAGGGTTTGCGTGTAATTAGAAATTTAGAAAACGTTATGTCTCGGTGTCCAAATTGTTAACTTTAGGATATTAGGATATGTATCTTAGCATTGAACGCCTTTACTTGAACATGAACCTAAATGCATTTTGTATAATATTTCAACATGTAACTTCAAATTAAATTTCATTTTAAAGAAAAAAAGCTATCTCTATCTCCCATCGATGTGAGAGTTAATCTTCTTTCTCTATCATTACTAAAAAATGCGAGCCTTTTCTCTTTCAAACATTAGTAAGAATTGGAAGAACAAAATTCCTAACTTATGAATTGAATTGAACACATATCCCAGCATCGTATCTGGTGGACAGGGGTACACAAGGGGGTGTAGAAAAGTTAAATTGAAAGAAGAGTCAATTGTCTCCAGTGATCTAAATGGATTGTGTTCCTCTCAGCTGTGACTGTGCCTTAGATTGAATATTGTATTATTTAGAAAAAACATTTTTGAAGACCTTTTGAAATGTTTGACTTTTGGCTTGCAAATCAATATTTTGATCTTTTGGGACTCTGAAAAGTTCACCCCCCCCCCCCCCCAACAATATCCTTTTAATAAATTTCTGATATAATATTTAATCTCCACCCAGTCTCTTTCTCATGCCAACTTCTTGCAGTGAATATATGAGTATATAATATTTGGTTTTGTTGTCGCATATGGAATGCATGTATTGTGAGAACAATTATCACCCAAGATATCAAATGGCATGCTTTACACTCACATCTGATGTGCCTAGGATTTTTTTTTTTTGTTTTCGAACACTAATTATTTATATTGTCAAGAAGTTGTGGTTTTCCACTTCCTTAAAATAGTATGAATGACAAGGCTCTGGTTCTTGTTTCTTGCCTCACAATTTTGCATGCTTGTGCCTGGTAAGGCCTAAGATATTGTTTGTTGGAAACAGGGAAATGCAAGAGTCTCCCAGCAGGAGAATGGTTTTGCTAATGCAATATCAATCTTAAATTCTGAGAAAGCTGTGCAGGAAATTATTCAGCAACCTCTTGTTCAGGGCATTGAGGATCACCTTATAGACTTCTCGGAGGCTATTAGAAGTATAGTTATTTTCTGAATCCTCTTAACTTTCACTCTCTTTATGCAATATTTGTTACATCTTTGAATCTTGTCTTGGAATTTTTCTTTATATGGTATTGTTATTTTTCCCCAATTCTTGTTTAGCTGTTGCAAAAGCACTGAGACAAGCTGCGGAAGGGAAGGCATCTGCACAAGCAGAGGCAGCTGAGTGGAAACGTAAATATGAACAGGAAAGGGCACAAAATCTTCATTTGGATTACAAAGGTTCTGATTATCAAAGAACATGTATTAATTAACATTTTTTTGTTCATTTAATAGTCCTATGAATTTTTTGATGGCATTAACCTTTTGTATGGGACTTAAACTTGGTTCATCTATGTGATATCCTAACTGCTCAGAGTTATGGACACGAACTATTTCCAGTCATTCAGGTCTGGTAGTCGAAATGATACATGTATCTGTAATTGAGTAGATGGCATATGCCATCTCAGGCTGAGGTTCTCCTGAGATCTTACTGTTGGATGTTCTTGAGACACTTGTCTTTTCCCTCATTTGATTTGTCAGGTTAATGTGCTCCCTCACCCTTGGCACCTTTATTTATAACTCTGGTGAGGGCTTCTCATCTATGATTAGGTAGCCCTCATAGTGTATGCATCTGCACACACTTGTGCCAAACTCTGAATTTTCCCCAGGCTAGAGAGATAAACCAGGGGCTCCTGCTTCCCAGCATGTTATTGCTGCTGATGTAATCTTCTTTATTGGGGTCCATTTATTGTTGTTAAATGGTTCTCATATGCATTCCTTTGACAACCTTGCCTTTATTTTTTGTTTGACATTTCTTTTCTACTTACAACAGATAAACGTAAAATAAATGGTTCTGCCACAGGGCTACAATGGCATGGTTTGTTTCTTACTCCAGTAATGTCTAGACTTAAATGTGCTCGAGTTCAGTAATCTCAACTTCAAGACCAAATGGTTCCTCTGAATTACAATGGTTCAACTATTATTATTATTAGTTTCGATCCAAAGAGTGGCTGAATCTCACAGAAATCATGTCAAGTTCTCAAACACTCCCAACATCTTCATTTAATATTATTCATTTCGTAGATTCCAAATTATAGAACATAATGGATTATAGCCATACATCATAAAATTTCACCCACCTATTTGATAGTAGTTGTCTTTCAAACAGATTTTTTGAACTGTTTGTTTGCCCGATTCATCTTTATATTTATATTTTTTATTTTTTGGTTTTCAAAACTATTGCCAAAGCATATTTTTAAAAACAATTCCAGAATTGATCCCAGATGATTAGCAATTTTGTTGTAAGAAGATTAGTATCCCTTTTGTTGGTTTGGATCATTTCCTAGAGCAAATTGCTACTTATTTTGATGCATTTATGAAGTTCTCTAGCCTTCTTGAAAGTACCTGATACCTTATTGAATTCCCACCTAAATCCTTCGAGTTCTTGATGTGTTTTTGAAGAAATATTTTGATCCTTATGAACCTTTTGAATTCTTGGATGAGTTCTAAATTGGATTGACTTAGGGACTTAAAGATCTTCACTCTCAATATCTATGCACAAAGATTTTTAGGATAGTGAGATCCTCTTTTCTTTCTCCATAATTTGGAAAACCCAAAATAACTATGGACTGAATCCTTCCTATTGCTAGTTATCCTTGCTTATATATATAATATTCAAATCCAATCCCTTATAGGCATGGACTAGTCCAAGCTAGTGTTTTCAAGTGCAAGAATGGGACGTCTAGGCTCCCCAAATCCAAGCCACTCATTAATTATTTCTATTTGCTCATCAAGCTCTGATGAATGAGAGAATTAGTAAACTTTTAATCAACTCTACTGAAAACATTTGGTAACTCCACTTTGGAGTGAAAATTACAACAAGACCTTTTCTTACTGTTTATTGGAAAACCAAGTCCCCTCATACTATTACTCATATTAAACCTATCACTCTTATTTATTTATATCTTCATCTATTTGTAAACAATCCATTAACAATAACCACTACTAAAATTTATTTTTTAAACAGTTTGAGTTTGATATATATATATATATATACATATAGATATGGTAATGCTAACCATTGCCCAAGCATTAGATGCACTTATTTTTCATACAATGCATACTTATTATCCCTTGTTTTTAGGCTGACATGTTTTATTGCTTGGTTTTATTATAATAAATGCATTTCTTTTAGCAAACACCAATAAGAAATTTATAGACCTAAAAACAAGGTATAATAAATATGCATTATCTTAAAAAAAGTGAATTTAATCCTTCTTGACCATTGCCCTAACGGCAATAGTTAGCATTACCCATATAAATACATTCATTTAGTAAACTTTTTAGCAAGTCATTCTATGTTGTAGTAACTATCAAAATGGATTGCACAAGTGTGACAACCATATTCAGATTGGTAATTCCAATGTCCCTAAGAGCGTGCCCAACTCTTTCAGATGTTAAAATGTATAGAAGGATGGTGACTCATCCTTAAATGAATTTGTACACCATTAAGACTTGTCCCTTGATTTCTAAGAATCTAGACATGTTTTAGAATTAAAATGGTTATTAGAACTAGTGGTTGATCTAGCAAATGTAGTTGGCAATCATCTTTCTAAATGTAGATTGTGTAATCCTTGTAAACCAATGAACTAATCTGGAATTCACCAGTCTGGAATTCACCACTATGGCTGGGATAATTCACCTCATCAATTTGGAAATTACATGTGTTTCATTTAACAATGTGAATTGTCAAAGTTTCACTTAACACTATGGGTAGCTTTACAAATGCAAGTAACGGAAAAGATGTTCTTCTCATGTATATGCATGATCTTGCTAAAATACAACCTGCAAGACTGAGTGAATCTCATATTCAAGGAACAATTTTTTTTTTTTTGCTTCCATTGAAATGGATGAAAATTTTCCACTTTCTAAGAAAATTACATGGAACTTCATTGGAAAATTGAAATGAACTTCCAAAGAGAATGATACAAAGCTTTACCGGAAAACTGAAATGCCAATTTTTTATTGAAACATAAAAAAACACACAGAAACTCACCAAGACAATAGGAAACTCTTGAAACAGTTCCTTGTTTCAACAATATGAGTAGTATCTAACAACAATAATTTTTATCTATCTTTTCAATAATAAGAATCATTCTAATCTATCTATCTTTTCAAAAACTGTAATATGCATATAGGAAGTTTGAGGAAATGTAAAGGTAGAGTAGATATATAAAATGGATGGAGATAAATTTTGCAGCATTTTCTATCTTTCATTTTTATTTCATTCATTATTAAGGCATAATACTTACAACTGAAGATTTTTTTTTTTTGTGACTACTATTTTATGACTAACCAAGAACAACTTTTAACTACAATTTTTTGTGTTTATTGCATGTTATTGAAGCTTGTTCTTAATGTTTAGGAAAGAATTAACCATCTATTACTAAGAGCCTCCCACACATTGGGAATGTTGCAATAGTTGTTGACAATTTACACCATAATTATTATTGTCTTTCTAAACTTTTTTAGTTCAAAACTTATTTATGTTTGAAATTGCAAGTACTTTTGGTTTTTGTAATATAATTTATTTGACGTTTATTTAATGTGTTTTGAATTGGCTTCTGAAAATATTTATTTGCAAGTCTTATTTATTTAAGAGAATGTATATGCCTTAGAACACATTCAATTTGCTGAGGTTGTATACACATTTTCATAAACTTCGGCTTCTGTTTCCAAACATTTTCACACCTTCTCAATTCATTTACTACAAGTTTTTCTGCTTTATTTATAAAACCCTTTCCTTTCCCTCGCGAGTGAAAATTTTCTTGGTTAGTTTTCAGTTGGTTTGATGTTTTTCTTTGTAGCATGTGGAAACCTGGACCATTGTTTTCTTTTGGAGAACTAGCTAATCATATTTGGGCTCAATATATCTGATTGTGGGAATTCAAATACCAGGCCATGAGATTTGTGCAATGTTTCATAATTGTGGGCTTAAGCTTCTTCAGATATATAGGATTATCTTTCTGATCTCTGTTTGTCGGGATGTTTGAAGGAGAAAAATGCGCAAGCACCTGAAGGTACTTGCTCAAACTTACAATTGGCAGTCATTTTTAACAATCCTACAAGGGAATTTTGCAATTCTTTCTACAAACCCACCCAAGTTACTTTTAGCTCTGTTTAGAACTTCTTATATCTGGAGATCTGAGTGGGTTACCAAAGCATTGTAATGGGATAGACTATCTTCAACTTTATAAAAATGGGCTGTGGTAGTGCAGATATGTTTATGGTGGATGAATAGGTAGTGAATTTCCTATATAAGTTTTCCAAGAAATTTTATTCAGATTGTACAGATGAATTATCAGAGGGTTTCATGGGGATTAAGAAAAATCTTTGAAGAATTTGAAAACTGTTCTTAGATTTTCCCATGAGTGGTTTTTTCATAGTGGAAGTTATTGTAAGGTGTTAGTCTTTTTTCAATTTTTTGGCTTCTCGTCAACATTCTGGGGGATTATGGCAACAAGAAGTCAATTAGTTTGTTGATTGTCTTTCCTAATCACATATCAAGAGAAGCTCAAAGGTTGAGTCACCTTATGAACTGATTTTTCTACAGTTTTAGGGAAGGAGGATAATTTACTTGATGTGTCTATATTGCTGCATCTTCATTTTGTTTGTTTATTTACTTATTTATTTTTGTTTTCAAAGACTTAAAACAAGTTTCAACTCTCCTTATCTTGTTTAATATTCTTCCAGAGTTGGCTTTTGTTTCCCCTTGTACTTTATATCACTAAATTGTGAGAAGTGTCTTGAAAATAGCTTGTTGTGGTTGGTTTACTAAAAGAAACCATTCTATTATTTTTTCCCCAGTTCTTTTAGACCATAACTCAAAACTACCATTTATTAAATTCTTCATGGCTTTATTTTGTTGTTTTTAATATACATTTGGTCATGATTTTGTTTATGTTGAATTGTTAACCACCATCTGATTTAAAAGCTTAAATTGTTAGATAGAGGGTTAATTTTATCTTTTATATTATCATTTTTACTTTCGACACGACCTCTCACATGTGGCCAGATTTCATTACATAACTGGTCTAAATACGTGCAGTAATTTAAATATTGGGTCAGTAATGAGGTTTGAACTCATGACCTTTGCTTGCTTTGATTTCATGTTGAATTGTTAATCACCATTTAATCTAAAAGTCTAAGCTGCGAGGTGGAGGGTTAACTTTATCTTTTTTTAATATCATTTTTACTTTCAACAGTTCACAAATATTAGAAGTTCTTTTCCCTATGAAATTCAATTTTTTTCTTTTTGCCTCTCTTCCTTTTTCACATAAATCTAAATGTGTCAATATGGTTAGGTCAAGCCCTGTTTAGGTACAACCCGCATGTTTTTGGGTCTACCTTCTATTAAGAAAATTGATGCGGTCACCAATCAAGACTCGGCCCAAGGCCAACCCAACCAAACCGGAACAGTATCACCAAAATAGTAGTGCCATAATGTTATTTTAATACTTCTTAGGTTTTAGAATTCTACTTGATTTAGGATTCTACTTTATATTTCTACTTGATTTAGGATTCTATTTCATGTTTCTACTTGATTTAGAATTCTACTTCATGTTTGATTAGGATTTTATTTTTATTAGGATTCTAGTTAACTTTTATTTATGATTTATTTCTATTATGATTCTAGTTGGATTTTGTTTTCCAAATATTAGATGGATTTGGATTAGCTAAATACTATAAATATGCCTAGGATTTAGAGTTTGTAATCAACTTTTAATCAATCAAATTTCAGCAACTTATTTGGGTTTTCTTAGCAAAACAGTCTTGTTTTTGCGTCTTCTTGAAAGCCAAGCTTCGGCCATTGAACTTTTCTCTTTCAAGGGTTTATTTTGGTGTGTTTTTTCACACACGCGCTACACACTGCGTCAGGTGGTATCAGAGCGGTTAATCAACCAATTCAATGGCCAATCTTGAAGGTAATGGTAGCAACCAACCTCGTGACGGTGATCAGGGGTTGTCCGCAGTTTGGAGAGCAATCGAAGAACAGCGGGAAGTAACTCGTACTATCCAACAGCGATTGGAGCAACATAGCAACCAATTGGGCATCTTACTACGAGTTGATGATGACAGGAACCTGAATAATGGGGTGAATCAAGCCGGAGCGGGAAGACCACCCATTAATCATGTCCTTGTTAATCCTAGAAGACCAGTGATTGAAGATAGCGATGAAGAGGATGATTTTGGTCGAGCAATAGCTAACCCTGGTGGTAGAGGGGTTAGGAGGAATGCGCATCAGCACAACCACTGGGGCAACGATGAGTATAAACTAAAAGTTGATATTCCTACCTTTAGTGGAGATCTTAATATTGAGGGGTTCCTGGATTGGATCACTGAGGTTGATCGTTTTTTCGAATACATGGAGATCCCAGATAAACGACAAGTAAAGTTAGTGGCTTACAGGTTAAAAGGCGGTGCATCTGTTTGGTGGGAGCGATTAAGAGAAACGAGATTGAGGGAAGGCCGACTGCCAGTTCAGACATGGAGACGAATGAAGCAGTTGTTAAGAGGTAGGTTTTTGCCCCCTGACTATGAACAATATATGTTTGAAACTTATCAAAGATGTGCACAAGGAATGAAGAGTGTGAATGAATATACCTCTGAGTTTCTGCAATTGGCGGAGAGAAACCAATTGTTAGAAAATGACAATCAACAAGCAGCTTGTTACTTGAATGGATTGAAGCCTGCTATTCGTGATAAAATTGGGGTTCAGATGGTTCTGAGTGTGCAAGAAGCAAGGAACTTAGCTTTAAAGGCCGAGTTAATGTTGAGTGAGAGATCTCGTAATGACAACTATCATCGGTATAGTGGGAATGAAAATAAACAACCAGCTTTTGATAAAGGCAAGTCGGTTCAAGGAGCACAACCCTCCAATCCACCCCATATAGTCAACCCTAATAAGGCTACAACGGGGGAAAACATTCGAGGTACTACTTCTAATCTTCCAAAATCCCCTAATCCTTATGCAAAGCCTATTCTTTTAAAATGTTTCAAGTGCAATGAGGTTAGGCATCGATCTAGTGATTGTCCAAGGAGGAAAACAGTTAACATTGTAGAAAAGGAAGAGGAAGATGTTGCTGAAGAGGAAGTATATTGCGGGCCTGATAGGGAGGATGACGAAGAAGATTATGGACATGGGCAATATACCTGTGTAGTGAGGAAGTTAATGCTATCTCAAAAGAATGAAGATACTACTCAACAGCATAAGCTTTTTCGCACGAGGTGTACGATGAAAGAAAAAATCTTTGAGTTGATTATTGATAGTGGAAGTCAGGAGAACATCATAGGAAGAGACGTGGTGGCAAAGATGTAGTTAACTCCTGAAAAACATCCAAGCCCTTACATGATTGGATGGATCAAAGAAGTTGGTGGCATACATGTGGATGAACGTTGCAGGGTGCCTTTCTCTATTGGTAAGTACTCCGATGAAGTCTATTGTGATATTGTTGATATGGATGTTTGCCATATTTTATTTGGGAGGCCTTGGCAATTTGATGTGGATGCTAAGCACTCGGACTCGGGTAGGAAGAACACATATCAGCTTGAGAAAGAAGGTGTGCGTTATACTTTGTTACCCATAGTGGAAAAGAATCAAACCAAAGCTTCTAAAGTGGAGCTTGATTTCAAAGATTATGTTGTCCCAGCAACCTCAATGTTTGCAAACTCAGGTCTGATTTATGCTGCTAACATGACAGAAACTCCAAGGTTATTGACTCATACTGGAGTATTTTCCAGGCCCGATGGCTCAAGCATTGCCTCGCAACCCAAGGATGGCGGTGTTTCTTCTGATTGACTTGCGACTGTAAAGGAGATGGAGGTCATGGTAGCAAATCCTTCTACAGTTTATTCAAGCTCTGGCATGGTTGAATCTAAGGCAATAAGAACATATTCACCTTTGCAATTGCAAAAGCAAGATGGTCACATGGGTCTCTTTGTGGATAGGGGTGTTGGATCTCCTAGGCTAGTTAACTCAACTGCTGCTATAGCTGATCAAGTGCTTAGGCCAAAGGAGGATTCAAGCATCAATATTTTAAGTGATGGAGAGACTACTGGTAGTCATGGAATAAGCTTTTATTCGAAATAGTTGCAAAATAATACTTCTCCAGGCAAGAAAAATCTATAGATGAATTCAGAAGCTATTGAGGAGTCAAAATCAAGAAAGCTGATGAAAAGAGAAGGACCTATGATAAAATTTACCATATTAGAAAAGCACTCAAGATGGAATGTTCAACGTCCTCAATCTAACAGTAATAATACAGTGGAGGCAGATGGAAACAAACATGGCGATGGTTGGACTCATGCCAACCCAGATATGGCTAAGAAGGGGAGGAATGTCTTTGCTCATGTTCCCTTAGCAAAAAAGTTCAAGCGGTTCAGGAAAATGTCAAGCAACAGTTGCACAAATAAGAAGTACAGGGCGACAGCTGACAAGCATAGGAAGCACAAGTTATTTGAGGTTAAAGATGAAGTCATGATATTCTTGAAGAAGGAACGGATTCCAGCAGGAAAGCAAAACAAGTTCAAATCAAAGAAATATGGTCATTACAAGATTACAAAGAAGACCAATGATAATGCTTATGTTGTGGATTTGCCTAATCATATGGGTATTTCCAAACATTCAATGTGGCTAATCTCTCTTCGTACTTACCGGATGTGGATTTGTCCAAACAGAATCAAAATTCGAGGTCGAATTTTTTCTCAAGTGAAGGTGAATGATGCGGTCACCAATCAAGACTCGGCCCAAGGCCAACCCAACCAAACCGGAACAGTATCACCAAAATAGTAGTGCCATAATGTTATTTTAATACTTCTTAGGTTTTAGAATTTTACTTGATTTAGGATTCTACTTTATATTTCTACTTGATTTAGGATTCTATTTCATGTTTCTACTTGATTTAGGATTCTACTTCATGTTTGATTAGGATTTTATTTTTATTAGGATTCTAGTTAACTTTTATTTATGATTTATTTCTATTATGATTTTAGTTGGATTTTGTTTTCCAAATATTAGATGGATTTGGATTAGCTAAATACTATAAATATGCCTAGGATCTAGAGTTTGTAATCAAGTTTTAATCAATCAAATTTCAGAAACCTATTTGGGTTTTCTTAGTAAAATAGTCTTGTTTTTGCGTCTTCTTGAAAGCCAATCTTCGGCCATTGAAGTTTGCTCTTTCAAGGGTTTATTTTGGTGTGTTTTTTCACACACGCGCTACACGCTGCGTCAAAAATGGTCTATATTTGGCAATTATTGTTGGAGGTGGTGGTGATCAGAGCCTCTTCTATTCTTAATTCTTTAGCATGTGGTTGTTGTGTCCATCCCTACTATGGAAAGCTAAATTACTATCTTCTTCTTCTCTCTTTCTTTCTGTTTTAATCTTGTGATTTCAAAGCCTTGGTAGCAACGATAAGGTTGCTCCTTTGTGATAGGTAGGTCATGGAGCCAGCCCCTTTGCAAAGCAAGAGTAAGGCTGTAAACAAAAACAACTTTGACATCAATTTCTCTCTCTCAACCAAAATATCTCAGCATGCCTATCTATAGTAGTTAGCTGTAACTGTAAGGGCCATTTCCATGTTACATACTAGAAAAATAGCAGTGTTTAGTAGTTGTATAACCAAGCAGGCAAAGCTAGTACTGCCAAGTGAGATCTTGAGATGTGATGCTTGTAGCATTTTGACCATCTTTCTCTAATCTGTTATTCTGAACAGTTCTGTGAAAAGATGGGCCTATTTCAATCTCTTTTTGCCTGAGATCTTGTTTGTTCAGGTTTATGTTTGTATTCCTGTACATTCATCTTGTTCTCTTCCATTGTATATCCCCATTATTTTTTCATTTGCATTTTCTGCCTTTCTATTTCTTCACTCGTATGCTTATCTTTTATCAACCACACTTTACATGCTATTCATATCATTTCAGTACCAAAATTTGCATGTTTCTTCAACCATTTTAGTCTTTCACTTAAATAGCTTGTAACTTTTTCCAATATATCATCATGTCTACAAACTTTATTCCAACATGTCCACATTTTTGACTACTTTAAAAGACTTGGCCTATTTTGAGGTCTCGCTTTACTTTTGCTTATGTAATGCATTAGAGCCATGCTCTTGCATGCTTTTTTCTCTTTTCTCAAATTGGATGGCTGGAGGTCTAGAATTCATGTAGTTGACCACTCCTAGTGGGATTAAATCTTGTGATTGTTGTTCCCAGTTAGATGGTCTAGTTCTAAACTACAACTTCAAAAATGAAGTAAAGTTGAAAATGACCAGAGGTTCCTCATATTTACATGACGGTATTTTGGCAGTCAAACTGTGCCGTGAAGAATAAGTTTATTCAAGCGATCACCTTGAGATGATAACTAGTGTGAGGGAAGAAAATTAGCATATGCTAGAGTTTTCTCAGTGGAAGATAAGCTGGAAAACTGTGCAAATGGCATGTTCTAGTGAATATAACCAGATGACCACACAAATTACTAGGTATGGATTGTTAAAGTCGAAGGCATTGCAAGAATAACAGGATGCTCAAATTTTCATGATTTGAGGTTTAAGAGTAGACAATGTCATAGCCATATCCCACTATGCTAATGTCTTTGTGAGGTCTTGAATCAACCTGCCTGTTCGGATGAGAACCCTGGTTTTATGATCGGCAGAGAAACAAACCAAGCTCACTATCATGTAGGTGCAGGTCATTGTGGTGTTTTTTGAGGCTAGTCATGTAATACCCCATGTTTTTCTTGAGGATAAAAAAGGATTGATCAATAATTGATTAAAAGGAGAAGTAAGTGACAACAAGAAGCCAGTAGTTGATCAACAGTGGGAGTGTTGATTCACTTCTGAAGCAGGAGAAAAAGGTCAGGTAAGCAGTTGACTTCATGCTTAATTTTGGATGGTTAAATGAAGAGATAATTAAATGCACTTTAAATATGTTGTTAAGCATGATGAAAGGTTTCAAATGGTATAAATATTATTAATTTTGGTTGAGATATGTGAACGTTGGATTATTGGTTAATTAAAGTGATTAAGGGTAATTCAGTGGGATTAATGCATCCTCAAACAACTCTAGCTGATTCTCTGTTGTTCTAGAATGCATGGAAAGGCTTTAGAGGATGATGTGCTGGCTGGAGAAGTGTTTTATCAGCTCACTATGTGTGAAGATAGGAGAGTTCCACTTAGTGGGTGACAAGTGGCAGAAAATTGGGGAGACATCCATCCACTGCTTCAACAGCTTGGGATGCCTCATGCCTGTAAATAGGATTCAACTCATTTGGTTTCAACACACATTGAATAGAGAGAAGCTCTCAAAGCTAGAGTGCGAGGCCCTAGTACAAGCTAGAAGAAAAGAGAGAGAAAGAAAGAAGAGAAGAAAGAGAGGAGGATGGAAATTCTGTTGGGACGAAGGAAAAGCATTATATGGAAATTCTGAATTATTCATCTACATTCTCTAAGGTAAGGTGCGTTATATGGTTTCTTCTGTGTGGCATGTTAGATGATTTATGCTTGAAAGGGATGTGGCAACATAATAGTATGATTTAATGTGCATTGCATGTATGCATGAAATGTTTGTGAGGTTCATGAAGGAGGCAGGGTTATGATGGCTATAGAAATGATGTTCATGTGAAATGTGGAAATGAATGATGATACCATGCTGCTAGGGGTAAGCCTTTGCCTTTGTCTAGGCATGGAACAATGTTGGACAAAGAATGCGAATGATACATGAACATAGGGTGTATCCAAAAGTAAAATGTGTTCAAAAGAAGCTGCCACCATGTTGTGTGCGTGCTTATGCATTGACAATATGTTTGCATGCCATAGATGCACTTACCGTGCAGTTGAACTTATGCCATGTGTATGACACCATTTTTGCCTAAGCAAGAATGATGGTAGAGGAAGAGTTGGGAGCTTCCATGGTATTTTGAGAAGACTCTTTATTCTGAAATTATGTATTAAATCCTATAGCTAGTGGATATCCATGTTGTATTATGTTAGCAAGCATGTATTGTAGATTTTGACAGAAAATCAACATCACTGGATTCAAAATTTACAGAGCAATACATATGGTATATATGTAACCGTTTCATAGGAGTCGGTTATAACTGATAAACTGTCGAACAAGGAAAAGAAATATCCTAGGAATAAAATTACAAAAAATTGTACACTTAAATGGAATATTCAAAATTGAATAACTACATATTTTCTACACTCCCTCTCAAGCTGGGTTGTAAATGTTAAGTAAACCCAGCTTAGATCTCATATCCTCAAACTTGATTTTCGGTAGAGCCTTGGTTAGAATGTTTGCAATCTGAAGAGTAGTAGGTATGTCAGAAATATTGATAGTCCCATCTTCAACTTTTTCTTTTATGAAGTGTTTATCTATCTCCACATGTTTAGTTCGATCACGATGAACCAAATTTTTAGCTATGCTTATAGTAGCTCGATTATCACACAATATATTAATTTAATCACCTGATACAATTTTAAGTTCAAGGAGCAATCGCTTTAACCACATTCCTTCGCATATTCCATTAGCCTTTGTTGTAAATTCCGCTTCTACACTACTTCGAGCCACAACTGTTTGCTTCTTGCTGCGCCAAGTTACCAAGTTTCCCCATACATAAGTACAATATCCAGAAGTTGACTTGGGATTAGTAACAGAATTGGCCCAATCTGCATCAGTGAATACCTTAATATTCCTTTTTTTAGTCTTATTAAAGTATAAACCTTCCCTAAGAGTTTTCTTTAGGTATCTCAAAATGTGATAGAATTGGTTCATATGCTCTTCAGCGGGATTGTTCATAAATTGACTGGCTACACTTATTGCAAAACCAATATTAGGCCTTGTATATGATGGATAAATAAGTTTACCAACCAATCTCTGATATCTTCCTTTGTCAGTAGGAGCATTTTTCCTTTCCTCTCTATCTTTAGTTACAATCTCCATTGGAGTATCTGAAAGTTTGCATCCAAGCATTCCAGTTTCCTTAAGTAGATCAATAATATACTTGTGTTGAGAAACTACAATACCTGTATTGGATCTTGCAATTTCTATCCCAAGAAAATATTTTAGATTTCCCAAGTCTCTGATTTCAAATTCATTTGCAAGAAATCTCTTGAGTTTGCTAATTTCCTCTTCATTCTCCTGTTAGGATTATATCATCCATGTACACAATAATAATGGATATTCTTCCATTAGGAGAACTGTTTATAAATAAAGTATGATCACATTAGCATTGTGAATAACCAAACTTCTTTACTATTTTAGTAAATCTGTCAAACTAAGCTCTAGGAGACTGTTTGAGACCGTAAAGAGATTTCTTTAACTTACAGACTTTGTTTGATCCTTAAGACCTGTAGGTATCTCCATGTACACCTCCTCTTCTAAATCTCCATCGAGAAAAGCATTCTTGATATCTAATTGATGTAATTTCCAGTCGTGATTCATTGCAAGAGATAAAAGTACTTGAATGGTATTTAATTTAGCAATAGGAGCCAAAGTCTCTTGATAGTCAATACCATAAGCCTGTGTGAAGCCTTTAGCAACTAATTGAGCTTTGAACCTTTGAACACTTCCATCTGCTTTGTGCTCAATGGTAAAAATCCATTTGCATCCAACTGGATTCTTTCCAGGAGGCAAATTGACTACATCCCAAGTTCCATTCTTTTCAAGTGCTCCAATTTCTTCATTTACAGCTTGCTTCCATTCAGGTATCTGAAGATCTTCTAGTATATTATTAGGAAGTTGAATATCTATGAGTTTAGTAGTAAAAACACGGTATTCTGGGGACAACCTCTTGTAAGATAGAAAATTGAAGATGTGATACTTTGTGCAGGACCTTACACCTTTTCCTTGGGCAATTGGTAGATCAAGATCATCTAAATTCACCTCTTCAGAATTAGAAACAGTGTTACCTTTTTGTGTCTCTTTTGGAATTAAATTTGGTTTAGCTTCATGGTTAGTAGTGAGTTGCGCTTGTTCTTCTACATGTCCTTGATCTTTCTTTCTTCTAGAATAGACAATTAACTCTTTGTTGTTAATAGTTGAAGGAATACTCAAAGGTTGTAACTGCTATAATGGAACACTCAAAGGTTGTAAATTTGACTAATTTTTCAGTGACATGAGATTTTGGACTAGGTTGTAAATTTGACTGATTTTCAGTGACATGAGACTTTGGGCTAGGAGTCGAAGGAAGGACAGTAGTAGAAGATGATTCAAAATCCCAAAACCAAAAGTCTTCTGAATTCTCACTCTCCCCTTGAATGTTGGTTTTGGAATAATAAGGCTGTTTTTCTAGGAAAGTAACATTCATAGAATGATAGAATTTCTTTGTGAGAGGAGAATAACACTTATATCCCTTCTGATTTGGAGTATAACCGAGGAAAATACATTTAATGGCTCTAGGATCAAATTTATCTCAATTTTGAAGAGGAATATGGACAAAAGAAGTACAACCAAACAATTTAAGAGTTATAGATGAGATGAAACGGTTGATTGGATATGCCTTGAGAAAGACTTGACATGGAGTCTGAAATTTTGAGAACTCGAGAAGGCATTCGATTAATAAGAAATGTAGCAATGAGAACAACATCCCCTAAAAAAATTTTAGGAACATGAGAGGATATCATAAGCGCTCGAGTAAAATCTAACAAGTGTCTGTTTTTCCTTTCAACAATCCCATTTTGTTAAGGGGTATTAGGACAAAACCTTTGATGGACTATACCTTCTTGAACTAGATATGCCCCAATAATAGAATTAAAATAATCTTTGGCATTATCGGTACGGAGAATTTGAATTTTGGCGTTGAATTGAATTTGAACCATGATGTGGAAGTTTTTGAATAGTTGACCTACCTTGGATTTTTCTTTCATGAGAAGTACCTAGAGAGACGAGTGTGGTTATCTATAAACGAAACAAACCATCTTGCCCAGGTTACACTTTTAATTTTACAAGGTCCCTAAACATCACTTTGAATTAATGAAAAATGATGAGATTCTTGGTAAGTTTGATGTGGATAAGAATTATGAAAATGCTTAGATAATTAACAGACTTCACATGTAACATCAATTGAATTTTTATTAAATAAGGATGGAAAGAGTTCTTTGAGATACAAAAGACCAGGATGACCCAAATGATAGTGCCATAACATAATTTCACTATCATTACTAGACCTAAGAGTTGAAAAAGAACATTTCCCATCAACTATCTTATGAGTTTGTCTTCTAGAGGACTCAGTCACATTGAACATATAGAGTCTCGAATGCAACTCAGCACTACCAATCATTTGTCCCGAATTCAAATCCAGAACAACAGTGGTTTGGGGAAAATTTAGTAATACAATTATTTTCCAAAGCAAGTTGACTAATAGATAGTAGATTATAATCCAATTTTGGAACCAATATAGCTTATTCAAGTGTAAGGTTCTGGATAACAGAACCTATACCATACACTATTGATATGGAACCATCAGCAATACGCATAGTGTAATTTTTAGAACAAGGTTGGAAATCTCGGATTAGAGATATATCACTAGTCATATGATTAGAAGCTCCATAATCAACTATCCAAATGCCATTCCTCTCCATCCTTTTAGCCTTAAGTGTAGTCAGAAAATTACTTTTTGGGTTACTGTAGCTATTGTTGAATGGGCAACGGTTGGAGTGATTGATATCTGTTGAGCTTGGGAAATTAACTACCGAACAATTTCCAATTGTTCTTTGTTGAATTGACCATTTGGAACTGCAATAGAATTCTCCTCTATTGCAGTGTGATGTCCATGACTTTCTTTCTTAGTTATTGGTTTCCAATCAAGGGGTTTTCCATGGATATTCTAGCAAGTATCTCAGGTGTGTCCTACCTTTTTGCAGTGATCGCACTAGGGTAATTCAAGAGAAATTGGAAGTAAAGAGAGAGTTGGGAAGAGAATCGACAGAGAGAACGAGAGAGAAATTAGGAAAAGAGGGAAAGATTCAATCTTTAATTGCCTGAATCCCATCCTCTTACAACTACCCTTTTATAGGGAACCTCAATTGCTCTTTAGTTATAGTAATTTAGAGCCCCAACATCCATGTAACAACCATTGCTTCTAACCACATAACAACAATCGAGATAACCACTAACCACTTCTAACCAATCTACAACAACAACAACCCTCAATTTACACAATTCCCCCTCCCACAGCCTAGGGTCTACCTTTCTTGGTGCAGTGAGCATTCCTTCCTTGAGAAAGCATGGCAGAAACTTCAGTAGTTAGTGCCTGATTTGCAGTGCCCATCATACTTTCTTTCTACTTTCTTCACGTCGCACTTTTGAGGTAGCTTCACGCAGATTTGGTCGAGGTTTGATGGCCAAAATCCACCCTTGGACTTCATCTAAATTCTTGTTGAGACCTAGCAAAAACTTATAAATTCGCTTCTTCTCAACAATATTCTTGTATTTTCCAGCATCGGTTTGACATTCCTATGTCGTTGTCTCATACATATCAAGCTGTTGCCAATATCTTGTCAATCGACTGTTGGGTGATGGTGAGATCCCCTTGACAGAAATCATGGAGAATTCCTTCAATTTCAAAGGCTTCTACTGCATCTTCCATGTCGGAGTATGTCTCCTTGGTGGCTGTCCAGATTTCTTGTGCCGTCTCGTAAAGACTAAAGTTTTCACCGATTTCATTCGTCGTGGAGTTGATAAGCCATGACATGACCATATTGTACTCTTGTCTTCCGCACCTTGTACATTGGATCATCGGTCTTCGGTTTAGAGGTAACATCAGTGAGATACTCATTATTTCCTCGGCCACAAATGAACATCATGACTGAATGAGACCACTGTAGATAATTGTGGCCATTCATTTGTGTCTAGTAATAGGAAGAGCAGAGGAATCGGATCCTCCTGTTGGGGTTGGAACTGAGGGAATTTGAGAGGACGAAGAAACTTCAACAGTAGAAACCATTGTAGACGAAAAACACGAGAGAAACATGATCCAAATGTATGGTGGAATAGAAATGGAATCAGGTACAAAATTGAGAAGAACAAATCGAAGTTATCAGATGTAGATTTGGAATGAAATTAGTCGCAGATTTGGAATGAGTGTTAGGACTGCTCTAATACCATGTAGATTTTGACAGAAAATCAACATCACTGTATTCGAAATTTACAGAGCAATATATACGGTACAGATGTAACCGCTCCATAGGAGTTAGTTATAACTTAGAAACTATCGAAGAAGGAAAAGAAATATCCTAGGAATAAAATTGTAACAAACTGTACACTTAATGGAATATTCAAAATTGAATAACTACATATTTTCTACATGTATAATCAAGATACTTGATACAAACTATGTTGAACCCTATTATGAAGGAAGGAAGCATGCTTTAGCTTGTGGTTCAGTTTTGTTAAATTATCTTTAGAATCTTTGCTATATCATGTTTATCTTATTGAGTGCCTTGGAAATGCCACATAAGTTGAAGGGAATTGGTGGAGGATGGGCATGTGGGGGTTTAATTAGTTGAAGGATCAATTTAGTGAAGGAAATGGGTCACAATCGACTGCCAAAACTGCTTGCTAAGAACTAGTAAGCTTGAAAGGTCAAATGAAGAGGGCACAATTGATTGTTAAGTCCACTGTAGGAAACAAAAACCATGAGAGCTCACTTGAATGTTGGCATTATTGACTGTTATCTAGGAGATTGACTACTAAAAAGGGATGATTAACGATCAGTGACAACATGTGAAGTTGGCCAAATATCCAATAAAGAGTTGAATGTTAGGGTTGATTGCGGGGTGTACTGAGCTTTAAATCAAGGAAAGTAAGGTAGGAGGAGCTAAGTCAAGACTTGGAACACGTACTTGGAGTAAAGAAGTTTGAGATAAATGAAAAAGTTATCATTTTCCATCTTGAGGTTTAACCGATAATCTGTTATGCGTTGCCACAGTCCTGGGGAGGCTACTCAAATTGTGTCACAGGTCAGGCTAGGGGGTGGAGGTGGTTGCCGCTATGCTCTATGTTACCCTTTGACAGCGGTATGTTCACATTTAGGGCTGGTGTTGCATACCTTGTGCCAAATTATTTTGGTTGTTGATCTTTGATCTCTATATTGGCAAGGATGCTAGATTAATCAGCCTGGGAAAGGATGCAGTTTGTCATAGTAGTACCTTCGAAGGTGTATTGCTTGCTCCTATAAGTTTAAATGTTAACTTAGGTCCCAAATTTTTTGTAACCACATGCATTGTTATGGCAAGATGCCCATCTTTAGTAGAAATATGGTTTTTGATATGATGAAGGGTAAGGACGGATTTTAGTTGAAGCTATAAGATGTTGAGGTCAGACTTCATAGTTTCATTTTATTAATATTGTATAATTGTTATTACCATCGTTGTTTTTGTTATAATCGTAATCTTGATCAAGGTACTGATTTCTCACATCAATTTAACTATATGGTGCGCAATTGTTACTTTATGAAAAATG
Source organism: Diospyros lotus (assembly GCF_014633365.1). Taxonomy (NCBI): domain Eukaryota; kingdom Viridiplantae; phylum Streptophyta; class Magnoliopsida; order Ericales; family Ebenaceae; genus Diospyros; species Diospyros lotus. The sequence goes on along the minus strand of NC_068338.1, from coordinate 23,777,864 downwards.
TGATTATAGGTTGTTTGCTTTTGTGTAAGCTAGAAGTGAGTAAAAGTTTTTGGTTTCTCTACATTATTTTGTTGCCTAGTCCATTAGGAAAGCTGTATTTTAGATCATCTCTTTTCAATGAAGAGAGAAAAAAGCTCATATAGTTTGAGTGATAGGGTTATTGCAATGCTTATGTTTGTTGTATAACTCAAAATGTTGGGTGGTGGACCCTTTTTTTTCTTTTGTACCAGTATGTGCAAAATATAAATGTAGTTGAGAAGTGAATGTTATGGTAAATGTGTAACCATATAAGGAAAGACAATATTAATGAGATCATATGTAATAAGGTTGGAGGGATTAAGGATGGTTTAAACATATGATAAAAAGATCAATAGATGCACTTGCGAGGTGAGTGGATGAAAAGGAAAAAGTTTGGAAAAAAGGGAGAAGAAGACAAGAAAACTTGGAGGCAAACGTTGAAACGTAGCATAGGATACAATCCTCTTACAAGGATATGACTGCAGATAAAGATGACTGGAGTTCTAGAATTCATGTAGCTGACCCCAGCTAATGGGATTAAGGCATGTGATGTTGTTCATGGTGCCATGTGTAACGACCTGTTAACGAGATTTGGGTCACTTTGTCAATATTTTCGCATGTGTTGCACATTTTTATCGATCAATGAATTTGAGCTATTATATGTTTGAAGATGGAATATGCATGATTATGATCAACCATAATTGTGTGAAATTTCATGAAAATTGGTTTTTAGGCATATTTTGTAATTTTGTGAAAGTTTAGGGACTAAAGTGTAAGTAATGATTTGTTTTTGAAAATTTGGGTTCATGAAGCCCTAATGGCATATTTTCGATGGATAATTAAAGTAGTCGACCTTTTATAGCGTTTCGGTTATTGAAACAACTATTTGGCTATTTTTGGGCCAAAGACTATATTTCCTCCATTAAGAATTATCGGAGATTAAAATTAACATTAAGTGTTAATAGATGATAAAAAATATATATATAAAGTTAATGATAATTTTATTGAGATATTAGTTGTAAGAATTATTCTCATGGTGTGATTAATTCTTATATAATATTATGTGTGTAATAGTATATTATATTAGAATAATTAATAAAAAAATTGAAATAGTGAAATGGCGGCTGGGTATGATTGGGGGAAAGGTGGGCAAAGTTGCCCATATGTGTATATATATATATAAATATATATAATATTATATTATGTATAATATGTAATATTATATTAAAAAAAAAAGAAAAGAGAAGTCACCGCAAGAGCTCATGGGTGAATAGTGTATATATAATATATTATTATTATAATAATTTAATATATATAAAAAAGAAAAAGAAACAAAAAGAGACAAAGGGGAGTCATGGAAGTGCTGTGTGCATGTGTTGTGTATATATATATATTATATTATATAATATATATTTAAAAAAAAAGAGAAGGGGGAGTCACGGAAGTGCTGTGTGCGCGTGTTGTGTATATATATGTATATTATATATTAATATATTATTATATAATATATATTAAAAAAAAAAGAGGAAGCACTGGAAGCCCCTCCTCCCCTGCGCTTGTATAAGGCGTAGCTTTCTCTCTTCTTATCTTCATAATTTCAAATTCACTTCTAACACTTTAGTAGCTCCATTCAAGTAATAATCAAAAGAAAAACATTTAAGGCAAGTTCTCTCACCACCTTGTTTTCTTTTCGGAGGCAAGTTCTATATCTATCTTTTCTTTCAAATACAAGTTTTTATATCGTTGTTCTTTCAGATGCAAGTTCCTAAACCTTTTTTTTTTTTGAAAAATTAATTGTTATTTCTGAATTTGTTTTCTTCCTTGAATACTTGATGAATCTCATCCAAAAGCCTAAATAAGGTTTGGTTCACCCTATATTTTCAAAGGAATGACGCCTCTCTCTTGTTGGGTCCTCACATTTAAAGTAGGTGTGGTTGCATCTTGTATGTGTATCGGTCAATCATACATGCATTTGTTGATTTAATGTTATGGTTGACCATCGTTGGGGCTACATGTATGTTGTTAATGTACAAACATGGGCGTGGTGGTGTGTATATCATTTGGTCATATAAGGTCACGTGCGTGGAATATTTGGGGACATGTGATCATACATGAATTTATAAATATATTTATGAGTACGTGCACGATAATTACTTTGCGCATCTATTATTTTGCATGGCGGACTATGTTCGTTGGGGTACCCTTAAGCTCAGTAGGCGAAAGCCTGACGTGAGGGAGCTTCGGCTCACAGTTGATGGTTTTTATGCCATAAGCTCGGTAGGTGTAAGCCTGACGCGAGGAAGGATTTCGATCCATAGTTTAATGATTTGTTTACAGATATGTATTTTTACTTGTATTTAGGGTCTTAGGTGCTAGAATGTCTTATGTAGGCCCCAAGGACCGTATGTGTGCATTTGTACATATGCATAAGGTTATGTGATTGGGTAAAGCATGGCATGGGTGCACATAATGTGTTAAGTTATTCTTTAATGCTTTGATTCCTATTACTTCACGTTCTTTTTAAATTATACTTGCTGAGCCTTATGACTCATACTTGCTTTAACATCATTCTAGGAAAGGGGAAAGCAAAGGTTAAGGGTGAGCCCAGTGGAGTTTGATTCTTGTGGGGTAGTCTTGTGTACAGAGCAATCCCAACTGAAAAGGTCTTTGGGAGTATTTCAAGTGTAGGGGCAAGATTGTTATAATCTGTTATGTTGTAATTGAACCTTTTGAGAGTTGTAAATAAATAAACCCCTAATGTTTGTATTAAATAAACTTTGATTTTAATATTTATTTTTCTTCTGCTGTAAAAAAAAAAAAAGGTAATTTATTTACTTGAGTGTTTATCTGTACCAATCTTTTTGAGATTTCCTCTCAGAATCCTTTGATAGCGGGATCTCTGAGAGAGGGTCTTCACACCATGACAACCTCTTTCCAAAGGGCTGGCTTTGTATTTTTCCATTGCTGAAATCCACCAAATATGTTGACCATTCACAAGAGTTATGACACTCATGCCTTAATATTGAAAATTAGGAAGAAACTTTTGAATGAAAGATTTGGTTGTTTCAGTTTGTTATATTATTGCCTGATTCAAATGACTTGTGTTGTTAAATATATCTGGCTTGGCCTTTCGTCTGATCTGCTGATTTTGTTCATATTGCTGGGCACACATATTTAGTTACATCATTCTCCAACAGAAGTGTTGAGATGAGTTAGTAATATTGGTTACTAACAAGGTTTTAGAGCAAGAAGGTACTCTGTTCAAATCTGAACATTTACCTTACAATTATGGCACTCAATAGCAGTGTATAAAAGGTTAAGATATATCCTCTCTCTAAAACTTTAAGTTGAGATAGCTTGTTTCTTATTCCTTCAACACATGTTTGAGTTTCATATGACCCTCTAGAATTCTATTTGCCATATGGACCTTTTTTTCCAGTTAGGTTCCTTGCTAATTTCAATTTAAGTATACGTTGTTATTTAGAAAGCCATCATCCTGGTTTTAGAAAACTTAATTTAGCCATTTGATTTCTCATTGCCATTTTGATTCTGCTGAAGGAAGAAAAAATGCCACACCTTTTCTTTGGGTTATAATTTTCCTAGACATGAGAAGAATGGTATGCATTCTATTGTTACGATTTACTGTTTTTCATCTTGTTACATGCCAGGAGATGAAGTCCAGGACAATGTTATAAATGTCTTGATGAAAATGTCTATTCATTTGGTTTGTGCTTTTGTTTCATTTGGCATTTGTTATCTTTCCACTATAAATCAATTTTAATTTTACCCTTGTTTTCCCAGTTTACATATTGTTATTATGTATATAGAAAAAATCAATGTAGTGACAGACAAGCATTTCTTTGAAAAGGACAAACATTTGTTTTCCCTGTTTACATCTTTTTTTTTTTTAATCTTTTCTATCCATATTTGATTGACATGGTAGTAGATGCCAAAGCTGACACGTTATTATTATGACTATGATGTTCAATTCCTGAACAACATAGATTTAGTTTAGTTAGAGAGACCAATGGTTAAAGTTATTTCCTTCTGCTTAAAATGGCTCCTTCAGTTCTTCTCTGCAATTGAAATTTTTTCCTTCTAAAATCTTAATAATTATCTTCTTACAATGAGATTTTCTAATATTATTTTTAGAGCCATTATGTGGAGAATGCAATGGTGGTTTTCATTGTGAGAGGGCAGACAGCCTGACAGACCAACTAGTGGTGTCAAATCAAGCTTATAGGCAATCTGAAACATTTTCTGTAAAGCATATAAATTGCTCCCATCAACCGCTTCGAGATGGAGAACTTGATTGTGATTCAGATATGGCTCAGAACAAAAATATGAGAAAGGTATTTTCTTCTGAATAACGTCAGTTTGCAATGCTTTCTGACATGGTGTGCCCCTCTTATCTATATGAATCATTATTAGTTTGATTACTAGTTGACAATGTTGGGAATTTTCATACGAGGTACAGTAGTTTCTTGACTTACTGCTTCCATCAAACTACACATTTTTAATTAATTAATTAATTATTTTTCCCTTTGGGGGGGAGGGCGCTCTACTGTGTAAACTCTGTATTCATAGGGAACCTCAACAAGGATTTCAAGGAACTCTCAGTTGTGTCTTTTGAGTTTCAGCAAGTGACAGTACAGCTAAATCCTGTACTGTTTTCAGCTAGAAGATATGTGATTTGAAATGTTATTGAGACTTTGCTTTCTGATGCAGGCATCATTTAAATTGTCATGGCACTGCAAAGATGAAAACAGTGAACAGCAAAAACATGAAATTATTTCATTTGAGAGTGGAAATATTACCACTGCAGAACGTAGCTGTAAACAGGTATAACTGCTGCAGATGCATATGATTCTGGTTTGCTGCTAATTTCACTCATCACAGTTGTTTGATTATGGGATTAAGGCTAGTGATGTTGTTCTTATTGTAGAAGTGGGATTAAGGCTAGTGATGTTGTTAGATTATGGGATTATGATTCTGGTTTGCTGCATATGATTCTGGGTTTTAGCTTCTTTGTTTTGAATATTCCTTTTGAATTCAGGTATCCTTGAAGTGGGAAACTACGCCAGAGACTGTACTTATTCTGACTAAACCAAGTTCAACCTCTGCCCGTATTCTATGTGCAGAAATGATCAGGTATAGAGATGATTGTTCCCGCAGCTTTACACCATTTCCTGCATGTTACTATTAAGTTAGTTGGGGACAATCTTTAAAATAGATCTTTATTATGCGATTGTTGCTGTAAAAGTCTCTCTGATTATCAATGTGAGCAGGTTAATTGCTTTACTCTAGGATTTTGATGTTAGATCTTCTACATCTGATTACGCAGTCCAATTAGTTTGACATGCTGACCTTCTATTCATCATCTCATCCTGTTTAATGCTATCATCTCCATGTCAAGTGTAAGGGGCCTTTTGAAATATTCTCCTTTGTGATGTTAATAGGAGGGAGAAGTGGGGTGGGGGATGAATGTGGAAACAGCCTCTTGTAGAGCAAGCGAAATGCTATTTACATAAAACGAGCCTCACAAAGTGGAGAGCTTTGTGCACGGGGGACACCTCCTTTTATTGATTGATTTATTTTTTTGTGAAATTTTAGGCAAGAAAAGCAAAGGGACTTAAATAAAAAAATGGATGGAGCTAGTAAATCCTGGCAGTCTAACAGAGATTTTGAAATCAATGGGCAGAAGCTGAGAACTCATGAAGGAGAATAGGGAACCTATGGAGGATGTCTAATTGCTTTTTTGCCCTTTGATTGATTTAACACAGAATGATGCAACCTTGGATTGATTAGCATTGTGTTGTTTGATGGAGTTAATGGTGAAGGATGCAAAACTAGATTTATTAATTAGCATAGGCTTTCTCCTGCTATGTGCGTTCCTGTTCAACTAAAAAGAGCAAAGGAAAGACATTATCCTTGCTGCCCTTTTCATAGTTTTCTTTCCTGCTTTTTCCTTCTCCACTTTGCATCTCTCATTCCAGTGTTAAGGTTGAAGGGCGCGAGGCTTTAGTAATTCCATTTTGCTTTCTGACGGTAACTTGTTTATGCAAACATAAAATAAGTTCTGGAAATTTGTGCACCATGAACGTTTCTAGATTTATCTGGTATTCTTTATAAAGTTTTATGGAGGTTCCGTTGTGACATTTATTTTCATTTGTTTATGGTTTTCTTACCTTTGTGATCGGACAAGATGAGCCTGGAGTCTATTTATTAGATGCTTTATTTCTCTCATTTCATTATCAGATGGTTGAAAGAGCGGAAAAAGTTGAACATTCTTGTGGAACCACGAGTAAGGGTTGAACTTCTAACAGAGTCATCATACTACAACTTTGTAGAAACCTGGCAAGATGGTGAGGTTTGGCACATTGTTATTTGGATATTAAAATTTGAACAAATTGTTATATTAAGTTGCATTTATGATTACTTTCTCATCATTCTCTAATGCTTTTTTACTATCTAGTCATTCATGTAATAGCATTTTTAAGTTTGCTTCTTTTCTGTTTCATATTGACAAATCTTTGCATGATAAGGAACTAATAACCTGTCCAATTTGTGTTCCACTTGTTTGTTGTTAAAATTTATTCAAGCTGCCGTCAGTTGATAGTAACATACACACAGACTACTGAAAGAAATATTTCACTAGTGTTTATGTGATCTCTCCGTGAAATTCTTATGGGTGGAACAGAGAATTTGCTAGGGTAATAGTTATGGATATTTAACTATAGCAGCAGCCACTGCTCTATGCATTGCCATGAAGCTGCTAAAAGATGATGATACCCCAGTTTTCCAGTTAACGCTCTGGGTTGGAAGTCCTGCATTAGTGGACTAGTGATGAATTTGATCATGTTATGACAATGTACTCTTTTGTGGTTCTGTTTTATTATAGGCAAAAGTTTAATTAGTAAGATTGTGATAAATCTTCATTTTGCTTTAACAGACAAAGAAATTCTGCTCCTTCACATGAAAGTTGATGTCATCATAACTCTTGGTGGGGATGGAACTGTCCTTTGGGTATGTGTCTTGAACTCCATACTTAATTTCTGGTTTATAATGATGTTGAGTATTATCATAAATTGCTGCATGATTAAGTACGATGGAGGGATATGGTCAAATCTTATTACATTTACTCAATTTTTGTTCAAATTAGAATTGGAGATTCAGGTTGATGCATGTTTGTACTGTTTGCTTACATGTTATAATTATTAGCAAAATTGTGTGTGTGTTGTTTTGAGGTTTTATTTGTTTATTTTGTTTGACTTGATTGGTATAAAGAGAAGTTCATAGAGGAGGAGGAGAAGGGGAAAAAAACAAGAAACAAAAGACTACAATGGAATCTAGCAAAATGGAAAATAACTTCCAGATCTTCATACACAAAATATTTCTCTGGTCTAATTGGGTGGATTAGAATGTTGCCTTGTTTATTAAACATCACAGAATAGAGATGCAGGACTTAAAAGGAGAGTGCAAAAAGAATGTGTGGAATGAGTACAGTGAAGATACACCAGATAAGAACTAAGACAGCAAGAAGAAGAATGGACAGGATAGGAGAGAGAGGAGTTAAGCAGAGAAAAGAAAGGGATTAGGAAAAAATGAGGGAGGGAATTTCCCTTTGCACTGTGAGGTTTTATATAGAGGCTTCAAAAAAATCCTAAAAGCACAAAGATAAACTTATGTATTCTAATCAATAATAATAACCCTAAATTTCTATTACTTGAGATGGTAAAATCTTCATAAAATGAGAATATAGAGTGATAATTTGAAGCTAAAATACATTAGTGACTGAAATATGTCAATTTATATTCTGTTTCAAGCCTTATATTTAATTTGACTGCATCATTTTGATATATGGCTTGTTGGTTTCCATCTCTGAGGTATTTGAGCTTTGCAGAAAAGCAATGCGAAGTTGTTAGATGGAAGTGCAGAAGTATATATTATTCTCTCCTCAATCCATTTTTTTGGAGTGTGCCTAAAGATGAGTATCTGCAGGCATATAATTAAGTTGAAAAAGGAAAAAAGAAGCATTTTGTAACTGGGTGGATAGGTCATTCATGGGTTTATTTGGGTAGAGTGGAGCAATTTTCATGGTGCTGTAGCATTTCCACTTGCAATTTTGTCATTTTAACCTCTGACTCACCACGATTCACATTCATAGGGTTAAATAGTTTTAGTTGAGTAACAATTCTGTGGTGTGGGGTTATGTTCTGGCGGCATCAACATGTGAGTTGCGTTACCAGAAAAAAGAATCAGAACACTATAAGTCTATAACTGTAGAAAAGGAGGAAGGGAAGCGGTATTCCCGTATATTTTATTGATACAAATGAAAAATATTTATACAAGAGTTTCCTAAGAATTCTCCTAGATTTTAGAGATTACATTCCTATTTTATAGGACTAGATTTCAACAACGAAAAATACAAATAAACCTAATCAAGAAAGAAATAAGATAAAAATAAAGTACAAGATAAATAAGGAGAATAGAGAATATATTTTATCACTCCCCCTCAAGCTGGGGAATGGATATCAACCATCCCTAGCTTGCACACCAAGTCTTCAAACCGTTTAGGGGGCAGCCCTTTGGTCAAACAATCAGCCAACTGTTCTTCCGAAAACACATACGGAATGCAAATTAATCCGGCTTCCAATTTTTCCTTAATAAAATGTTTATCTATCTCCACATATTTGGTGCGATCATGCTGCATAGGATTATGTGCTATACTTATAGCTGACTTATTATCACAACACAATTTGATTGGCCCATGGCTGAAAAGCCTCAAATCTTCCAAAATAATTCGCAACCACAACAACTCACATAAGCCCATTGCTAGTGCCTGAAATTCGGCTTCCGCACTTGATCGCGCTACTACCCCTTGCTTTTTACTCCTCCAAGAAACCAATTTTCCACCTAAGAAGACACAATAACCTGTGGTAGAACGTCTATCAACCAAAGACCCTCCATAGTCGGCATCAGTGTATCCTGTGATATCCAAATCTGTCCCAGCTTTAAATAAGATTCCTTTACCTGGAGTTGTCTTTAAAAAGCACAGAATTCGTCGTATAGCTTGCATATGATCTTCTATAGGACAATGCATGAACTGACTAACCAAACTTACTGCGAAGGCAATATCTGGTCTGGTGTGAGATAAGTAGATTGGTCTGTTGACCAATCGTTGATACCTCCCTTTATCCACCGGTTGACCTTGATCACATAGTTTAACATTAAATTCCACCGGAGTACTTGCACCTTTGCCACCTAGCAAACCTGTCTCATGCAATAGATCAAGAATATATTTTTTTTGGGATAAGAAGATACCTGCTTTAGAATAAGCTACCTCTATACCCAAAAAATACTTCAAAATGCCAAGATCTTTAATTTCAAAAGTCTTAGACAGATTATCCTTAAGTGTACCTGCTCCTCACTGTCATTTCCAGTAACAATAATATCATCCACATAAACCAAAGAGCTGTTACCCTTCCCTCACAAGAATGCTTAAAGAAAAGAGTATGATCACCCCTACTTTGAGAATAACCCATATGCCTCATGGCTTTAGAAAAACGATCAAACCAGGCCCGAGGAGATTGTTTAAGGCCATAAAGAGCTTTTCTTAATTTGCATACCTGTCCGGGCAACCCTTTATCAAAGCCGGGAGGAGGTTCCATGAACACCTCTTCCTCTAAATCTCCATGCAAAAAGGCATTCTTTACATCAAATTGGTGCAACTTCCAGCCATAGTGCGTTGCCAGGGCTAATAGGATATGCATAGTTGACATTTTGGCTACCGGAGCAAAAGTTTCTAGGTAATCAATACCATAAGTTTGTCTGTATCCCTTAGCAACTAGCCTTGCCTTATACCTTTCTAGGGACCCATCTGCATTATATTTGAGGTTAAAAACCCATCGGCAGCCTACGGGCTTGACTCCCTTTGGCTTAGGGACAATGTCCCATGTCTGATTTTTTTCTAAGGCCCTCATCTCCTCTTGCATTGCTTGAATCCAATTCTGATCTTGGAAAGCCTCATTAACTGTCTTAGGAATAGGAATTGTGTCTAAGGAAGTTAGAAAAGCCTTATGATTTGGAGATAAGCGGTGATAGGACATATAATTGGCCAAAGGGTGTTGGGTGCAACTTCTGCTCCCTTTGCGAAGGGCAATTGGTAGATCAAGGTCATTGTCATTAGTAATTGATGCAGGTAGTGAATTAGATGTGGCAGAATTGGGCTGAGAATCAGAGGGACAACAACGTGAGGTTTCATTACCTGGATCAGGAGAGGAAACTGGTGCTGGAAGAGGTTTTGGAATGGGCTGTTGTTGTTGTGTTCTCCTCTTAAATACATAGGGAGATCCTTTGAATCGAATTGGAGTGGATGGCAACTGTTCTTCTGGAGGTTCCGGCTAGTTCTGTTCATCTAAGGAAGAGTTAGATGGAGCATGAATCTGCAAATCATGAGAGGTTTCCAAAATGGGAAGATCATTATTTATATTAGCCAAAGATATATGTGTATCTTGAATATTAGCACTAGGAGGACCAAAGAATGACTGATTTTCAACAAATGTAACATCTTTGGTCACGTAAAATTTTCTAGTAGCAGGGTGATAACACTTATACCCTTTTTGAGTGGGCGAATAACCAAGAAACACACATTTGAGGGCTCGAGGGTCCAGTTTATCCCTATGATGTTTGGATACATGGACAAAAGCAACACAACCAAAGACTCTCAAAGGAAGAGGAGTATGAGAAAACACTGCTGGAAAATAGGTGGACAAGCATTGAATTGGGCTTTGGTGTTTTAGAAGAGTAGAAGGAACTCGGTTAATTAGATGGGCAGCAGTCAAAACTGCCTCCCCCCAGAAAAACTTAGGGACAGAATGATGTAGTAAGAGAGCTCTAGTAACATTGAGCAAATGTCTCATTTTTCTTTCTGCTACACCATTCTGTTGAGGAGTATCAACACATGAAGA